>NC_141164.1:3032500-3352500 GCF_053477565.2 Lygodium microphyllum
GCTAGGCCCTAAAAGGGTGCAAAGCTCAATCAGACAAGGTTTTGGTCATTTGGTTCGAGTCCTAGACTCGGATGTCCGAGTACTCATGCTCGGACTCGGACGAGGAGTACGCATTCGAGTGCCCAAGGGGTGGCCATCCGAGGCCAAATTTCAATAGTTGGCCATCCGAGGCCCAAAATCGGCCGTCCAAGGCCAATTTTTCTCGTCCAAGTGTGGCCATCCAAGAAGCCAAGTTGTCTGAGTGGACACTAAGTGGCTCGGAAGTCTGAGCCCATCGGCTGTTAAAGGCCTCTGGTCACCGTTTGAGCGGTGTGTGAAACTCACTGAGTGGCACAAAAATGCTTCTATTACATTCAATACATGCTAACTAATGGTATTATGATTCCAAAATCAACATAATAGATTGCAAAAAGGATCCTGAGCATACCTAGTAGGGCCGAATGCATCAAACCAAGGATTGTAGGCAATGTAGTTTGTAACCTGTAACTCTCTGCCTCTCTCTCACAAGCTCTCTCTCTCTCAAACTCCTTGAATGCAAATGAGCTCTCTTCCCCCCTTGTTCCCCCTTTTGCATTCTCTTCTTCTCCCCCCTTGCCTTTGTTTTTCTTCCTAGGTATATGCAAAAATCTGATTTCTTTCTTCCCATGTTTCCCTATTCCCTAGTTATCCAGAGAGTTTTCTTTTTCTTTTTTTTTCCCCTTATTTCTCAAACCTCAATGCCTCAAATATAATACAAAATACACAACTCCTATCCTAACTAATGCACAAATAGCTTCCTACACCTAAACTAATCCGCAAAAGAGATTGAACAGCCTCCAACTCCCTTGCTTCCTACCTAAAACCAAGCACTGATTAACTCCTACTTTGTCGCTTGTTTTGAAGCACACAAGCACTCAGAGCTTGAATCTGTTGGTTTTGGTAACGAAACCAAAATGCGAGAGCTTTTGTATTGCTTCAAGCGTTTCAAGCCAAGTGCAATGGCTACCTCTCACATAGCCATACACACTCTCACACATATGAGTATAGTGAGATTACCTTTATATTCAATTGAGTTCCTTCTACCTCAAGCACTCCAATAGCTCCACGATCCTAGGTATAAGATCAAGCAAGCTTGATCCCCAAGCTCTAAGATCCATGATCCATTGTTGCATGCAAGATAAGAGAAGAGAATAGGAGAAGAAGAAGAGAAGAGAAGATAAAGAGATTCTCCACCACAATCCCTCACCCTCACACACTCCCTCCCTCACACTCCCTCTCTCAATCACAAGCTCAAGCAAACAATAACAAGAAGAGCAAGAAGAAGAAGAGAGGAGAGCCAGTTTTTTGCCACACACAAGAATGATATTCCCCATTCCCTTTTTTCCTTTTTATACATGCCCTCTTCCTCCTTGGGCACCCATCCCTTTTTACATGACTGATTGTTTTAGCGAAGGTATTTTTTGTTTATTTCTTTTCTCTTTTCATGGTTCTTTCACCCGTGCCCATCTACATTTACAAATTGCACAAGAGGGAGGTTGACGCTCTTTTACAATATGAATTACAATGTGCCCTGTGCTTTCTTTGCTAGAATATTCGGTGATCATTATTGTGCACTTTCTTTTGTATTAAGGCTTTTTCTACATTTTTCTGAGCTTGTCTGCTTTTCTTCTTTTCTCATTGCCTAAGGCTATTTTCCATTTTCGACTTGGGCTTGGTCTTCTTTTTTGGGCTATATGGGTTGTAATACATGCACCTTGCCATTTCCACAATGGTGTAATTAAAATAGCATAACTCAAGTCTAGCCTTGTGATAGTCATGTAAATCAAATCGCTTGCTAACCTCCTAGACATAGTAGGGTCTTCTATCTCATTCCCAACATCAGTATTCAACTTCATATTTTGCTCCAATGGCACTGAAAGATACTTGCATGCTGTCATACCATACTTGGACAACATATCCAAGTCATACTGCTTTTGGAACAACTATATACCGTCATCACATTTAATCACCTCAATACCAAGAAAGTATTTGAGCTCACCCAAATCCTTCATCTCAAACTTCTTCTTCAAAAGGTCCTTAACTTTAGTAATCCCATTGTCACTATCACCTAAAATAATTAAGTCATCCACATAGATGACTATGATAACCAAACCTACATCTCTCTTTCTCACATAAAGTGAGTGATTAGCATGAGAAAAATAAAAGACAATGTTGACATGATACTGTTTGATCTTATCAAACCATGCCTTGGGTACTTGCTTTAGTCCATAGAGTACCTTCTTTGACCTGCACATATATGTGGGATGCTCTAAATCCTCATAACCTACTACCTACTCCATATACATCTCTTCTTGCAATTCACTATGCAAGAAGACATTCTTTACATCCACTCGCTACAAACTCCAACCTTTGGCTATTGCCAAAGCATTCACACATCTAGCAGTTGCCAGCATAGCAACTAAACCAAATGTCTCTTCATAATCTATGCCATATGTTTGAGCATAGCCTTTTGCAACTAGCCTAGCCTTATACTTGCTAATAGAACCATTTGCATTATGCTTAATTTTTTAGATCCACTTACAACCAATAGCTTTTTTACCCTTAGGCAATGGTACTAGATCACAAGTCTTACTGGCTTTTCTAATGCAACCATCTTCTCATCCATTGCTGCATCCCAATGAGCATGACCAATAGCATCCTTAAAAAAGGTGGGCTCAACATCCTCAACCACCTTTACCATATAAGCATAATGGTGAGCTACATAACCTTCAAAACCAAATCTTTTAATAAGGTATGTGGCCTTGCTAGACTTACTAATCACTGGATCACTTAGTGGAGCTTTTACATTATCATGTACTCTCTATACACCTAGTGTCCTAACTGAAGAAATACTAAGCTCATCATCCAAACTCTTTGAATTAGTGAAATCTCCATCAAATCTCAAATGACTAGCAAATGATCATTACTATCTAACACTTTCTTCTTCCTTTATCTTTACTTGTAACACTTGTAGACACACCTAAAGATGCGGGGCTACTCTTTAGTCTCCCAAACCAAGGGCTTATTGTAGATATAGTATCAAATGATGTTTTTGGTCCACTAAGGCTACATGATTCTTACTTTTCTTTCTACACATAAGTAGCGTGAGAACAGGGAAATAGGGGCACAGATCCTTGGAGTGCCGTTCGATTCGAGCACCACAGTGGTTCCAGGCATGTCGCATTCCCTTGTAGTGTCCTACACCTATCTGAAAGGCGCTGGACGATTCGGTGCAGTAGACGCCAGTTTAGAGGCATCACGCACAACTCGCGGGCCGTCGGCCGCGTTGTCAGACTAGGCCGTCCGAGTCCTAGAATCGGACCACCAAGAATCGGACCAGTCCTAGAATCGGACCCGTCTGACTACTAGAGTCGGACCAGCCCTGTCCGATTCCCAGAATCAGATAGTCCGATCGGACGTGCCACGTGGCACTCGGACCACCAAAATCGGACCAGATCTTAATCGGATCATCCTGTCCGATCGGACCACTCGGACCAACCCGTCCGATTCGGACACTTGGACACTCGAACTCGGACCAACCCCGTTCGATCAGACCACTCGGACCAGCCTGTCCGATTTTGGAAATCGGACGCTCAGACCACCGCCCGATCGGACCACTCGGACCAACCCGTCCGACTCGGACGCTCATCCGATCAGACCATCCGGTCCGATCGGACCGCTCGGACCAGTCCAGAATCGGACTACCCTGTCTGATCCGATTCCCAGAATCGGACCAATCTGAAAATTGGACCACTTGGCCGATCGGACCAACCCAAAAGTCGGATGTCCGATTCTGATAATCGGACTCCTGAAAATCGGACATCTGAGAATCGGAAAAAAAATTGTCAAAATCGGACAGGTATCTAGAACACAAATTTTGACACATCTAAACCCCGAGATTGACCCCAAAGGCTACGTAGAGCTAAAGGCACATCACAGATCCATCATCCGGCTAAAATTTAGAGCACGTAGTTCAAAATTTGGCTATAAACAGTCCTCCAAATTGCGTATGGCGTTTACTGGCGGGCCGGGGGGACTGCCCCCCCCTGGACCCCCGCAGAGGGGGCTCTGCCCCCTCCGCACCTCCCCCAAGTATGTTGGAGAGAAAATGCGCGCCGTGACAGGTCCTCCAAATTGAACCCTAGTGTAGCGATGGCTCTACATGAGCATGGAGTCTCACTTGCAATAAAGCAACCAAAAGCCCGTACCCGAATAGAGACAAACAGAGACCCTAGAACATCAATGGGCCAATCTAGCCATCAAGGGCAAAAAGGCCACGCCACGAGAACACAAAGAGATTGTGTTCATACAATATCTAGTCAGAGCAGAATGCAACTTCAGAAAGCTACAAATGCGAAGATGACTAGACATGACACTCTTGACGAGAGATGTACCTTGAATAGCACTGCATTGACGATCCAAGATAGCAGTGGAGAATCCACATCTGGTCATGCAGTCGAGAACTCAAGGGCATCTATCAGAAGGCTTAAATTTACAAGCCAAGACTCGGAAGATGAAGACATAGTACCACCTGCTTATCTTAGGGTCAAACTCATCGCGAAAAGAGAGCATACTATCGATGCTCTGATTGATGAAGGAGTAGATTTTAACATCTTGACCTATGAATCATGGACCCTACTAGGCCAACCAGAGCTCACACCGACTAGTGCAACTCTTAGCCCTTATGGGGGACAACCACAAGCACTAATAGAGAAGTGCAAAATCCTTGCGACAATTGAAATGGAAAGCTTGCCTATCCTATTTCATGTTCCTCCAAAAAGTGCTAGCTGCAAGAAAGAAACCCTCCTAGGAAGACCCTTCAAAAGGGCGACCAAGTGTGAGGCTGACTATGTAGCACAGAGGATACACCTGACACTACCAGGTGTGAGGATAGTCACCACCTTTAGCAAGGGTGACCTCATCAACCCTCAAGGGAAAGGCAAGGAAGGTGCTGACGTAATAGTCAAGCCTACTGACAAGAGCAAGGACTTGTTGGAAAAACTGATACAAGCACAGGTCGAACAACAAGAACCAGTGAGTGAGGCCAGGCCTGAAACAAGAAGGTCAAGAGACAATGCCAAGGATGGGCTTTGGACTTACAAATATCGTAGAAGACCCCAAAAGAAGCCCAAGCCTTATAGACGGAGGCGTCGATGGAGAGCCAGCACAACGCCACGATGGATATCCAAGGCGTTGCTTTGGGCTCAAGGGTATTATGTAGGAAACCGATGGATTTGGGTGCCAAAACCCCTTGCCAAACCTCCCTGGTCGAGGCAAGGCTACTCGCTCAACAAAGCAAATGGCACAATCTTCTAGTAACCTCAAGCAGATCATTCAGCGAGTGCCAAGACCACCCAAGAGTCCTAGATCTCCTACGCCCTCTTCTCCCAAACAGACACAGGAAGCACCACAGCAATTGATAAGGGCGACTGCTCAATTCCAATCTCTATCTCCATCTAAGCTTCCAACCATCAAAGAGGTGGAACATGATGCCATCTGTAGCTCTCGACCCAAGGATATGCCTGAGCCACCTAATGCGACTAGATCAGCTCATGTTCGATCTACACAAATGAGTGCTCAAAGGCCAACGAAAGACACAACCACTTCTAATCGCCCTAGGGACTTGACACCGCAATCCACCAAGGGTAGCCAGCCCACTGAATTAGTTGCTACTACTGCCAATCAGGGATCATAGCAGTCACAGCCCTTGGCCATGACAACGCCCCTTGTGGAACGTGTCCTTAGTAATTTACCTGTGGAGGAGGTGTCGCAACCAAATCCCTCGACAACTCCAACACTTTCAAAGTGCCTAAAGCCTAGGACGGGGGAGTTAAACGCAGGGGAGTTGGTTGAAAAGCTAGACTCTCCGAAAAGAGCGGCAGTTGTGCCCTCACAACCGGGCAAGGCTATTCAGCAAACCACGGCTATGTCCCGTAAGGACACACTAGAGAAAGAGAAGGCTGAGGCCCAACCAAGCACATCAACGGTTGATCTAGTCCAAGGTCCTGAGCTGTTGAGAGAGGCACCTTCATTGACCAAGAAAAAGAGGAGAAAGCAGAGAAAACAACAATAGTTGCAGGTGGTTGTGGACCCCAAGAACATTGAGACGAAGGGCATTGGAGAGCTGATGAATAAAGCATCAAGTCCATCCACCAATGAACCCACTGATGCCTCTCCTAATAGCGGTGAAACCTTAGACACATCTGTGTGCTCTGACAAACCAAAGCAACAGTTGCCATCAACAGTTGCTTGCAACACTCTATTCACTGACAATAGAACTCACATTGATCAATCATGGGTGGATACAACGCTGTCACAACAGGGTGACAAATCTATGCCAGTCACATCCAAGAAGAACCATGACGAAATAACAACAAAACCTCAGGAGAAACATGAGAACCCCAAGAGCATAAGAAATCCTAGTGTTGACCAATCTTGCTCATCTAGGCCTGAGCCCCCAGCCATGCTAAAGCCTAAGGAACCTCTTAGAACTTTGCATGAGATAGCAACCGAGCAAGCCCTCGTTGAACATAGAAGTGTCGCAGAATGCTTAACTGAGTTGGAGACTAAGCTCAAAGTGGTCGTGCGTGTCTACGTCCTTGCGGACATGGGCACGATCCCCAAAGAGCAGCTTGGAGATTACTTGACCTTTCCTCTATCATGGGAAGAACAAGAACATCTTAACGGGCACTACGACAGGCTCCTGCATGAACATATGCGACTCATCCTTGACGAGGAGGCTGACGAACTGCGCTTAACCGTCACGTTCAATGAAGTGCTCTGTCGGCCGAATCTTGTAGACATAGAGCTACTAAAGCGACTGTCAGCAGGCCAGAGTCAATTTGAGCAGCGTTGGTGCGAAAGCCGCATTGTAATGGCCGAACTAGGGGCTCAGATCATGATGGTCTTAGAGGAGCGATTGGCCAAATGGCGGTCTCAAAGAGACCCAACCTACGTGGGACCAACTTCCCTTCGAGTGCTCACTGACATTCGGGGTACGGACTTAGCTGGGACTAGGCTACAGGGCCCTTTGATTGATAAGGTTCTCACTGAGGAGGAGTTACATATTGCCAGTAGACTTGGTCAAGGTTCCATGCTACTCGACGTGGCAAAATATCTATCAGTATTAAGTCAGCTGCCACGAATACTAGATGCGTGTGCCACGCTCCGGTACAACCCCGAGTTCTACACTTGGTTCTTATCCTCGTAAAGTGACATGGATTCATAAATATGTATATAAATAAACACTGATTCTTGTGTCACCTTGTATGAACAATATCAACACACACAAGTAATGATAGTCAAGCGCAGGGAGAAGAGTTGGTTCTAACAGGCTAACCTCCTCAAGTCCTCTTCTCATCACACATTTAAAAGCCGTGTGACCATTCCCACCTCCAAGTGAAGGGCATGCAACCCACGTTACCACCATAGGAAGCCTTGACCAACAACAGTGATGGTGTAGACAGGGTGTAGCCCCTTTCTGTACACCTTCTTCCCTTTTTGGTCTATCCTTCTGAGGATGTGCCCTATCCCACTCCATGACAACCAGTCCACACAACTTAGCAAAAGCCAATATTGGCTAATGGGTGGCTGGAGGCAAAACGAACATCATCATGGGGGCCATCCCGTTACGACAAAACACTGCATGCCTCACCTCTCCCCTTCTTGTCACATGCGCTTAATAAACCACACTAAAATCCCTTCCATACAAACAATTGTATCTTGTATCAAGGTCTGACCCTTGGAGTGCGTCTTGCAGGTTTCCTTTTGCGGCGGAACGCATGGAGAATCATGGAGATCTAGCATGCAAAGACGCTCTTCGTAGAAGGCGGGAGCATGTGGCATGCGCTCCTCCACCGGAGCGCTATGTGCCCACCATCAAGAGGTATGCCAAGAAGCGAGGCCCTAAGCGACACTGCCCAGGGTGAAGGCCGAAGAATCCTCGAGTCAGGAAAGTCGAGACTCGAAACACACAACATGTGGCAACACTAGTGGTACGCACTCCCAGCTCCCGCTCGGGCCCCAGACGCTCAAAGGCAGAAAGGGCAGCTCAAAAAAGAGAAGAATTTAATGAATTATTTAAAGATATTCTGGAGATGGTAGCGGGCCGGGATTACACCATTCATGTCCCGGCCGACATGTTCCCTGCTCACCCCCATGGGAGCCCCACACTAGCAGAGCCCCAATCACCAGGGCATCCAGACTCGCCCCGCCTCGTACAAATCGAGTAGCCCATAATGCATAAAGGGCTTATCAAATAATAACTGGCCAGGCCTTTTGGTTTTTAAATGGTTAAGTGTTCCCGACTTGTTAAGTGTTGACATGTTCCTGACTTGTATGAACTTATCATATCTGCATTTAATATATGCTACGCCTTTAGCAAAAGAAAAAGCTAATCAAGCGCAGGTGATAAATGTCTAATCAACACCATAGAATTCAAATAAGTGGTTTCTCCTTGCATTGCACTGGTTTATTATAGTTGCGGCATACACAATGTATATGCTCTCATGAAGCGACAAGTGGATGCAGGATAATACAGGTCCTTGTGCGAAAATGTTCAATGCCCAATCACCGCAACACCCACAATCCCACAACAAGCCGCGGCAAAGCCACGCTGCCGAAAGCACCCTTGCCACCCGCCCACATTGCATGGCCCACAAAACATTCCTGGGCCACGCCCCCTTTCTGGGTCAAGCTCTATAGTTGGCTCACGGCAGCCGCCATTACCTCAATTGTACCCACATCGCATGTGCCACAAGGAGGATTGCAATAGCTCAAGTGTATCTTCCCCTTTCGCCAACTGCTTCTCTAACAATGAGGCTAGGGCACCATCATCATTGTACTATTCATTTTCGGAGCCTTCGAAGCTTGACATTTTCCAACCCATTGAAAGGCTGATAGCCTCAACATATTGTAATTGTTGTACTCAGGCAAAAAAAAAAAAAAGAAAAGAAAAGAAAAGAAAAGAAAAGAAAGAAAAAGAAACGTAAAGAAAGGAAAAGAAATGAATGGAAAAATAAGAAGCACCCACGATCACAGCACAGCACCTAGGGGTCCTCAAATTAGGTACGTCTGGTGACCTTGGTTGACCGGCTTCGTCCCTAGTCCCCTAGCCCCCTACAATCACCCACAATTGTTCAGGGCACATCAAGGGCAGGACATACCTGGGGAGCTTGTCTCGCCTAGGATTAGACCTGTCACCCTGACCCACTTGCACAATTTCCTTTTGCACTCTGCCTTAGTACCATTGCAATTAGTGGTGATAAGCACCGCACGATTGGCCATGAAAAGTACACCGCACTCATCAAGCAAGTCCAATGGTTTCCAGCTCCTGAAAGTGCGGTGTCCCTGTATTCAATTATGCTCCCTCGTGCAGTCACAATGCAAAGGATGTCTCATATACCTTCACGTGTACTTCTTCTCAACACGGACAACTTTGCTTCATCCACACATTGTTATGAGAAACTAGCCCACGGTCTTCTAACTACGTAATATCTAAGTATGCACGAGCACTTACATAATATCTGCACCAAAGTATATGCACAGTTTGGGTCCTCAAGTGCAGGACAATACTCTCAGCTTGCTTAGAGTTCGACCTGTCTCCCAAACTAATCAAATATTTCTTGTGCACGATAAGAAGACTAGCACTACCCCTTAGGGAGAGATCACACGAGAGGTTTTCAAATTGCAGGTATTGAAACCTCCAACGAAATTCCAATTGCTCCTTATCAACACTCAACTTCGAATGCTTATCCCTTACCATCCGACAAGCCCGCAAGGAATCGTCATGCGCAGAATCCCCAACAAACCAACACTTGTGATGGCCATCAATGCAACCCCCAACACAGCATAACCCTACCACCAACTCCAACAACCTTCCACCAGCCACCTTGGCCACCAGGCCCCCAGGACCTTCTGCCACACCACCACCAACACTCCTCCACAGAAACCACAGGCGTCCTTGTCACCCATGTCTTCGGTGCATGCTACAGCGTGCTACCTACGACGGTGAGTGCCATGGGACTGGCACTCGTCTAGGAGGGGGGTAATGTTAACCCCAACACGAAGAAAGCAAAGGGAAGTAGAAAAGATGCAGGGCAAAGGCGGAAAAAAGGTAGCCCGACTGAAGAAAGAAAAGGAGAAAAGGCCAAAAGCGCAAGGGCAACCTTAAAAGTCCAAGGCAAAGGCAAAAGGGGAAAGGCGCATTTTAAAATAAAAAGGCGCACCCTGAAATCTTGTAAAAGAGTACCGGGCTCTCACCCGTGCAATTTGTAAAGGTAGACGGGCGGTGGAAAGGAAGCTAGGAAGATAGAAGGACAATGGGAAAAAGGGCCGGCCATGTAAAAAGGGGAAAAGGGGATGACCGCCCAAAAGGGATTTAGGGTTTTGTATATAAAGTTGAAAAGTGAATGAGAAGCTCATTCTTGTGTGTGGCCAAAAGTAGCTCTCCTCCTCTTCTTCTTCTTCTTGTTCTTGCTTACTTGAGCTTGTGCTTGAGAGAGGGAGTGTGAGAGTGTGAGGGAGTGAGTGTGTGAGGGTGAGGGACCGAGGAGGAGAAGCTCTCCATCGTCTCCTCTCTTCTTCTCTTCTCTTCTCTTCTCTTGTCTTGCTCGTGGCAATGGAGCTTGGAGCGTGGAACTTGAGGATGGAGCTTGCTTGAAGCTTGCACTTGGATCGTGGAGCTACCGGAGTGCACGGGAGAGGAGGTAACTCGAACGGCATCAAGGTAAGCTCACTACACCCGTAGATATGGATGGCACGTCGGCTATGTGAGAGGTAGCCATTAGTGCTTGGCTTGGAACTCTTGAAACAATAAGCGGTCCGTGGGTCTTGGCAGTTGAGTGAAAGCTCCCACAGGGGACTTTCTTAAGCTAATGCACTAGAGACACATACTGCACATAAGAGAAAGCTCACTTAAGAACACAAGAAGAGAGATGGAGGCCAAAATGTTTTCTTGCTAGTTTTTCTTGTTTCTTCCTTACATAATGCAATGTGCACAAAGTATAGATAAGATACATCATAAAGGAAAATGGGCTACTACATCAAACACTACATAAGTAACTATACTAATTGACTAGCATTATAAGATACATCATAAAGGAAAATGGGCTACTACATCAAACACTACATAGGTAACTATACTAATTGACTAGCATTATAAGGCAGAATCCCCAACCAGTCTATCCTATGGATGGGTGGTCTCAATGAGTTGAGAGTTTCCTTTAAAAGCACTAGACCTAGGAAGTTTTAGAAATGAGCTTGATGATAATTATCCTAGAAAATATTCTAAATCCGAATCTTGTATTATTTTAGGGGACTAGTGTGAGACTTTACCTCATAGCAAAGAGATTGACGCATTAGCTCCTTCACATTTCTCACCCTCTTTGAACCAAGTGTGGCATGAGTCTACTTTGGTTTGAGCTTATTTGCACAAGCAACTGCTCGAGGACCAATGCTAGATAAACTATATGTGACTATAGTACTCTTTAAGAGCCTTAAATTTAGATCGATCCTCGTGGGTATAAAGAAAAGCTTCCCCCATGAGGTAGGCTCAAGTGAACCTAGCCAATAGTGTCCACAATATTCCAATGGGTTTTTAGACAACATCACCTAGGATAATATTCCAATGGAGTTATCTAAATTGTGCCATCAAGGGAGAATTTGGTAGGCACATTACACATGATATTAGATAAAAACTAAATTAACATCTAGGAAGGTTTGTTTTTCACCCTATCTAAGAAGACATTCAATGAAAAAATGATTTTTCATCTAACAAATTGTGGGATACCTTCTTAAAACGACAGAGGTTGGCGGAAATTCTAGTATTCTCAGCAATGTTTATCTCCACAATGCATTCTCCTAACTTTGATTGCAGGATTGATTCATGATACTCTTGGAGAATTTGTACAATCCTTCCTTACTATATCCAGAGTAGTGATAGATACAAAGTAGATTCTATTGCTTCATAAATGGTAGTCAACTTTCTAATTTACAAACTAATATCAAAAGGTGTTAACCAATTTTGAAGACATGAAGACCTAAAGAAAGAGAAGAACATGGAAGCCTCAAAATTTTTGGAAGTTATTATGCCTTGAGAAAAGAAATCATTGTTGTAAATGAGAGCTAGGCTTCCTCCCATATAAGTTGTAATCAAAATTGGTATAGTAAACATAGGAATATGGATTTAAGTGCATGTAAGTGGAGCCCCAAGAGGTGTCACAAGACACGGATCTAGAGCATGGCAATGACTATGGTGGATCCAAGATGAAGACCAAACTTATGATGATATAGACAAGTTGAGACAAACTGTTAGACAAGTGAATTAGGTTCCAAGATGGCAGCTTGGAATCATAAACAAAATCTTGTGTAGGACTGACAAAGACAAGACACTTAATTGAAAGTACAAAGCATCATGACATTGTATTCATTCCATATAAAAAGTGCTAGTCAAGTACAATGCTTTATAGTTGTTGGATGGGTAGTAGTCTTCCCTCTCTATGCATATGGGATTCAGTCTGTCTGCATGTCCTAAGCCCAGAACTTCCTCATACAAAGAGGCCACAGTAGGTGTGATTGCAAATATCTCAACTCCCCTCCTCAATCACAACTAGAAAGTATAAAGTGTGTAGAGGCTTTAGTGAAAGCAATACCTGCAAAGTGTGGGCACACCATAAACATGGCAAAACACTAGAGGCTATAGCAGAAAAGGCTAAGTGTGGGTACCACAAACATGATGGTCATCTAGAGACTGTAATAGGGGCCTCACAAAGTGTACAGAGGCTGTACTACAAGGCTACATGAGGAGTTTAAAATCTTATGTTCGAAGCATTAGGGCTAAGCAATACAAGGCTAAAAAATTCAGTCAAAAATAGGATCAAGGATCATGAGGCCCTTGCGGTTTTTAGTATTTCTTTTGACATAGATCTTATGTTCATTGCATATGTCGATGTAGTCTAGCTTGCTCTTTTTGATCATGTACTTGTTCTTCACTTTTCTTGCCACAGAGTCTTCATGATTTTTCTGCTTCTTTTTCTTATTCTTTTTCTCTTTGATCTTTTGGTTCTCTCGATCTGCTTCTTCATTGACTTTGCTTGCAATAGTTGCATCAATCTTCTTGTTCATGTCCCCCTCAAGAAAAGGTATCATCTTTGGGGCAGCGGAAATGACTTCAAAATCTTCTAATAGATTCATTGATAGCTCTTTAGAACAAGGAAATCTATCCATCCCTGCAGGTAGTACAAACAAGTCTTCCATATAGTGTTGATAAGCAACATGAGTCATGCTACTCTTCATGAAGTGTATCCACTTAGAAATTTTCTTGCTTATCATTGTCATGACCAGAAATCAGTTCCCACAAACTGAGAATAACCAAGAATGAGTTTATCTTTGTATGTGTCAAAAGATACAAGTAATGGCAGTGTAGTATCAAAAGATACTAGTTTGAAATTTAATGTTTGTTGCTTGAGTTTGACTTGATGATCTTCAAAAAATCTTCACAACTTCCCTTTCTTGCTGATTTGAGTGAGGCATTGAGTAGATCAAAGCTGCAAATTGCTGGTTGAGCCCAAAGGAATGAGAAATTGAATAGACTTATGAGTTTTGAGCTCAAGGGCTATGGCTGCCCTTTAGGGCTTGTAGGGAGACGATTGGTTTTTTTGCTTCTAGCAGATCGAGGAGATGTTCTTTTGCTGAGATACTTAATGAGTAGATAGCTTGGATAGTGGGCTTTCAAAGCCCTATGGTTAGGGTGGATGTCATGCTACTACACATAGGGAGAATAGCCGTATGACCAGATGACGGGTTGCAAACAGGCAGCGACCACAAATTTCGACAATGCTGGGCTGTAGAAGGGCCAATGTCGAGGCTACTCGTGCCAATATGAAGCGCCTTTAGGTTAGGAAGAGATCTACAAAAGAAGGCTTGCAGAGATTTTGCCTAGAATGAGAGATTTGGGAACTCCAAGACAAGTGGGTGCAGGAGTGGCTATGGCAGCCTCAAGGTCAAGTGAGGATGAAGTTGGAAATGGAGTCATACATTGATCTTGAGCTGTCCAGGGATGAAGAGGAGCTGAAGGAGTAGAGAGAGAGGAGACTTGAGACATGCTACGCCATGCTCAGCTAAGCTTTGATACCATGTCTACTATGTCAAAAGGTGTGGATCTAGAGCATGGCAATGGCTATGGTAGATTGAAGATGAAGACCAAACTCATGATGACATAGACAAGTAGAGACAAATTGTTACACAAGTGAATTAGGTTCCAAGATGGCAGCTTGGACTCATAAACACAATATTATGTAGGACTGACAAAGATAAGACACTCAATTGAAAGTACAAAGCATCATGAAATTGTATTCATTCCATATGAAAAGTGGTAGTCAAGTACAATGCTTTATAGTTACTGGATGGGTAGCAGTCTTCCCTCTCTGTGCATATGGGATTTAGTCTGCCTGCATGTCCTAAGACCAGAATTGCCTCATACAAAGAGGCCACAGTAGGTGTGATTGCAAATATCTCAACAAGAGGAACACCAAGAAAAACGGAGAATATACTGCAAGAAAATCTATATTGTATCATCAACAAGTATGCTCTTCATATTTTAATCAACCACAATAAGAAAAACAACACAAATCTTCTCAAATCTTCATGCAACATCACATAGCAATTCTTCCATGGATTTATCACAATAGAACTTCAACGCATTCTTCATATTCTTCATCAAATCCATCAAAATAACAAGAATGACAAAAAATAAATATCAACTTTGAATGGATATGATCACATAGATTTCATCTTCTTCATCTTCATAGTCTCTCTCATGTAGATACAATGTTTCTCATACAAAATCAGATCTCTCATACTCTGTCACACACATATGCTCTCTCTCAATAGTACATTGGAATAATGAAGAATAACCCCACATAATTTCTCTTTAGCCGTGGATACCCCCCCAAGAGATATGTCTGGTATGAAGGGTCATTAGAGTCACTAAAGTGTCCTTTCGCAACTCAACAGTGTCACTATCACTTCAATCTTCACTTGAGTCTTCAATAACTACTTATTTTACTTCTTTTAGCTATTTTGAACTTGTATTCATCTCTTCCCAAGACTAGAAAACTTTCCCAAGCTATACATTCATCCCACATAATGCTTACAAAGACATACAGAGCAAAAGCAAAACAGAGACATAGGCTCTACAGAAGCTCTATAGAGGGTCTATAGTACCATATAGAAGGTCATCAAAAAGTATCTAGCTCAACTAAAACCATTCAAAACCATCTCAAGAATCCTTCAATAAGCTTCTAAAAACTCTTTAAATCCATCAATCATCATTTTAACCTCTCATACAAAATGAAATCAGAACAAAACAAAAGCTAAACAAAACTAATCAGAACCTATCATGCACTTAATATAACTTTTCACAAAATCATGTCTCCATTGAAAAACATCATGAGCTTCTCAAACCTATTCAACCTTATCCAAAACTCTCTAAAACACTTTCAAACCAATCAATCATCATTCAAATCACCAAAAAATCCAACGAAAAATAGCCAAAAACACTGTCATATCAACCCTTAACATATCCCCACACTTAATCAAGGAGCGTCCTTACGACCTTAGAAAAAGAGAATAAAAGTTTACAATAATGGCTCATTAATTTATCTTCAAATATCCAATCAACAACCAAGAAAGGCTCTAGCTTCATCTTTAAAAAAAAAAAACCTATATGTAATCCATTATTCATGGAAAAATATTAAAACAAGAGATCAAGAATAATATTTAATCAAACCAACCAAATTTAAACAAACTCTTAAAGGATATGAGAGTTTCTTCATCTGCATGCATCCATCTATCGTTACCACGAATCTTCAAAAAGGTATCTTCTTGAGCAGTTTGAATATCCAATCATGATCCCATCATACAAATAATACACGATGCAAATATTAAATGCAAAACAACGATCTGAATGACACCTCCAAAAGAGAGATATAATATTATAAATCATCAAAATACATCAATAGATATCAATGAAGGTGATCCCTCTTAAAAGCTTGTTGGTTTTGAAAATGATCATAGACAGAAATTCATATACAAAAGTCCTGGGCGGATTTTGAAAAAATTGTAAGCAACACATCCTCTCCACCAATACAAGATACTAGCTAGGCAAGAAATTGGCATGAAAGTATAAAATATCCAAAAAACGCTGAAAATTAATCTGATCAACTTGCAGTATCTTTTAAACTTTGTCCTTTTTGAGTTTCGCATAATTTTTTTTAAAGATTTTGCCGTTGCATTGTAAGGTTGGAATCAATATATACATTCACATTTATACATAACTTCAGGATTGACTTGTGATAATTATGCGAATGTCGGTGCATATAGACAAGATACCAAGCAAAGTGAGCAATTAGTCTCAATAAAGGATTTGAAGATTGAGAATACTTTTAAGCAAAGTGAAAATAATTCTAAAAATATTGGCTCGCCAATTTATTTGAGGTCCTATTAGAGAAACTACAAAACTCCATCCTCGTCATCTTAGGATCTTGAAATCACAGCATGTGTAACCATTATAACCAACTGAGGGGTTGAGGGGTAAAAAGGGTAGGATATGGAAGGGAAACAAGCAAGAGAGGATGAAGGTATGGATAAATAAAATGATAAAAGGAGGAATGGATTAAAGAAGGATAATCTATTAATTTATATCAATCAACTAAAAAGGTTGCTAATAAGTATGTTGAAAAAGTGGAAAGAATGTCTATGGATGGGGAAGGACAAGAAGGAGGATGGAAAAAGATATGATCTTCAATAAAATAATAGCGGGTGAAAAACAAGGGTCTGAGGGAATCTTAGGGTTGAAAAAGAAGGGGTAGAATAATTTGTGGAGTAGATTGATATATAAGAAGGTAGGCTTCATATCTATGGGCCATTTGCTGATAATAAGATAAACAAGGCATTGATGGTGCTAGCACACATCTACGATGATAGGCATCAAAGAAAGATGAATCAAATGGAGGTTGTTTGGAAAGGTAAGCTAAGAGATCCAACCTCAGTTGGTTAGTGTTTTACACATGAGCAGAGGCTTTGTTCTAACATTGATTCAAAATCACAAAATCGATCATTGTATGCCAAGAAGTTTCAGGGCAATCAACCACTTTGGAAGAATATGTTTAGAATATCTACTCTATTTGCAACTTTGAATGTCTTATATATAAAACAACTTGCAATACCACATCTCCAATATACTAAGACTGTTGGAAGAGAGGGAGAGAGACAAAGTGGAGCGGAAGATGAGCCTCAGCTCATTGTTGTTGTTCTTCCATTAATCTTCCATCATACAAGCTAAAAGAGACTTGCACACATAGGTATGACTAACCAAGACTAATTGTGGTTAAGTCACTGACTACATCGACTTATTGAGTGTCACACACATGTTTAGCTATATCCAGCTAATTTCAGTCACACACATAAAGATAGATTGACTGAAGAGTAATGGGAGCTTGATATTCTAACACTCCCCCTCAAGCTCAAACCATATGATAAACTCCAAGTAGCTATCTGAAATATATGAACTTTCTTTACCAAGAGACTTGGTAAATATATCTGTTACCTGGTCTTCAGTCTTCACATGAATCAAGTCAATCTGCCCTGTAAGGACCATTTCTCTGATGAAATGATAGTGAACCTCAATATGTTTGGACCTAGCATGGTAGACATGATTGCTAGCCAACATAACACTACTGAGGTTATCACAATTCAATCTCACTCTACTTTCCAATTGTATTCCCAAGTCTTTCAGTAGTTTCATTAACCAAATTGCTTCACAAGCCGCTAAGGCAACTCCTCTATACTCAACTTCTCTACTAGACAATGCAATAGTAGGCTGTTTCTTACTCTGCCAACTGATCATACTCCAAGTGCATAACCACTAGTTGACCTCCTGTCATAGGCACAACCAACCCAATCAACATCAGTAAACCCTATCAAGTCAAGAGATTTTCCATATGCATAAAACAACCCATAATCTGTAGTACCCTTTACATATCTCATGATCCTCCTCGCTGCATCTAAATGTGGTTTGCAAGGCTTCTGCATGAACTAACTAATCAGCCCCATTGCATAACATAAGTCAGGATGGGTAATAGTCAAGTATATCAAGCTGCCCACCATCTTTCAATACATGGTCACATTCTCTATGTCATTCCCAACATCAATCTGCAGCTTAACATTCTGATCAAGAGGTGTCTCCATAGGCTTACATTCAGCCATACCATACTTCTGTAACATGTCATGAGCATATTGCTTCTATAGTAGCCATATACCTTAAGGCGTAGAGACTACCTCCATCCCAAGAAAATACTTTAGTTCAACAAGATCTTTGACTCTGAATTCAGCCTATAAACATGATTTAATTTCAACAATGCCCTCTTCATCATCTCTAGTGATGATAAAATCATCTACATAAACCAATAGAAACACATATCCATGATCTGTCTTCTTCATGAACAGACTATGATCTACATCACCCAATCTAAATCCATGTTGCTATAAATAATTGTTGATCCGAGCATTCCATGCTCTAAGTGCCTGTTTCAGTCCATATAAAGCCTTTTTCAGCTTACATACATGTGTAGGAAATTCCAAGTGAACATAGCCTTCAGACTGCTCCATATATACTTCCTCAACCAAATCACTATTCTCAAGAAAGCATTCTTGATGTCCATTTTCCATAATTTCCAACCTTTGCACGCTGCCAAAGCAATGACAGTTCTGATTATTGCCATTTTAGCCACCGGATTGAAAGTCTCCTCATAGTCAAGGCCATATTGTTGTGCATATCCTTTTGCAACCAACCAGGCCTTATAGCGTTCTAAAAAACCATCTAACTTGCACTTAACCTTGTACACCCATTTGCAGCCAATGGGGACTTTGCCTTTAGGCAACTCAACCAATTCCCATGTCTCATTTTCAGCCAGGGCTGCATACTCCTCATCCATGGCAGCACACCAGTTATCATCTGTAACTGCATCATCAAACTTTGTAGGTTATTTGTAACCTGTCACACTGGTCATATATTCATAATGGTGGGTTGAATAACCAATGTATGCAAACCTATCAACTGGTTTTCTGACTCTCTCAAATCTCCGTAACTGTGGTTCACTCTGAGCTTGCCTCTCATGAGGTGGTACATAACGACCTTGCCTTGCTCCAGACATCATAATAGACGGAATGCCCCTATCCAAACTATCACTGCTGGATGACTCATAACCTGCTGTAAGTGGACATGTCACATCCTCAAGCATCTTTTATTTTCCCTTATCCAATATCCCCCTCACTGACATATCTGTGTCAATGGACGTAGGAGTACGATTCTGCAAGCGTCTTGACCAAGGACTTACTATAGGTGACCCATCACATGTAGGACCACTCATAGATGTACTCACTATAGGTGTATTTTTAGCATTAGTAGTGTTGGCTGATCCATTAGTAGCCACTACAATAGGATTACCATGCTAGCTCATAAAAAACAACACCTCTACTAATCAATGTCTCATGTGTAGACGGTACATAACACTTGTAAGCTTTTTGGTCTTGTGCATAACCAAGAAACACACTCTTGATAGCTTTAGGATCCAATTTCTTTCTCTTTTCATCAGGAACATGCACATATGTAATGCTACCAAATACCTTCAAGTGTGAAATGTCATGGTTATAACCATACAACCTCTCATATGGAGTTACATCATGAATCCTTGTTGTAGGAATTCTATTCAGCACATAGACAGCAGTCACTACTACTTCAGCTCAATAACCACTTGGCAAACTCTTCTCATTCAGCATAGCTCTTGCCGATTCCATCAGTACCCTATTTTTCCTTTCTGCTACACCATTTTGTTCAGTGTATAGCTGCAAGTTAACTATCTTCTGATCCCATATTTAACAAGGTACATGTCAAAGTAATTAGAGATATATTCTCCATCTCCATCTGATCTAAGACATGAAATTTTATAACTCAACTAATTTTCAGCATGATTCTTGAAGTCCTTGAATGAATCAAACACATCATCCTTATGTTTCAATATGTAAAGCCAAGTATACCCTACTGAAATCATCAATGAAGGATACATAGTAACGAGCACCACCAAACAAAGCATTATGAGATGAACCCTAGACATTTGAATGTACCAACTACAAGGTCGTGAGCCATTCTATACATGTCTCATAAATGGAAACTGTGCTTGCTTTCCAAACCTACATGAATCACATACATGTCCAAAGTCATGATACTTGAACTTAGGTAGTCTAAGCACAATCTCCTTTTGCTGCATAGATTTTAGCTTTTGTACATTCACATGGCCAATCCGCTTATACCATATCTCAACATCCCATAAAGCACCATCATAATGTGCAAACATGGCTGCTTTCAATTCTGGAATTGACGCATCAAGAGGAAACATTCTGCCATCTCTTTGGCCTCTAGCAATCAATTTGCAACCATTACCATATTCTTCAACAAAGCATCTATCTCTATTAAATCTCACTTGCAGATTTTGTTCTGCCATGTGTCCAACTGACAAAAGATTATTGGTTATTGTAGGTACATGTAGTACATCATGCAGGCTCTTTTTCTTGCCATCAGGCATCAACAACGGAACAATTCTTGTGTGCTTAATGCCATGTTGGGTGTCATCCCCAGTACACACATAACCATGTGAACCTCCAACCATCTCATCAAACCATTCTCCATGGGGTGTCATATGATTTGAAGCCCCTGAATCAATGTGCCATCTCTCATCTCTGTTCTACCTAGACGCATTCTTAGACACATGCTGCATGGCAAACAACCTGTCAACCTACTCATCATGAGCACCACTAGAAGATGCATAGTGCCCATGTTGTTTGCCCTTTGCCTTTATATCTCCCTGTTTCTTGTTACAATCCTTTGCAATGTGTCCATATCTGTCGTAGTAATGGGTCCTTATCTCTGTTTGATTGATCATTTGACTGCCATGAACCAGATCCACCACTTCTACCATGGGGTGATCTCCCCCTGCCTCTAAAGCCACCAAATCCACGCTAGCCTTGTGTATTTGTACCATGCCATGCATTCTGCTGATGGTGTCCATAAGTGTTTCGAGTGTCTCCTTGACCTCGAAAAGAGCCATGGCCTCTGCTGCCTTTGCCACGCTAGCTAGAGTAAAAAATAGTGTCTCTGCTTTGAGACATACTAGAACCTATATTCAGTCCAAGCTTAAATTTCTCATGCAGTAGCAAAGCAATCATCTCATCCCAATCAGGGGATTCAACTCTCACAAAAATAGACATATCAAATGCTTTATACTCGTTGCCAATTCCATTCAATGTCACTACAATCATATCATCCTCAGACACTAAAGATCAAATGGTGGCAAGCTGATCCATTATGTTCTTGATCTCTGTAGTATAGGGCTAAATGCTTTTGCCATTCCTAGACATGTTATTGAATTGTTACTTTAGTTGAATCTTTCTTGCATGTGTTACATTTCCATAATTCTTCATGAGTATGTCCCATGCATCCTTTGGAGAACTGCATCCAGTAATCTGTATAACCATAGCATCTGATATACATAAGAAAAACCAATGTAGCACCTTGCATTCTCTCTCAGCTCATAGCTTATGAGCCCTTTTTTGATCATTTGTCGGATTCCTTTCATGTATTTTAGGTTCAGCCTCATCACCTGTACATAAGTCCCAATAACCTCTGCCAACCAAACAATTCTTCATTCGAAACTTCCATAAAGCAAAATTTTGTTGTCTAGCTTTTCTCCCACAATTTGAGTGATATTGTCAGTGCCTTGAGCATTTTCCATAGTTGCAGCTTAAGTATTCAATGATGTATACAACCTGTAAGCATCTGACTCATTTTCCTACAGTTCAAGACCAGTTTCCTGCTATTCATGACAGTTTCCTGCAATTCAGGACAGTTTTCCTAACAACCTAATTGCTACAAATTGTATTCCAACAATGAAAAAACATAGTCAATTGAGCATAAACCAAGCTCAAATCAGTTCAAAACATTCTATGGTAGTGGTAAAACATCCCAGCAACAAACTATGTCCATACAAGTATCAATGTTTGTAATGTATGCAAGTAGCAATACCAAATACAGCCAGCCCACTGCTATAACCAACAGTATTTTCTCTGTTAAAACAAGAGTATTCAGACCTCAAAACAGCCCTAAAACATCTCATTCAATTGCCACTCTATGCAGGAGTTGTCCAACTGGTCAGAACATATTGCATGTATGTCAAGTGAAGATGATAAGTATCCTTCCTGCTTCTGACAATAACTAGTCAATACCCTAGTATAACCAGCAACAAATCAGTCCAAACTTTGAACTTTCAGCACTCACAATATCCCAAAAAGCATCTACCACTCAAGTGGTATGATCCAAGCATTTGTCACTAGCAAATAAGCATCACAGATACTTCAACCTTGTAGGTATATTGTTTCCAAATTCAGGACATCAACCGGTTCACTATTTCCAGCCTGCAAATAAGCTCCAATATCATGCTCAAATGCATGATAATAAGGGCATATACATTGTTAGGATGAAAACCACTAGTGCCCTGGAATCACCTTTTGTTTACTACAGTAAATAGCCAGCCTGCACATGTCTGTGCTGAATATCTCAAAATCTGTGAGGAATTTGAAAAAACTTTATTCTATAAAGTTGTAGATCACGTCGAAACATTCAAGAATGATAGGTCATTTCTCCAAAAAGAATTACTATAGCAAGATATAGCTTTTGCAAAAAAATGAGCTATAAGCACAGTCTCCTTTGATGACGTTTTCTTCAAATCTGATGTCTTGATGTCAAATGGCCACTGCCAAGCCTTCAGGCTTCAGGCATTCAGCTTTGATACCATGTTGGAAGAGAGGGAGAGAGATAGAGTGGAGGGGAAGATGATCCTTAGCTCATTGTTGCTCTTCTTTCATTATTATTCCATCATACAAACTGAAAGAGACTTACACACATAGGTATGACTAACCAAGACTAACTATGGTTAAGTCACTGACTCCACCGACTTATTGAGTGTCACACACATGTACAATTGTATCCACAGTCACACACATAAAGATAGACTAATTGAAGAATAACGGGAGCTTGATATTCTAACAAAGACAAATCTTCATCATCTGGGATCAATAAATCACCTCGCAAGTACAGTATGACATAAGCATGGTATCTAGAGTCATTGAATCTTCAAAGATCATTCTAACCACATCACTCAATAAATCAAAAGATCAAGATCCACTCTTGCTATCCTCTGGAGGAGATAAATCCATCATGGGAAAGCTTAATATAAAATTCCAACTTATGTTGCTAATAGTGCACAAAGAAGGAGCGACCTGGAGGAATAAATTATTGGAATTGCTCAAAACAAGTCTATAACACAAGTCCATTCTTTATTGAAGCCTTTCCATCTTAGCTTGGAATAAAGAAAATAATATCACATTTCTTTGAAGAACAGCTAAATCTGCAGGGGATAAGAAAGGTAGTGGTTGCACAGGACTTTGTGAAGCAAAATGGGACCAAGCCAATTGTTCCTTAAGCTATTGAATTTCACTATTATCCCGGTTTATGATAGTATTGGCTGATTTGAGCTCTTTCTCCATTTGGACAGCTATCAAAGCTTTCAGTTCTTAGGCTTCCTTCAATAACCTATCCCTCTCCTCAATCACAATAACTACTTTAGATTTGGTATCTATAAACTGAGCTTGCAAAGTAGATATCTCTACTTTCTGGGCATCAATGACCTTAGTTTGTTGCTCCATCTGTGTTGTATAGAGGTCAAAAAATTTTAATGTGGCAGAAGCTAGCTCAGTATTAGCCTTGTTCAACTCCTCCTTGGACTATTGTACCTCCTCAGAAAAAGAAGAATAGAGTTGCTGAATACAAGCAATAACTAAGAGTTCAATAGAGCTTTTAATATCCGTGCATAGAAATGGAATTGCATCTCCTGTCACACACATTGCATAGAAGGAATGGAAATATCCAAAGTACCATCTCTATGTGCTTTGAAAAGATTGGGCGTTGTAAAGAAAGTAGGCAGCTAACTGTAAGATTGAACAAGAATTGGAACTGAAGGAGTGGAAATTAGTACTGATTCAACCACTCACTTAAGACATTTCCTTTGAATGACCAAAGGAGGAGGATCAATATCTGCAATAATGACATCAGGATCTTTAGTAGAGGAGGGACCACTAGAGGATCAACTGGTAGTGAGGGAATTTCGCAGGGGCAGCATATGTCAAGAAAACTTAAAGATAGGAACCAAATGTAACATTAGTCACATTACCCCTCATGACTTGAATAAAATGCTAATCCATTTTAGCAACGAGACACAAACTTCAATCAGTACTGATACCCTTTATCAAAACCATGCGAGAAGTTATAAATAATTCCTTCGAAAGATAATTAGAAGGGGTTTTGGCAAGCATAAACATGTCCTGAAGCAACTGGCAATGGAGACCAGGCATAGCTGCGCTATGTGAGATAAGGAAATTCTAGAAGGGTGCCAACTTGATTATTCCTAAGGGACCATTCTCTAGGTTGGTGTGAGAAATACTGCAAGATCTACAATTAGGGCATCATCACAAGTTCTTTTCAAGGAACCAGGCAAGAAATGTGGGGCGATGGTCAAGCCAAGCCTTGCTTGCTCTCCAAGAAGTAGTTGAAAGTTACTTGATTGATCTAATGGGTGATTCTCAAGTTTTAGCAATTCATGCCCGACGTATCACTATTAAGCCCATAGATATGGTTCTTGCTCGTAGGATCTGCAACAACAACAAGGATGCATTTAATCTTAATGTCAACAATATGCTTTGAGAAGCTACCTTGTAATCGGATCTATGTTTTTAGCTCAGGTTTGGTTGTAGATTGTAAGGAGCTTAGTTTTGGTTTATCTTTCTAGTAGACCTTCAAGTATTTGATAGCAGTGGTCTACAAAATGGAGCTAAATTTTGTCTAGCTCTAGTTGTACTTGGTGCAATGTACTATCTACCGTATATTTCATGGTTTTTTAATGCCAAATCTGATATTTGATATTCTATTTTTCCATGATTTGCATTGTGCGTATTTCCAAGGTTCTAATTTTGAAAGTTATTTTATTAAGGAGAAATTCAATGCGCAATCACGCACACATCAGTGATCAGTTGTACATGGGCTGATGCTCTATATATTCATTGTATTTAGCGATTTGGCAACACTATATCCGATATGCGATATTTTATTTGACCCATGACTTATTTTTTGTGAATTTTTAAATTCCCAATATTTCACGTAGTTTGGTTGACAATACATTTAATATATAGCTGTGCACACTCGGTGCGGTAGTGAGTTTTTCTATTATCAGTGAAATATAATATAGTTAATGCATTTTCAAAGAATGATTGAACCGTCAATTTTATAAATCGAGATTTGGTGAAACTTCACCCACATGTCGAGCATAATAAAAACTCATGGATATTAAAAATTGGCCCCATCAGAAGTCTCTGGGACACGTGTCCACAGGCTCGCGTCTGGGGCCTTGAATCTAGGGATTCAGGGCCCCAAATGCCAGCCTCCGGACAGGTATCCTAGAGACTTCTGCTGAGGCCAAATTTTTTTTTGTAGTTGATGTACCCTAGAGAAGTCCATAGGTAAAATTTCACATCAATCGGATCACTGGTCATATTTTCCCAAAGCCTAGATACATTAATTCAGGTTTAAGGGTTTTTTAAAAGTTTTGCTATACGTTTAAAGTTTCACCTCATTTTACATATTTCACTTTTGACTTTTGGGTTTTCTCTCCTAGAGGGCATGGCATACACTAAGCAAGCAGCCTAGATTCACCCCCTAGAAATCCTATACAGAGGCCACCTCCCCGAGCTCCACCACCACCACCACCATGCTAGCATTGCAAGCGTCGATGGAGTCAGATACTTCTTGAGATCCGCCATTACCAAAAGACTACACACCTCTTGATACCAAAGGCTTCATTCAAGAAGCTAGTGTGTGTTCCATCTAGGTACTTCCTAGATGGAACATGCTTGCAACAACCCAATCGCTGGACTGCCCAAGCCCTCCTTGCACTACAGGAAGTTATCAAAGCTTACGCCATTGACTTGTTCGAAGACTCAATCTATGCATTAGTATGTGCAAGGAGAGTCACCGTCACCGATAGGGATTTGCGGATAGTGAGATTCTTCCGACAATGGAAGGGTAGTGCTCAGGGAGATCAACAATGATAGGGGTATACTACCAAAACATATACAGAATGTAGCTTCCAAAGAGATTTTGTAAAACCCTGGTTGTAATGGATCCCATGTAAAATGTTATGAATATGAATACAAATTTTTTGGCACGTCTTATTTTTGTTTATTCACTTGTTATTTGTTTTATTTATGTCTTTGAGTTATTGCTACATGTGTTCGAACGAATACATGTTGCACATGAACTCGATAAAACACTACGTATTAAATTTAGGGTACAAATCGTGTTGCGTATAAATTCGATAAATAAATGTAATATTCAAGTAAAAAATAATAATAAACGACGCGTATGACAAACTACATTGCATGCAAATCCAACAAATATCGGTTTTCATTACTTCAAGAGAAGATTACAAATTACATTACATTGGTGATGAGATATCATTTGGTACCAAGTACATCCACTCTCTTCTAGGCTTCTTTGAGCTAGACTCCCCATGGTCAGAGCTATTCTTGATCATAGGCAGCAACACATTTTCCCAGTAGTTCTTGCCTAATGACATTAGGGTCTTCAACACTAGCAACCATGCCATGGGCCACCATGGAAAAAAGTGGCCCAGACCTAGTACTAGAGAAAAAGTAGAGGAGATTCGAACATCGAAGCAATACCACTTTCTCCAAGATATAGTTCGTTGGGATGGTCTTGAAGGGCCCAGCCTTTGTAAGTGCCCTCAACTTCAAGAAGTTCTCAGAAAAAGCCGGAGAGCATGTCTTATGGAAAACAAAAATGTCACTCACAAGTTGGCTGATATACTCCTTCAATGCCGAGTCCTGCATCCTTCCTTGGCTACCAAATCTACCACCTTGTCTAGATGAAAATTCATCTATATAGACAATGTCCTGCATCACACAAGTTCAGTGTCAAACTCACTCTGTCAAACTCACTATGTATGGAGTGTGGTAAAGATATATACATCAGATTTGCATCAAAATTTACCAATAGGGCCTTTAGAGCATCAAGAGTATGCACATCAAAATTTTCCAAGATCAAGTCCCCCATAGTTTCCTTGGCCAGAGGCTCGCGTCTAGGGGACCTGAATGCACACTCGTGTCTGGGGAACCTAGATGCAGCACTCTCGTATCGGAGGACATGTATTACCAGCTAGACCAATAGTGGGAGGTGGAGCAACTGGAGCACATGGACCACCATTTTTTGACAATGGCGAACCATCATTATTGACCACACTAGGGCCACTATTGTTGGATGCATTAGCACCACCATTATTAGCTGCAGTAGGTACACCATTGTCGGCCACCAAGGGACCTTTGTCACTCACAGTACTCTCACTAGATTTGGAAGAGTGTTGAGTTCTTGCTCTTGCAGGTGCCTTCTTGATAGGAAGCTTGGAACATGCCATGGTGGTGATAATGAAGGATAGAAAGCTGGAGGGTAGAGTGAAGAGTAATGGGAAAAAATGAAAGGAGAGCCTTGACTTAAGTACAAAAATTGTAAACTTACTGTGGTGTAAATGAACTTTAAAATTAAAAAAACATAGTTCGAAATCGACTTTGAAAACATAGTGACAAACCTTCAAAATTTCAAACAAAATTTGCAAGACATCTCATGTTAAAGATAGGAGTATTGATGTGTCATATCCTGGGTACCTATGCTCTCTCGTGGACTCTAAATGCATCAAAAGTATTATCTTTATCTAGGTCTCCATTTCTTGCCATCTCTCTCTTGGGTTGCCAACCATTCTGCATGGCATTGTCTAGCTGTGCTGTTTTCATATCTTGCTTTTCTCACTTCATATATTGCCCTACTTATAAATTTTGCTTGAGAGGTTTTGGACTTATTTTCTTTTTCCTTTCTAATCTCCTATACCACCATTGTAATAATTGCCTCATAGAATTGGAATCATTGATGCCACCTCCATTATCAGTTACCTTTTGAAAAGCACAGCGAGCTTGTCAATGAGATCGTTCCATGCCTTGAGTTGGTCATACTGCCAAAATTCCTTGATTTGCAAAGTATGGACCATGTGCTTCAAGTATATGCTGCACAAGAAGAGAGATTAGAAACACAAACTAATTCAAAATTATGATATTTTTTAGTAATGGCTGACCATGTAGTGTGTTATATTGTTTGTACTCCATGCCTCCACCATGGAATTATGAAATTTAGCAACTGTCTCTTTAAATGTATTGGCATCACCATCCCTAAACCTCAACTGTTGTAAGAGATCTGCTAATCTATCTAGGTGTATCCACACTTGTGCCTTTGCAATCCTCGTTCATCCCCCATTGCTCCAATCCGGAACAGCAAAGTGCAACTTTTTCCATGCTTCATACTTTTGTGGTTGTTTTACAAGTATATTGCCTTCCTCATCTCGAGGTGGAGATATAAACTTCCTAGCCTTGAGTCCACCAAAGCATGATTTACAATGGATATTTCCACTCTTTCTCAATTTTTTCTTGTCCTTTTTTATTTCTACTTGACCCCCGTGCAATCCAACTTCAGAGAGAGGACTCGTTCTACATTCTTGCATGTAGCATCAGCTTCTGACACAGGCTGCATCTTGTATGCAAAGCATATATATTAATATACTAGCTTCTCAATTATTCTAACCAGACAATGCAATGTGCAAAAGTGAACACTTGTTAGTGGTATTTCCAAAATAGGATGCTAGTTTGGATCCACTGGAACTAGCATTCCATTTCTCATGACTTTTTGATCACATTTTGGAGCACCTTGTTGTCCTACCTTGGCAAGCCATTCTTTCTTTCCATCTTTCCCTTTCTTCCTAGTTTGCATGCATACATACACAAAAATTTTGCATTCGCTGCATTTGATAAACCAAACATACACTTCAATGTTTTCAAATCACCTGCAAGATGCCATTCAACTTGATAGTCCCAAAACCCCTCGATGTGTAAAATTGCTCCATTATTTTGATGTTGAATAGCACTAGGTATATTAGTGAGGTTAAATTTTTTTTAAAGTACTTCATGGTCCTCCTTTGGTACTTCAAATGTTGGAAGCCACCATATTTCATTCTCTGACTGTACACTGAAGTACAAAGGATGGTTTTGATCGATGTTGGGATCCAATGCTTGATTCATAAATGTTATACTCACACGTTCAAGTTTTTGCCCCGTAATAATCTCACTCTCATCAAGTTTGAGGACAAACTTAAGCGACTCCTTAGTTGGATCTTGTCTGTTTCTCTTGATTTCAGTCATGATAGACCCTAATCAACCCCTAATCTGCCTGCCATCTTAGCTTTTAATCTACCTCTAATCACCATCCAATCTTATCTTCTGTTCTATCCAAAATATTCTCTCTCTCTCTCTCTCTCTCAAGAAGAATTGATCAAATATATTTAAACACATTTATATAGAAGCTTGGCTAGTGGAGAACAATAACATCATCTTATCTTCTACCCTAATTTACTCTATGTCACTCTATCACTTATTTTCTTAGTTCATCTCACACAGTCCTCTCTCTCTCTCTCACACACACACACACACACACACACACACACACACACACACACACACACACACACACACACACAATTGACACTTAAGGATTAAACAACAACTATAACATCACAAAGATTAAAAAAATAAAGATACCTCCATTATCACTTGATTGCTTGTAGTATAGAGTGTTGAAGAGGAAGATATCTTATAGCACAGTACTAAAGACTCGAGAGATTGCTTCTAGTAGGGTAGAGAGTGTTGTAGATAGAGATTATTTGGTTTCAACAAATGCTATCAAAACCACTCCTAAGATTGCTTGTAGCAAGATAGAGAGTGTTGTAGATAGTACTGAGTATTGCTTCAGAAGAATTCACATGCAAGAAACCATATTTTGGAGGGAAGGAGAAGAGTACACAAAATTTCAGACAAAACTAGAGCTTTGAGAGGGAATGAAGAAATGCCCAGAAATAGGCATATACTTGTCCAAAAACAATAAAAATTTACAAGGAAACTCTCAAGTCAAAAAGGTGTCTCTGGGTCAAAAATAATCTTAAAATATGATGTATACGTCATTTTATATTGTTTTTAAACTTCTGCCCTTTTAAGAAGCAAGAATGAGAATGATTCTAATATATTTTCATGTTAAAAAGTCATGAGGGCATTAAAGAGTCATATATTAATGATTGGCTCCGTTTTTACAAAAATATAGAATTGTATTTTTTTAGTTATGAGAATTTTGAGAAAAAGTGACCTTATCCTACAGTTTGAGAATAAAATAATAGGTGAAATCTATTGAAAATACAAATGCAAGATTTTATTGATTGTAAAAAATCTATTATTCTAATATTATTTTGGAATCTCTTTTTAGAGAGAGAGAGAGAGAGGTGAGAGAAACCCCTTAAGGGGTAAAAAAGAGAGTCCATATTTCTCCTAATGGCTCATTTGAGAGAGCTTGAAGCTCCATGACCTATTTTTTGAGGACGAGAGGATAAGTTTGATCAAGGTGACTGCTCTGGAGGACATGTCGTAGAGTAATTTGGAAAAACGTCACCATTTTTTGCCGCTGCAGAATACCTTTTTTGTCTTCTTCATGAGGCTAATAGCCTTATCACTAAGGCTTAAAATATCCTCTGCTAAGTTGTTTTCATATTGGACATTGAGAAACTGGTTATCTTGAGGATTTTCCTTCACACTGGGGAGTCCATAAACTGATTATTCTCAGAACTGGTTCATAGTTAGAGATTTCTCACTGTTGTAGAGTTGAACTCGTTGTTTTGGAGGCCTAGAAGGCTGGTTTTATGCCATTTTGGAGGCAAAAAATTTGTAGAAATTTTGTGTAGCTTCAGCTTGATTGGGACTTCATTGTTGGCACAAAAAATTGTAGAAAAATAGCAAGGAAATTATTTGATTTTAAGCTCGTATTTTGATGCTTTTTGGGTCATATGAGCTTTGTTTGAGGTCCATTTAGGATGTTTTTTGCTAGATAATAATTGTATGATGTATGGGAATTGTGTATGAATGTATATGATAGCATTTGAGCTTATGTATAGTATCCATTCTCTTGGAAGGGAATTTACATGAATTTTTTGGGCTATGGTGCAATTTTTGTCTTGGGTTGACCATTTGAGGTAGTGGATTGGTTCATGTTGCTGAATGTTTGATTGGGATAGCACATATTGCTAGTTTTTCTAAAATTGCAACCATCAAAATGTCAGACACATCTCAAATTACCCAAAGTGTTGCATATAAATTGACCAAGGACAACTATAGTGTCTAGTCATATAGGATGGAGAACTTTCTAATGGGGAGAGGTCTTTGGGACCTCATTACAAGTGATGATGCATGTCCAAAGCTTCTTGAGAAACCCACAGAAGAGGAAAAGAAGGCATATAAGGATTGGACTGGAAAGAACAAGAAGGTTTTGCATTGGATCTCTATATGCATATCAAAGACTTTGATTCCTCATATCAAGAAGGCAAATACTTATAAAGAGGCATGGGAGATCATTGAGAAAATGTATGGGACATGTACGGAGGCAAGGAAGATACAACTTAAGAAAAGATGGCATGGAGCATGGAGAGGAAACCACACTATCAGTGACTATGTTGTAGAAATCAAACAGGTTGCATAAGATGACTTAGTTTCAGTCACACTTAATGGACTTGGCTTAGCATATAAATCTTTGGATACCTCTATTTCAGTTAGAGGAGGCTCTATGCTAGACTTTGAAGAATTTATTGCCTTGCTACTCACAGAAGAAATAAAGTTGGATTTGAATGCATCTAGCAATAGCAAGAATGCAAGTGGAGATAGTGTCTTTTATCATCAGAGAGGGCGTGGCAACCCATCTAGAGCTAGAGGCTTATCTTATGGTGGACGTGGTTGTTGAGTGTTGAAATGACTTGTTTTTTGGCTGATTTTTGTTATTTTTGAGAGCTGAATGGTTGATTTTATGGGAAGATTGATTGATTAGGAAATGGATTGAGAGTGTTTTGGATGATATTGATTGTGTTTTGGAAGATCGTGATGTTTGTTGATGTTTCTGTGATGTTCTGATAGGTTCTGATTGGTTCTGTATACCTTCTGTTTTGCTCTGTTTTGCTCTGTTTTTGTTCTGATTGTCTTCTGTAAGGAGGGATGGAGTATGGATTAATGAAGAATGAGATATTGTGAAAGCTTATTGAATGTTTTGTGAGAGTTTGAAATGGTTTGAGAATGAATTATGTAGTTTTGATGACCTTCTGTAACCTTCTGTAGGTCTTCTGTAGAGCTTCTGCTTCTGTTCTGTTTCTGTTCTGTTCTGTACTGTAACTGTTCTGGTACTGTTCTGCAGACTGTTCTGTAAGTGTTCTGTGGAATGTATGTGTGATTTTGGGGAAAGTTTTCTAGCCTTGGAAAGAGGTGAATACAAGTGTAAAAGAGCTTAAAGAAGTGGAAGAAGTAGTTGTTGAAGACTCAAGAGAAGACTAGAGTGAAGTGACAGTAGTGAGCTATGAAGAGACACTGTAGTGGTTCTGGTGACCTTTCATATCAGACATACCTCTTGGGAGGGGTATCCACGACCTAAGAGTGATTATTGAGAGTAATTTTTGAGAGATTGTAGTGAGGATATGATGTATGATTGATGGTGAGAGAGAGAGAGAGTCAGAGATAGCCAATTCTATTGAAACAGAGTGATTGTATATGAGAGATTGAGAGAGAAGACTATGAAGATATTGAAGATGAATACTATGTGATGTATTTCCATTCAAAGATGGTGTATTTTTTTGCTTTCTTTGTGATATTGATGGATTTTGTGAAGATGTTGAAGAATATGGTTGATTCTATTAAAAACCGTGGGAGATTTACATGATGCTGCATGAAGATTTGTTGTGCCTGGTGTTCTTTTCTTCATTGTGATCATATGAAACATGATAAACAAGCTTGTTGATGTTACAAGATAGATTTTCTTGCAAGAGAATTCCCTTTTCCTTGGTGTTCCTCTCGGGGCTCCATGTTTTTGGTGCGCAGCCGGGGAAACTTGCCATCAACAAGCACCAAAAGAGGCTGAAAATGAAGGAATTGGCATTGCCAAGAAGAGAAGAATTCAATGGATGTTTGTAAAGTTCCTTCTTCCACTGAAGAGTTGGAATTCCTCATAATCAAAGCCACTTTCCACAAGAAGTTCATCCCACAATGGCGAAAACACATCACCATCATGATGCGTGCTCTATGTGGTGGACAGTTTCCTCTTCCTGTTGAAGCAGCAGAAACTTGCATCTTGGTGGCAAACTGTTTGGGAACAAACTGAAGAGCAGAAACAGAGAGAATGAACATCCATGGAAGATTTGGCATTCATTGAGAAGTTTCCAGACAACATCAAGTGGGAGATTGTGAAGAAGCTTCAGGAGTCTTGGTCTGTAGAGGTTCACAAGGACAAGAAGGAAAAGAGTTGGAATTTGTTCGTGGATGCTCAACAGCAAGATACATGGGATGCTTGGTGTACTGATAATCTTCTGTTTGTTCAATTAGCAACCCATTGGAAGTTGGTAGACAGAGTGTTTTTCACAACATACACTATTGAAACCATCAGAAGCTGGCATTATTATGATGATGGCACCACCACCATGCTCAGACGTATGCAGTTTGACACCTTCAGAACCGAATACCTTCCCCTGTGTAGTGGCATGAAAGCAGAATTCAGGGACGTTGAGAGGAAAGAAGTAGAAGAAATGTTGGCAAGAGAGTCCTCCAGAGACTGAAGCCTTCTGTTAACCCTCTGTGGAGCACTAACAACATAGTGGAGTCAACCCCCTGATGAATGACGCAATAAAAAGGCAAGCGTTGGAACGAGTCCAGAGGTACGTGAGAAGAGAGAAAGCAAGAATCAAAGCTGAGAGCGAGCTCGCAGCAGAAGCCGCCTTGGACGCCCTTGCGGAACTCTTTACAGAAGTCCCAATGGCACATCAAGCCCTTCCTCCTCCTGCTGGAGGTCCACTTCCAAGCCAGATCCGTCCTGGAAATATTGATGACAGACCAGCGAATGTAGTCCCATTGCCAGTTTTTAAGGGAGAGTACAATGAAGACCCCGATCTCCATGTAGCAGAGTTTATGGTAGCATGTGTGGCTAACAATGCCAGAACCCCTGAGCATTGGTTAGCGATATTCCCCGCCACTTTCAAGGGCGCGGCGTTTCAGTGGTATGAGAGACAAGCAGCAGGAACTTTTGGCACATGGGACGACCTGAAGTTGGCCTTCCTCACTAAATTCAGGCGTGAAGGTTTTGAAGAGCGGATGAGAGAGGAATTTATGAACCTAAGTCAGTCCTCTGGAGAAAGAGTGGAAGCCTATGTCTCACGAATGGAATCCATCCTGAAGAGATGGACTAACCATAATCTAGATGATGGCATTCAGAAGGGAGTGTTTCTCAGAGGATTACAACCAGAAGTTCGTAAGTTTGTGGAGCTACAAAAACCAGCCACCCTGCAAGCTGCAACAGAAGGTGCCAGACTGTACGATGAAGTGGAAGCTAGATTAGCAATGAATACAGGAAGAGGAGTCCTACCTCCTTTGGTGCCAGGAATGATGTACCCACCAAATGCAGTCCCAGGGACTGTTCCCTATCCCTACCAATAGATGCCCCCGATATCACAATACAGTGCACCAAATCCACAGTGGCCACAATCCATGCCTCAAATGATGGTTCAACCACAACAACAATGGTCCCAACCAATCTCCTCAATGCAAAATCAACAGCAACAGTGGAACCCTACCAACTGGAGTCAACAGCCAACAGTTCAAACAGGAGCTCTGAATCAGAACCAGAACAGAGACCCCTCTGTACCAGCCCAACTAGTTTATGCAGTGATTACAGAGACTCCTCAAAACCCTCCTGCCAGTACGTCCGGAGGAGAAAGCTTGAAGGATTATTTATCTAACTCAGTTGCAAACATCAAAAAGGAGTTGATGGATGTGATTACAGAGCAACTACAGACGCTGAAAGTGAACACAGCGAGCATATCCAACGTTGCAGGAGCAGGAAGAGATGTGATGCGGTCAAATACTTGGTGTGGTAAGTGTCATCAAGTAGGCCATTTAGCCACTGAATGTATACGGAAACCAACCATCCCTGGAGCCTTCTGTTCCTACTGTTTGCGGAAGAACCATACAGAGGACATTTGCTCTCTGAAGGAGATACATGATAGGAGAAGAAAGGAAGAAGACGCAAGATTTAACTTGCTGGAATCCAAAATGACAACACAAGATATTGGACCCAAGCCTAGAGAGTTTGGTCCTAATTTCGGACCCAGAAGATTTCCTTCTCAAAGTTACAGAGGAAGACAGTCTGGCGGTGGTCAGAGATCAGAAGTGGAATGTTACAGATGTGGAGAAAAGGGACACATCTCACCAAATTGTCCAAATCCTCGAAGGTCAGTGGATTACAAGCCCTTATGCAGTCGATGCAAAGGAGAAGGCCACACTGCAAAAGACTGTCCAAGCCCAGCCCCAGTGAAAAACAGTGCTACTGATAGTCCGTCCAAGGCCCAAGAGCCTACCTCTAATTTGGTAGAATTGGAAGTTGCTGCTATCACTCGTGCAAAGCAGAAGGAACCACCTATCCAGAAAGAAAATAACCCTCCTACCAGAACAGTGAAGTTCAAACTTCCACCAGAAGAACAGAACAGAACAGAGCCTAACAGTGCCGTACAGAGCCCTACAGTGCCACAGAGAGTTACAGAGACAGTTACAGAGACAGGACCAGAGGTCCAGGATACAGAAGAGGAGGAAGTGCCAGAAGTGGCAGAAGAAGTTTCTGTAATGCCTCTGTTGGAAGAAAGAGGGAAAATGAAAATGGGTGTTGCCCCATTCCCTAACCGATTAGAGAAGCCAGTGGATCCTATTAAGGAATACGATCTGGTTAGAGATCTAGATACCTTTAAACCAAACCTCACATTCCGACAATTATTGATGTTGTCTCCCAGTTGCCGGAAAAGATTCAAAAGCATACTGACAAAAAGACGTGGTTTAAGGATTGCTCCCTCTATAGTGACAAAGTCCAACAAGGCTCCAGAGCCTGTGAAAGAAGTGGATGTGGCTAATGCTTTTCTAGATCCGGGTACTCCAGAGACTGGCGTGTGGATAGAAGGCTGCTTCATTGCAAATGCACTGATTGATGGAGGTTCATCAGTAAACATTATGACAGATGTGACAATGAAGGATCTAGGCTTACAAGGTGTGCAACCAACCCAATGGCTCATCAGATTGGCGGATCAGAGTAGAATCAAGCCTTTGGGCATTCTTCCATATGTGAAGACTACAGTGGCTGGAAAAGATTATTGGCTGACTTATTTGGTGGTGAAGCCAAACTCTTATGGTACATCCTATCCTCTGTTACTGGGCAGACCATGGCTTTTTGAAGCCAGAGCAAGGACGGATTGGTTCAAAGGAACCTTGACCTTAGGTAGAGGACCCAACAAAGTGGTGCTGAAACTGTATGGTTCTCAAAAAGGACATGGATCCACCTCCTTGGAATTATCTTCTGACTCCCCTAATGAGGCTACAGATGGAACGTCAGCAGACGAAGATGCTGTCAAACAGATCCTTCCTAAGAAAACAGTGGCACATTCCTTAACAGTGGATACAGTAAGCCGACTTCCAAAAGATGCAAAGCCATTATCAATGGGTGAATACTTCCTGCCTGAACCAGGAATGCTTTCTGAAATCACTTCTGATAGTGAGATAGAGGCATGGATGTACTGCTCTCCCTGTTATATGGCCACAGCAGAGCCAGAGACAGAGGCAGGAGAGGAACCAGAGAATCTGTTCTTCTGTTACAGAGCTCCTACAGAAGCAGAAGCAGGAGCAGAAGCAGAAGCATCAACAGAGACAGAAGCAGAAGCATCAACAGAGACAGAAGCAGAAGCATCAACAGAAGCAGAAGCAGAAGCAGAGACAGAGACAGAAGAGGATGAGTATGATATGGACGAAGAGGATTATGAAAGTGAAATGGAAGAATCTATCCCACCTAAAGAGGATACAATTGAAGAAGAAGTTCCAGAAGTATCAGAAGCCGATGAGCTCATGCTATGGGACAGAATGGCAATGGTACCATTTGGTCTGGTAAATGGATCTTCTCATATGCAAAACCTTTATAAGAAATGGATTAAGAAGATCAAGCCGTCTTTTAAGTGTGGCTCCTGCCGTCCTACCCCATCCTTGCCCAAGAAAGATGATGATGATGCACCGTGCCAACAAGCACCAGTCCGACAAACCCAACAAAAATTAGAGGGTCCCTGTTATGTGACGTTCCTGGATGTATCATCAGAAGATGAGTCTTCAAGCCACGAGGTAAGTAACCTTGAAACCAAATCCGAAACGGCGCTTATCCCATTCCAACGTCTTAAGGAGCAACCTAAGTCTCCACCGAAAGAAGAAGTTGGTTTTAGTGGGACATCAGAAGAGGACACCACTCCCTTGAAGGAGTCGGACCTGTATCCAGAAGCAGTCCGCGGGACCTTCATCCGTGAAGTAGAAGGTGAAAGGCAGTTAACCTTTGTGGATTCAGAAGGCACTGAACGCCACTTAAAGGTGGGTAGCAGTCTCCCAGAAAAGGAGTTGTCAACTTTGTACAACTTGTTGAAAGAAAATTTGGACGTGTTTGCATGGTCTTACAAAGACCTAAAGGGGATTGATCCCACAATATGCCAACATCATATTGACTTGGAGCCTGATGCCAAGCCAGTACGGCAACGACAGAGGCGAATGAACCCGAATTATTCCACATTGGTGAAAGCGGAGCTGTTGAAGCTTCTGGAGGCCGAGTTCATCTATCTAGTGGCAAACAGTGAATGGGTTTCACCCATCGTGGTTGTACCCAAGAAGAATGGCAAATTGCGAATATGTGTGGATTTCCGAAAGCTTAATTCCAAGACAAAGAAGGATCACTTTCCTATCCCTTTCACAGACCAACTGTTGGACACAGTGGCAGGACATGAGCTTTATTCCCTTCTGGATGGATTCAGTGGATACAACCAAGTCCAAATCGCAGAAGAAGACCAGTCCAAAACAACCTTCACCACAGAATGGGGGACCTACGCTTACCGAGTGATGCCATTTGGGCTCTGCAATGCCCCTGCTACTTTCCAACGCGTCATGATGGCTGCATTTCAAAATCATCTGCACGACTTTATTGAAGTATATTTGGATGACTTCTGTGTCTATAGTTTGATCAGTGAACACTGGGACCACCTGGAACAATGCTTTGATCGATGCCGGGAGTATGGGATTTCCCTTAACCCCGACAAATGCATCTTTGGGGTTTCTTCTGGAGTTCTGTTGGGCCACATTGTCTCAGCACAAGGGATATCAACAGACCCTGCAAAGATCGAAAAGATCTCAGCTCTGCAAGCACCCACCAACCTCAAACAGTTGAGGGGATTCCTAGGCCATGTGGGTTACTACAGAAGGTTCATAGCCCATTTTGCGACAAAGGCAACTTCCTTGCACAAGCTCCTGAGGAAAGATGCAGAGTTTACTTGGACGGAAGAATGTGACAAAGCCTTCCACACTCTGAAGCAGTGTCTGATAGAGGCACCCATTCTGCAACCTCCTGATTGGACGAAAGAGTTCCATGTACACACTGATGCATCAATTGAAGGCTTAGGTGCTGTCCTCTGCCAAAAGGGCTCCTCGAAGCTGGATCAACCGATCTATTATGCAAGCCGAAAAGTCACTGATAGGGAACGAAACTATACAGTGACAGAGCTGGAGTGCTTGGCAATGGTGTTTGCCCTGGAGAAGTTTCGCCATTACCTCCTATCTACCCACTTTAAATTTTATGTGGATCATGAGGCCCTGTCCTTCTTAATGAACAAAGCAGATGTGAAGGGACGATTGATGAGATGGCTCCTTTTATTCCAGGAGTTCGACTTTGAGGTGATTACTAAGCCTGGTCGTTCCCATGTTCTGGCTGATCATCTGTCGCGTATCCCACAAACTGCAGACGAGGAGCAGGATGATCCAGACCTCCCTGATGCTTCCCTATTCTTGGTGGAAACTGTAACTCCCTGGTATGCGGACATCGCCAATCTGCTGGCAACCCAACAGTACCCTCCTGGTATTTCTAGTCGAGAAAGGAAGAAGCTCATGCTAGAATCAGCCCCCTACACCCTGCTAGGTGGTGCACTGTACAAGAAAGGCAAAGATGAAATGCTCAGAAGATGTGTTGCAGGAGATGAGATTGGGATTGTTTTGAAGGCTTGCCACGACGAGCCATGTGGAGGTCACTTTGCAGGAGAAGCTACAGCCAGGAAGGCTCTGCTAGCAGGATATTGGTGGCCTACCATTCACAAAGATTCATATGATTACTGTAAAAGATGTGATGCTTGTCAAAGAATGGGGAAACCCACGAAGACAAGTGCCATGCCATTGCAACCTATCCTTCCTTTAAAGCTGTTTGAGAAGTGGGGCATTGACTTCGTAGGTCCAATCGATCCTCCTACCAGAAGGAAACAGAACCGATACATCCTCGTATGTACGGATTATGTCACAAAGTGGTGTGAAGCTAAAGCCCTCAAGCGGGACGATGGTAACAGCGTGGCCCTGTTCATGTATGAGAATATCATCACCCGTTTTGGCAGTCCCTTAGAGCTGGTAAGTGACAGAGGCACGCATTTCCTTAACAAAGTCATGGAAGAGTTGACAGAGTTGTATAAGATCCGCCATCGCAAGTCCACTCCTTATTACCCCAGAGCTAACGGCCAAGTCGAAGTCACCAATCGCATCCTCTGCTCGATTCTGACAAGGACGATTGCCGCACATCGTCGTGATTGGGATGATCGACTTACAGAGGCCCTCTGGGCGTACAGAACCTCCCATAAAGCAGCAACGGAACAAACACCTTTCTAGTTGGTGTATGGTACAGAAGCTGTTTTTCCTGTTGAACTGGAACTACCCTCTTTGAGAGTGGCGATCAAAGAGCGGTTGGGGGATGACGATTCACTGCAACGCCGTCTCTTGCACTTGGAATGTTTGGACGAAATTCGCAGGATGGCTCTACAGTGCATGGAAGCCACGCAAGCCCGACGTAAGGCTTACCATGATAGCTTCATCAAGCACAAGGAGTTCAAAGAAGGTGATTTGGTCCTAGCCTATGATTCACGCTTTGGCAAGTTTCCTAGCAAGCTCCAACAGCGGTGGATGGGCCCCTATAAGGTACTTGCAGTCAACCCTAATGGCTCTGTCCAAATACAGACCCTGGATGCCTCTGATGATCCCTTTCTGATCAATGGTTATCGCCTGAAGAAGTACTTCCCTCCTTGGGGATCTTGACAATTACGGACACTTGATCCTTTCCCTCATTGGCATGGCACTGTACTTCTTATGATGCTACTTCTGATAGCCGTTCTTCAATCACTCCTGCTGAAGTGGATGCAACCCTCTGTTCCCTCAAAACCTCCTTTCAGCCTTGATCTCTTATCTTCTATTTTCCACCAGCGACAGTACAGAGGTTGGTTCTGACACATGGTCTTTCTACCATTCCCTTGCTCACTTTGGAAAAAAAAAAGAAAAAAAAACAAAATATATCGGTCATGGGAGAAAAGGACTGAGGGCCCTGTCATGCCGACCTATTCTTCGAGAAAAGGTGGAAACACCCTCGGGAATAGGGGAAAACAAGAAAAAGAAGAAAAAGGAAGAAAAAAAAAAAACAAACAAACAAACAAATCTGTTATGAGAGAAAAGGAAGCAATTCCCTGTCATAGCAGGCCTCGTTCCAAGAAACGGTGATAAACACCCTTGGACGGGAAGCTGGCAGTGGAAAAGGTGGTAACACCCCGCAGTCCAGAAAGTGGATTCATTGATTGATATCCTTAGGATCCAATTCCGACGCTGCCTCCCTTGGTACGCTGTGTCTTGGGTCTTTCTGCAAAGTGACTACCTGTCCTCTAGCAGACGACATGTTCCTATCCAACACAATGTTCGATTTGATGGCTACCTCCCTGGGTTTGCCTCTTCAACAACTGGTGACGCTATCTTCATCGACAAACAATTGAGTGATGTGAGCTTTCATCCTAACCGGATGGGGACGTGAGTATGGTTGCCCTCTGTATCTATCAACAGAGAGTGAGACAGAGGGTGGGGCGAGAGACCAGTCTTTTCCCTTCCAATCAAATGAGAGGTGAGAAGTGTGAATGAAGTGTGCACGCACGGGATGGGCCTCTCAAAGCACAAAGCACGATTTGTTTCTGTGCACTGCACCATAAGGCTCCCTTGCCTTCCTTCTCGCACCGTATGCCGGCACAGGGCGGGATGCACTGTTGCACCATCAAATGCGCACAAGGCATACAACCTTTGCACAAGTGACTGTGAGGATTACATCAATGGATTTCAGGAAAAGGCTGCCCTCCTGTATCTATCCACAGAGAGTGAGACAGAGGGTGGGTTGAGTGTGACTGGAGTTTCTTCAATCATTTCCCGAGAGGTGAGATTGAGGGACGTTATGACACTTGGAGTCAGGTATGTTCCCGTTTCCCTATGCACCCACGGGATGGGTCTTTACCATCAACACAAGACACATCACCCTGTTCTGTACACTGCACCATAAGGCTCCCTTGCCTTCCTCCTTGCACCTATGCCAGACAGGTTGGACGCACTAATGCACCATCAACTGTGCACCTTGGCATACTCCTTCTGCACCATTCCCCCTTGATGATTCCTCAACCGGGTATGAGTTACGGGTTTTAATCATTCTTTCTCGAGTGATATTAGTCATGGGGCGAGTGACTGTTCCTTCATTTCAATTGAGTGACTGTGAGTTGAGTGCGATATCCCTCATCGACAACGAATTTCCTGCGATTCCTTCCATCAGCTACCTCCCTGGGTGCTGCCGTGTGGTCCCTGCCATGACGAACGTGTGCCAAGAAGATGCCTTGGTCCCTCTAGCGCCGACAACCACACTGGACGTGCCGTTGACACTCAACCTTGATTCTTGACGAAACGGGCCAAGTTTTTCTAACCCTACAACTTCCGTTTCTTAGTGATGTTCATGTTTTAAGCATGGGGAAGTTAGTGGATGGTCTGTGGCATGGTCCTGGGTCCCTGTTGCTCGGTTAACCCTATCCATTAAGGTCTTAAGTGTGGGGACGCGTCCCTGCGCGTCTACATTGCATACTCATCTGCATATGCCTTATCTTGCTCATGCATGTATACCATGACTTGCTTTTACCCTCCTGGGGTCCCTTCCCACCCGCCCGGTTATGTTCCACCCACCCTTGGGGCTGTTCCTTTGCAGTTTTCCTTCATTCCCTGATTTTGCGGTCCTGTCCTGTGAATGCACCCTACGTTCACTTAAATCCAACTCCAACCTCATAGCCCTGTTCCTCCTGTTGAACTGACCATTTTTCCTTTTTACCTACCCCTGTTCCGGTGCACGGTTTTTGAGTTATTAATTTTTGAAGCATTTTACGCAATTTAGACGGTTTTACATGTGAACGCGCTTTTCTTGCTTCGAAACCATGATCTGACGTCATAGCCCTGACCACAGCTTTTCCCTTGACATTTTTCCTTTTTATTCCGCATCAGTCCGATACACGGTTTGTCCGTTATTAATTTTCCGGGTTTTTAAGCCTTTTTCGTGCGTATTTTTGACATTTTTCTCTGTGAACTTGCCCTATTGGCATCGGAATTCCAATTTGATTTGACAGCCGTGTCCGCTGTGCCTTCCCCTACCTTTTCCCTTTTTTCTCTACCCTTTTTCGATGTTCGGATTTTCACTTATTAAATTTTAAATGACTTTTCGGGAGTCTTTTTGGAGTTTTTAACATGTGAACCCCTCCTATTTCCGCCGGAACGATGTTTTAACGTGATCACCCTGTGCCACCCCTTCCTGCGCCAGTTTTTCCTTCTTACTGCCTGTCATTCTGGTGACCGGTTCGTCCGATATTAATTTCCGATCCCATTTTCGGGTTTATTTTTTGGGTTTTTCCCATGTGAACGCGTCTTATCTTAGTCGGAATTCTGTTTTGACAGGATAGGATTGTCGGGCACATCTTTTTGCACCGTTTTCCTTTTTGCTACACCTCATTCCGATGCACGGATCTTTCGATATTAATTTTTAAATTGCGTTTTTGGTTTGTTTTTTGTGTTTTTTGCACGTGAACGCCCTTTACCCCTCCTGGAACCCCCGTTCCGTATTTTCCCTGTTTCCCTCCTGTCGTCCTGCCCACTTTTTGTTTTTACGCTATTTCGTTTTGACATCCGGATTGGGAGTTATTAATTTTTCTGTATTTTTGCGTTTTTTTCTTGCGCTCGTTTTGCGCATGAACGCGCCCGTTTTCGATTTAACGCGTCTCCACGCGCCCCGGTCGTGTCCGCGTCCCCCGTACCGTCCTCCCCGTGTCGTTTCAATCCCGTCACGGCAAATTTTTTTACCCCGCCCCGCGCACGTGCGCGGGACGAGGATCCGTCCCCTCTTGACCCCGCCCATCCTCCCTTCCCCCTGCCCGCCCACCTTTTATTTCAAAAACCAAAAAAAAGAAGAAAAATAATAAATATTTCAAAAAAAAAAAAAGGGGTACCCCTCCCGCCAACCGTTTCTCCCTCTTCTCTCTCTCTTCCTTCTTCTTTCTTCTCTTTCCTCTCCCTTCTCTCTCCTCCTTCTCTCCTGCCCGCCATTCTTTCTTCTTCCTCCCCTCTTCCTCCTTCTTCCTCCCTCCCCTCCTTCTTCCTTCCCCTCTCTCCTCCTTCTCCTCCCCCCACGCCTTCTCTTCCCCCCACTCCTTCTTCCTCCACCGTCTCCTCCCTCCTCCTTGCGCCTTCCAGCCCCCCCAGCGCCGCCGCTGTCTGTCCCCTACCCCCAGCGCCCCGCCGCCTTCAGCCCTTCTTTCCCCTCCTCCAGCCCGCCCGCCCGCCGTGCTTCTCCTACCCCCCTCCGTCCTACTCCTCCCCCAGCCCGCTTCTTCCCTCTCCCTCCTCCGCCACCGCGCCCTCTGGTCCTCCGTCGCCGTCCGATCAGCCGCCGTCGCCGAGCCGCAGGCGCCGCCGTCAGCACCGTCGCCGCCCGGCCCCGCGCTCTCCGCCGCCACCTCGCCCGGCTCCGCGCTGTCCGCCGCCACCTCGCCTCCCTGCCCGTCACCGCTCCCTTCCTCCTCCCTTCCACCTCCACCCTCCCACTAACCTAGGTTAGTAACCACCTAACCTACGTTAGTTAGTAACTAACCTAAGTTAATAACTAACGTAACTTAGTTAAAACCTAATTCACTAACTTAGTTAGTTAGCACTAACCTAGGTTGCTTTCCATGACTAACTTAAGTAACCTGAGTAACCTCAGTAACCTAAGTAACTTAACTAACTTAAGTAACCTAAGTAACTTAAGTGACTTACGTGACTTGTGACTAATGTGACTTATGTGATTTATGTGATCAATGTGACTTAATTAATCACAACCTTCATTTTTTCATTAAAAAATTTCAAAAAATTTCTAAAAAATTCTTTCTGTCTTTTGTTAATTTTTGGACCATTGTCTGCTAGGAATTGCCTTTCCTATAATTTTAGAAAAATCCATCTTTCCTAAAATTACCCATAAATTGCCAAAAAAATAGAAAAAAATTATTTAAAAATTGTAAAAAATTGTAAAAAAATTTCTAAAAACCTTCTAAAAAATTTCCCTCACCTCCCTTCCTCATTTTTCATTTATTCAACCATTACAAAATCACAACTAACAATTAACTTAACTAACTTTTTAAAAAAAAATAAATATAAAAAAATAAAAACCCAACATCAATCCAATTAATACATCTGCTAAGGTGTTATTTGTTGTTTCATCAGTGCTTTTTGCTTTTCCTTTACTGGGACTCTTCCGTGCGCATTCCTGCATTTCATACACACCCTGCCAGGTATTTATTTTCTGTTATTTATTTCTTTATTTTCCCCCTTCATCACAATTAATTGTTAAAATAAACCCTTTAATCCACCCACCGTTTCCACGCGCATTCGCGCTAAACACACATTTTTTTTAAATTAAAATAAACCAGCCGTTCACTTCGCACGCGCTACGTGCGCTACAGAGGCACTCTAAAATTTTAAATTAAAATCAACCAGCCGTCACATGAGCACGCGCTGGCAAAAAAGCGCTCCACATCACCTTAATTATAATCAATGAATTGCATTTAGAGACCCAGTCGGGAATCGAAGTCCGGGAATCGTATAAAAGCACCGGTTTAACCTAATAATTGGTAATTAAATTTGTAATAAGGAACCGCCGTTTTCTTATTAAGGTTTATCACCTAATAAAAATTCACCCATTTTTAATAATTGATTAAAATCAACCCTTCATTAAATAATCCCCCCCTCACTGCACTTAATCCCCTTTTTTAATGAACCGTTTCGTGGGATGGGTATACGCAGTTCTTAGTGATATTTTCACTGGTCCAGTCTTGGTTCTATCACAGATGTCGTATTGATAGATGTCGGCTATGGTTTGGTTTTGGTTTCCTGTTTTAGTTACAGTTACGGTTACGGGTACGGTATGTAGTTTTTTTCTTTTATTGCCTGCTACGGGGTTCAGGGTGTTTGTCTGATGCATCGCATGAAGCTTTCGGTCGCATTTGTCTCAGGGTCATGTCAAATTTTTTCTAGGATGTGGTTTGCTTGGGGTTAGTCGGTCGAGTCACGTTTTATTTGGTAATTCTCTTATCCTTGGTTTTTGTCTGTTGGTTTGCAGGCATTCACCTTGATTGTCTGTGTTTGTGGTGTGTGTGTAACCATCTGAATGGCGCCTTCTCATGCTCCTCCCCCTATCCAGTACGTCCCACTAGTTAGTAGGGATTACTCGTCCCTACTTACTTTTGAGCCCCTCACGAAGGCAGGACTTGCTGCTTTTGTGGCCACTCCTTTTCCATTACTTCCAGAGGATCCGTCCGTCTGTGATGCGTTCCTGGCCTCTTACAGCAAGAAGACAGGCGTAGTCCAAGGCATGTCTATGACATTGACATCTCGAGGCTTAGGGAAGGCTCTGTCTTTACCCTTCAAAGGAGAACCTTTTGTGACCACTCGACAGCTCTTCTCTAATGAAGAGATTCTCAAACTCTTGCAGAAGCAGACACGGGAGGTCCTTGATGTTAAAAAAGTGATAAACTCTTCAGGAGTTTCGTTTTCTATGATCACTGATCCCGTCTGGAAGACGATGTGCCAGTTCCTTCAGGACAGATTCATGCCTGCCAAAACTCCATCCCACTATTTGTCCAAAGAGCTTTTCACAGCTTCCAGGATGGTGCTAAAAGGAGTTGCCATTGATTGGAGCACATACCTCCTTACTAAGATGGATCAGCATTTTGTTAAAGTCACGAGGGGTAATGTTACCAATGTTACCTATGGATCCTATTTGTCTGCCTTCTTGACCTATTCAGGTTTACAGAAGACTGTACCTCCACCTCCTCCTTCAGATCCAGTACCACCTCCTCCACCTTCAGAAGAGTCAGCACCTATTGACATTGAGGATGATGATTCTCCTCCTCCCCTGGTCATACAGCGCAAACGCTTGAAGAGGGTAGCGGACAAAGCCCCTGCTGTACTTCCCTCAGTGCCTATCCCTGCTACTTCTGGCAGTGAACTCCCTGGGTATCTCACTTGCAATAATCTGTTCAGAGCTCATAGAGAAGGATCCTTGGAGATCTCAGTTCCTTCCCTAAACAGTCTCGTTTCAGGAGATGCCATTCCTTTCCTCTGCAAGGATATTCAAAGTTCCATTGAGTTGTCAGTGACAGCCTGTGTTCAACAGCTGTACGCATCTTTCTATGAGGAGCTTATGCAGTCCAAAGACCAGTTGCATAAGGCAACATCTGAATTAGCATCTACTAAGGATACCCTAGCAGATCTATTCAAGCAAATGGAACAGCAAACCCAACTGGTTGCCACCCAAAGTGATGAGATTTCTTTATTGAAGACCCAGTTACTCGAGGCTCAGTCACAGGTTACTAGCCTTTCAGCAGAGAAGGAGCGGATGTCCACCGAAGCGAAAGAATTCCAAGTTCAATTAGATGACAAGCTTTCAGCTTTACAAATGGCTAATGACACAGTGGCCAACCAAGCCTCCCAAATCCAGCAGTTGCAGGATCAGCTTGCAAAGTCCCGCTCTGTTCCTCCAAGCCCTCCTGTTTCATTAATTCCTTCTCTTTCACAGCAGGATTTGGCTGCCTTACAGAGACAGGCTACTTTGTGCCCTTTATTCCAAGACAAAGTGGAAAGATTGCAGTCCCGAATGGACTTGTTATGGTCTACCTTTGAGCAGTTTCAGGACTGTGTCTTACCAGACCATTCTTTCTTTGTCCACTACCATTTACAGAAGCTGGTCTTCTATATGAAGCTTTCCACGATGGATTTACCTTTTCCAGAGGATGGCTGGAGTGGGGCTTGGTCTGCTGAGTTGTTGACCGAGGTAGTCAGAATGCTCTTTGAAGATTCTGTCACGCCAGACACCATGCTGATGTCATACATGTATCTCCGAGGAGATTTGTTAATTCCAGATGAGGTAGATATGGCATGGTATGTGGGGGATGTGGTCTTACAGGCTGTTCTCTATGTCAATCATTTGGAGTTGCGCATAGCTGATATGTTTCAGAATTATTCCTCCAAAGTGGCTGATTGTCAGGATAATTCGTGGCATCCCATGATTGATTCAGTGGTCCTCAATCACCGACAAAACACAGCTCCTACTTTTGTACAGAGTACTAACCAACTGCGGGTGGATCTCTTAACCTATCTTTCCAAACATAATCCATTTGATGCTACCTTCTTTGATGCCTATCAGAGACGATCTCTTTTGGGACCTTCTGTTCCTACCCTCCTTTATTACCAACAATTGGCTCACCGCTATGCTATATATTTCTCCCTTTGTCAAACTCATTCCACAGTAATTTTACCACTTCTTTTCCAACCTTCCAATTTCCCTCAAATTCCTATTTTCACTTACTGTTCCTTTATTGAGGATAGGGTATTTTCCCCTTCTCCACCCTGTCCTTCACCCCTCATTAATGTACCCTCCACATTTCCTATTTATCAATTAACACCGTTCCTTAGTGATTCCTTACAAATTTCTGCCACTCCTTCTTTAACCTTTTCTTCCTTTTATGATTTTTCTTATCCTTCCCTACATCCACTTTCCCTTATTCCATTACCCTCTCCTAGCACTTCCATATCTCAACCACCTCAGTTGGTTAGTGACTGTGCCGGTTTTGATACTCAGATTTCCAGAAGAAGGGGATGGAGTTCGGATGATTGCCTTACAGGACCGCAGATTAATTGGCCAATAATTCCAGGGGAATGGACAGTTTCAAGTCAAGCTTATCAAAACTATGTTCATTTTGCCCAACAATATTCACAGTCTGCAGATCCCTCAGTGAGATTAACTGCTCACTTTGCTTGGTACCTGGCGTATATGCATAGGCACTCCCATACTGATTCAAAGCCTATCCCAAAGTTGTGCATGAATGTCAATGTTAGCATTGATTCTCAACAGTTGGAGATACTGTATTTTCATGCCCTCTGTTTGCCTAGCAGATACTTAGTCCTATTGGAAAGGATGTGTTGTCTCCAATTTTTCCAAAATCCTCCTAAAAACTTTGTAGATGAATCCTTATCTATGGATCGATTCAGACAACATCAATCTTTTAAGAGGGATCATCTTCATTGATACCTTTCCAATGTATGGTGCAAGCTTTTTAATGCCAAACTCTCTTTTTGAAGAAGTCATTCAGATGGTTGTGTTGTGTATTCGTATTAGTGTTGTGAGTTCATGTATGTCAAACGAACGTATTGGATCTTGTGTACGAGCTATGTTTTGGAGATTTGTAGAGATGGGGTCGTGGTTGGAGAGTTGAAGCTGATGAAGAAGAAGAAGAAGCAAACTCTTATATCCTTTACAAATTTGTGATGATTTTTAGTTTGATAAGAGGTGTTAATGTGTGAAAGAGTTTTCCTTTCTTTGTATTTTTATATCAGAAACAGGTTATGAGATGGGGTCGTGGTGGATGGATTCTTTGTAAGAAGATATTGAAGATTAAAAGTGAAGCTTTTCCTTGAACTTGTATTCCCTTTTTCCTGGGTCGCGAGGACGCTTCCTTATTAAGTGTGGGGATATGTTGAGTGTTGAAATGACTTGTTTTTTGGCTGATTTTTGTTATTTTTGAGAGCTGAATGGTTGATTTTATGGGAAGATTGATTGATTAGGAAATGGATTGAGAGTGTTTTGGATGATATTGATTGTATTTTGGAAGATCGTGATGTTTGTTGATGTTTCTGTGATGTTCTGATAGGTTCTGATTGGTTCTGTATACCTTCTGTTTTGCTCTGTTTTGCTCTGTTTTTGTTCTGATTGTCTTCTGTAAGGAGGGATGGAGTATGGATTAATGAAGAATGAGATATTGTGAAAGCTTATTGAATGTTTTGTGAGAGTTTGAAATGGTTTGAGAATGAATTATGTAGTTTTGATGACCTTCTGTAACCTTCTGTAGGTCTTCTGTAGAGCTTCTGCTTCTGTTCTGTTTCTGTTCTGTTCTGTACTGTAACTGTTCTGGTACTGTTCTGTAGACTGTTCTGTAAGTGTTCTGTGGAATGTATGTGTGATTTTGGGGAAAGTCTTCTAGCCTTGGAAAGAGGTGAATACAAGTGTAAAAGAGCTGAAAGAAGTGGAAGAAGTAGTTGTTGAAGACTCAAGAGAAGACTAGAGTGAAGTGACAGTAGTGAGCTATGAAGAGACACTGTAGTGGTTCTGGTGACCTTTCATATCAGACATACCTCTTGGGAGGGGTATCCACGACCTAAGAGTGATTATTGAGAGTAATTTTTGAGAGATTGTAGTGAGGATATGATGTATGATTGATGGTGAGAGAGAGAGAGAGTCAGAGATAGCCAATTCTATTGAAACAGAGTGATTGTATATGAGAGATTGAGAGAGAAGACTATGAAGATATTGAAGATGAATACTATGTGATGTATTTCCATTCAAAGATGGTGTATTTTTTTGCTTTCTTTGTGATATTGATGGATTTTGTGAAGATGTTGAAGAATATGGTTGATTCTATTAAAAACCGTGGGAGATTTACATGATGCTGCATGAAGATTTGTTGTGCCTGGTGTTCTTTTCTTCATTGTGATCATATGAAACATGATAAACAAGCTTGTTGATGTTACAAGATAGATTTTCTTGCAAGAGAATTCCCTTTTCCTTGGTGTTCCTCTCGGGGCTCCAGTGGTGGTGATAACTTTGCATGTGGTCGAGATGCCTTTGGTCATGGTGATTTCATGCCTAGAGATAGGGGGAGAGCTTACTCTAGAGGTAGAGGACAGTGTACTCCTCCACATAGAGATGGTGCATGTAATTATTGTGGGTAGTATGGACATTTTGAAAGAGAATGTTATCACAATCAAAATGCTATGTCTAGGGGTCGAGGAAGGACTCAATATAGCCATTATGCAAGTGGTTATTGAGGTGCAAGTTATGGATCTAGATGTGACTCTACTAGAGTCCATTTATTTGCCATGGAACATGTGCTAGGGAGCATGACACACCCTCCCAGTGAAGATGATTGGTTTTTGGATTCAGGGCCTACAAATCACATGACTCATCATGTTGAGTGGTTTGACACAAAGTAGCAAATGCAGAATGAAGAATATGTGGCTACTTTGCATAAAATTACTCATATTGGTAGTGTGCCACTTGTCACTAGAGATGGAGTTGAAAATAAGCTTGGGAATGTACTTTATGTACCTACAATCACTACGAACTTAGCATTAGTTGGTCAAATGGCAGACCAAGAAATGCAGATGAGATTCAATAGATATGGATGTTTCATTGAGGAATTTCAAAATGGAAGGCCTGGCAGATTGATTGCAAAAGGGAAGAAGAAAGGCGTGTTATTTGCCTTGGATGTAGGTACTCTCGTCATTCAAAATTCTATGTATGTTGAAAGTGGGCATGGTCAAGATAAGGATGTTGAATTATGGCATAGGAGAATTAGACATGTAAACCTACAAAGACTGAAACAAATGCAAACTAAACAGGAGGTTCGTGGTTTGCCCCATTTTGGTTATATTAATTATAATCATGTATGTGAGGCTTGTCAGTTTGGCAAGCAAGCTAGATTACAATTTCCAAAGAGAGGGAGAATCAGCAGTTATCCTTTGGAAATGGTGCATTCTGATATTTGGGGTCCATGTCAAATCTTCCATTGAGTGGGAGATGTAGGTTCTATATCACGTTTATTAATGACTTTAGCAAAATGACTTGGATGTATTTCATGTAGCATAAAAGTGAAGCCTTTGAAAGATTTTTGGAGTTTAAAGTTATGGTTGAAAAATAGTTTGGTTGTTACATAAAATGCTTGATGTCTAATAATGGAGAAGAGTACATGTCATATGAATTTTCATATTTTTTGAGAGATCATGGAATCAAAAGATATGTGACATGCAGGTATACACCTTAGGAGAATGGTGTGGCAGAAAGGAAGAACCGTATCATTGCAAAGATTGCTAGGGCAATGATGAACCAAATGAATATGCCATTCACATATTGGGTAGAGGTAGTACATACTGCAGTACATATTATGAATAGGACACCTACAACATTGACTCATCATGTATCACTGTATGAGAAGATGTATGGTAGGACACCCATTGCTAGGATACATCCATGCTTTACCCAAAACTGACATTTCATAGGGTTCAATGAGAGATTATACAATCTACATCACTCAAAGACTACATAAAGTTTATCTAAATGTTCCCTCCAACTAGAGTGGACACATGGATTGACAATGAATATCTCCAATTCTTTCCTAAGTATATCTTTGAAAATGGTGCACATGAGGCATTGAAAGGTAGCATGTGTGTTCATTAGCCCAAATGGCATGACTATGTAGGCAAAAACCCCCCATTCAATTGCAAATGTTGTCTTATGTCTATCATCACGGTGTACCTACACCTAGTTGTAGCCTGAGAAGCCATCCAAGAAATTGTAGGCTTCCTTCCCTAATACTCTTTCAAGCATGTGCTCCATGTAGGGTAGTAGATAGTTGTCCCTCTTAGTTTCACACACACTCGAATCTTCCCGTTATTCTTTAAGACAATCACTATAGGTGACATCTAGTCCGTATGCTCAATTTTGTAGATGAATCTAGCCTTCAATAGCTTATCTATCTCCTCCTTAATGGCATGTGTATGCTTTGGATTCATTGAGTACAGTCATTGCTTAATTGGTGTTGCATCAAGAGTCATAGGGATGTTATGAGTTACAACCCTCAGGTTCACTCCTTTAGTTCATCTAAAGACCCAAGCAAACACATCTATGTACTCTCATAGAAGAGCGATGAGATCAACCTCCTCTTGCTCAATTAGATCCTCAGCTATAAATATGGGTCATGGTGGCTATTCACCTTCCCCTGCTAAGTTGGGCTCCTTGACTTTAGTGGGACCTTGTATCGATTCACTTATATATCCTTGCCTCTTAGCTCCTAGCAAGATCACCACCCTGTTACCCTTTTTGAATTTCATGAAGCACTTTGGTAGATCTTGGGGCTTCCTTTAATCTTTGGCTTCTGACTCCTTTGATTACTTTCCCTTTTCCTCCCTCAACCCTCATGCGCCTTAGGTGGACTGATAGATCACCTTTGGTGTGTTTGGTCTTAGGTGGGCAGGGTATCTCTGGATCACTCTCAAAGCGCACTTACAATTTAGAGCTGAATCACAACCTCATTAGAAGAAGGATTTCCCCTTGGTTGTTGTAGCTTTGAGGCCAATTTGGTCCTAAAGAGTGGTGCGGCGATACTTGGCTGGAACTAACCTAGCTTGTTCATAGTCCATTACACCTAGATGGTCCAACCAAGTATGATCACATTCCATCCTAACGACTCCTCTTTCAATCCTAAATACATTGGCTTTCTATGGCTTGGAGTCTACTCGTATCTATTCAATCACTCGTCATCCATATTATACTCTATTGCATTGGCCTCTTCCTCACTTTCCTCATTCATAGAGTGGCAGTCTTTGTATTTGTCATCTGAATCATCATAGTGTGACTATTCATTCTTTCCTAGAATTTTTCTCTCAGCCTTCTTTTCATCTATGATTAGTGCCCAATTTACAATAGATTCAAGTCATGCACTTTGGTCCATTGCCACCTTAGCTCATCCATGAGATCCTTGAGGGGTTTGAGATTGGCCGCTGGGTTACTAGCCAACTCTCTCGTCAAGTATTCAAGAATCCCCTAGAATTTGAGTCTGTTAGATGGGACGTGGAAGGGGATAGGTATTGGTTTACTAGAGCTCCTGGCCATCATGCAAAGTGGTAATGATGGTGGGATCCTACTCATTGTTAGTAATCTAAGATGGTATGACTTTGTGGGACTCATCAGCTACCTTGGCAGCCTACTTATAATCCTCATCATCATCTGAGAACAGCAGGTTGATGGTGGCTAGCACATGCATCCAATCATACTCATCCTCAAGACAAGGGATATACTTTGTTAATGTCCTGTTGGAATTGCTAAATTGTGGGTCTCTTTCCAAAATAGCAGAGATGGCATCTAGGTCAACTAATGTGGTCTTCTAGGTGTCCACATCTCGACTCTCATAGCTTCCAATTTGTTGCCTAAGAATTTAAGACCATTGCCCCAGTCTTCTATCGCTCATATGTTTCACATCCAGAGTCAGTCTAACATGATCTCGTAGTCCACTCCCTTCATGACTATGAAGTTCACTGAGAACTGGACTCTAGCTATCTTCAAGGGCCAGTATTTTAGTACTCCAAATAGTCTAACCTTCATTCCATTAGCCATCATGACATTAAACTTAGCAATCTCCATAGGTGGGTTACCCCAAGCTAAGACTATGTGGCTAAGCACACTGACTCCTACTCCTGTATCTACAATTCCCTTCCTTATAGCATCTCCTAACGCATTGACAGGTAAGATCGCGTGCATCTTTGTGCCTTCCCAAAAAGCATTTACATACAAAGATGTAGGCACGAAGTTCAGGGTTAATCTTGATATGTGCATTATTGCGTCATGGTCAACCAAGTCAATCGCTCTAAGCTTGTCAAGTCTTTCTACCCATTGCTTCAATCCTTGCCCTAGTGTTGGGTTCTTCCCAAGCAACTCTCCTAGAGGTAGAGTTACAAGGGCTGATATCAATGTCGTGAGTAAATTGCTAACCGCTTGCTTTCCATTAGACTCTACACTCCTTCGCCAATGACCTGTGGTGTCTAGGCTTCATCTATGTGGTGTCATATAGGGTGCGAATGCATGTCTTGATCTTAACTGCGTTGGTGAGACTAGTGTGCTCACACTAGAGAGATCATCGGTCTCATCTTCTATGATAGGTTCAACATCTTTGAGGTGCTCTTTGGGTTCTCTTGCCCACTCCTTGACCTTATCCACTACTTCCAATTCATCCTTGGGTTTTAGGATACTCCCCAATCTTGGAACTCCCCTTTTTTACCTTCTTAGAAGTAGATGTTTTTTCTTCTACGTTCCTAACTTGCTTTCCCTTGGGTAATGTGGTGGCATTATATGTCTTAAGCATTACCTTGGTCTCAGCCCTCTTTCTCCTTCTCCTATGGCTCTTTTCCTCTATTGAATCTACGACAAGGTTGCTAGGTCCGGGTAATAAGATATCAGTCTGCTTCATTTGTTCTTAGGTCATGAAATTTAACAAGATCAGTGTGGTCTCATCATTAAGTGTCTTGACTCCGAATAGTCCCAAGGGTATGGATGGCATGATTGTCGAACTAGTGGAAGGTTTTTGCCTAGGGCACTCAATGTACAAGTGTGTAATCCTGCACTCTCAACATCTCCGGTTGGCTTTGTCTCAATTGGCTAGGGAGGAAGATTATCCTTAAACTTAGTGGCCTACAAACTCAACTCATTGAAAGTTGAGTGGTGAAACTCATTCAAATGTACAACCACACTATGTAACGTGCCTATGTCGCGACGCGTTTTAGTAGTCCATCGGGAATCTGATCTAAAAGATGCCACCTAGCACTCCCACAAAATCTCACAGGGTTTGTCAGTTAGCGACTCCTGAGTCTACTCCGCAACGAAATGTATCGGCCAACCCTGTTAGGATCAATCTGAATCTTCTTGAGTTTCTAATAGTCAAGTCATTCTACAACATTCTAGCGTTGATCTACTTTGTGCAGAGCATCTAAACTAAGGTGGACTCATATCGCACTTGGTTCAAAGAGAATGGGAAATGAGAGGGATGCATCGCTCGACCTCTCTACCCATAGGGTAAAGTGCCATTCCGGTCCCTTGAAATGATATGAGCTAGGGTTCTACCTTACATTATGTAAGGTTAATACGTCATCGCAATTTGAATGTTGAGAAGCCTCCCAGTTCTCTAGGACCACCTTGCCGTAGGACGGACCCGTGGGGGGTTCCTCCCACCCCATTCCCTTGATAGCTTTAGTTTCCTACTTACCTAAGGGCACATTAATGGTAACACATACAAGCAACTTCCTTAATTAACCCGTTAGTCACATGTTCCTTTAAAAAAATTTATGCACTGACACAAAAACAGATCAAAAAAATTCCTTGAAAGTAAACTTTATATTAAAATTTCAATTGAGATACAAATCCCGTCCATAGGATGATTCCCGCAATTCGTAAGGATGCATCTTATTTTCCTTCAAGTTTTTGTCCTTGCACTAGTAACAAGGCCTCAAGATTCCTTCCCAAGTCATGTAGACCATCTGAATAGGACCTGGAGGCAAGGGAATTACAACCAGAGACCCCCCTTAGCACCCAAGCATCCTCTTACAAACAGACGTTTCTACGGAGAGACCTCTCACTACTGGTTAAGTCCACATTCTTGACGTGGTTATCAAAAAAACCCCTTAGATAGGGTTGGAGGCAAGCTGGGGGTGCTCAACATGCCTTTCCCAAGTGTTTCAACCTGAATCCAATTTGAAATTTTTTTTTCTTATCAATTCCTTTGTTAGATGACTCCTTTTCCAAATAGGTATTCCTAATGAGTACAAACACAAGCAAAAGTGCACAATATGTACTAGACAATTCTTTGTTCTCTCTACTGAAGGAAATTTCGATTTAATGCGATAACATCTAGTCTCGGCTTTATCCCCATTATCGTCCAAGATTTCCAGAGATAAACTAATTTAATTTCCTCATTCTTTTGAATGAAGGAGTATCCTTGCAATGTTGATTGCAATTTGGGACATTGGCTTCCCTACAACGAAACCCTACGTATTCCTTTTAACTAGGGTTTGTCACATAATTCATATAGTTACTTAAGGACTTTGAATTCCTTTCAGCTTCAAGCAAGATGGGTCTTGAGAAGAATCCTTCAACTCTTTAGGGTTTGAAATTCTTTCAACTTCCTAGGAACCCTACGTATTCTATCACAAGTTCAATCTATGCTTTGTGAGATGTAATAGGATTTCCTATTATTTCAACCAAGCAAATGGATACAGATGCATAAAATCTATCTGGCTTAATTGCAATTTAATGCGTATTCTTGAAATTTTTTAAATATATATTAGCATAAAATTTCCATGTAATTTATGTGTAATTTAACGGCTTCTAAGTGTAGTTTTAATTGATCACCTAATATGAATGCAATGAATAAAATTTTTCTAATACGCTCATTATCTCGAAACATGCTCAATTCAGTTGCGATAATTAATGTAAATGTTCTTTTCTCCCAATTTCTTTTCCCTAATACAATGGGGTGTACCTGATTCATAAGAGATGTGTTTCCCATAGTTCTGATCCCTTGGTTCACAGTCTCGTTGGTTGTGGTGGGAGTTTCAGTGTTTGGAGAGATCTTTCACTTGGGGACCATCGTCTACAAGTAGATTCGAGAGATAAAGGAGAAGCAATGGATTTGAGATGGGAGAGCATAAGAGAAGATGGCTTAGTAGAAGACTGAGAGAGGGGGAATTGAGCTAACTCTCTCCCTTGTAGCCTCTCTGGGTAACTCCTCTCTCTCTCTCTCTCTCTCTCTCTCTCTCTCTCTCTCTCTCTCTCTCTCTCTCTCTCTCTCTCTCTCTCTCTCTCTCTCTCTCTCTCAAGCTCTCAAGCTCCTTCTCGCAATCTCTTGGAGGGGTATCCTTCTACCTCCCTCTCTCTACCTCTCTCTTGCAACCTCTCAAGGTCTCCTTGTGCTTCTCTAACTGTCCCTATGCCTCATATTCATAGCTAAACAAGAGAAGAAGGGTTGTGGCTAAGAAGAAGAGCTCTTTATGGAGGGGATCTTAGAAAAATCGGCAATCTAGTGCTCAAACCACAATTCTAATAGTTACGTTGGCTGTGAAAGGGGGTAAAAACCCTAGGACACTTGCTTAGAAATCTTCGAGATCACTCCTTCTTATTCTCCCTCTTCGAAGTGTTGTTTACTGCCTGTAAATTGCAATCACGACACGTGCAATTTTGCCAATCCTTCTGTTTTTGTATTAAATCTCCAAAACAAGCTAAAAAAACCACTTGCTTTTTTTTACATGACATCCTATTCTAAAAATCTCCCTAGCGTTTTAAGATATTTACAATAAGTAATATCTAAAATCTAAAATATGCTAGTTTTGCCCAAAAATCTAATTTTTTCGAACCATCCATACTATACACATTAACAATAGTGATTACTATCGCTCATAACTCTCGTTCATGTTGTAACTTTTGTGAAGGGTGGTTACAGTCCTTGTCAATCAGGTAAAAATGTCAGATTATGACTCTCGGTTTTTCTATATTTTTAATTAAATAAAAAAATTAGTTATTAATGTTAGTTAGTTTTTACTTTCGTTAGTCTTTAGTTAGTAACCTTACTAACTTATTAATTAACTAGCTAACTTTCAAACTAACCAACCAATTTTTAATTGTGTGGAAGTATTACATCATTACATCCTCCTTCCCTTAGAGAAATTGAGATGTCCTCATCTCGAGAGAAACCGTGGGTATTGTTGTGAAGAGCATTCTCATCTATCCATGTAGCATCTTCTTCAATATAATCCTTCCACTGGACAAGGTATTCTCTAAGGGTTCTACTCCTCAATTGTCTCTCCCTACTACTATCTAGGATTTTATTTGGCTATGGCTACAGCTCAAGGAATCCTTAGCTAGGCATTACAATTTCTTGATCACTTAGTACATGGCTAGGATTAGACACATATTTTTTTAGTAGACTAAAATGAAATATGTTGTAAACTTTTACATTTTCAAGGAGTTGAAGTTTGTAAGCATTAAATCCTAGGATTTTGAGGATCCTGTAAGGCACACAATACCTTGGGCTAAGCTTTTTAAATTCTCCCAAGGATAAGGAACTCTTCTTGGGTCATACGCAAATGAAAACCATATCCCCCTCCTTGAAGAGCCGCTCTTGTATGTTCAAATATGCATATGCCTATCCTTGGCGGCTTTGATGTCTTGCCCAATGGCCTTAACATGTTCATCCATTTCTTTTAGCATCTTCTTTGAAGCCTCTACCCTTAAAGTAGGGCCCGAGAAATTTAATGGAGAACAGAAATCATGCCCATACAATGCTTGAAAATGTGTCATTTGAATGCTTTGCTGGAAGGAAGCATCATAGGCAAACTCCACCAAGGGTAGATATTGGATCCACTTCTTGGGTTTGTGATAGCAATATGCTCTAAGCATATCTTCAATCACTTGATTGACCCTTTCTGTTTGGCCATCATTTTGAGGATGATAGACCGTACTAAAATAGAGCTGAGTCCCAATAGCTTCAAATATCCCTCTCCAGAAATGAGATGTGAAAAGGGAGTCTCAATCACTGATGATCCTTTTGGGTAGACCATGGAGTCTGAATATCTCCTTAATGAATAGTCTAAAGCCTTATAATTTTTCTATATTGGGATGAGATGTGCAACCTTGCTGAGCATATCTGAAGCCTTATAATTTGTATTTACTGGGATGAGATGTGCAACCTTGGTGAGCATATCTACTACAACCATAATTAAGTTGTACCCACCTGGAACTGGAGGTAACCCAACAACAAAGTCCATGCTGATAAATTCCCACTTCATCTTAGGGATGTCGAGGGGTTGTAGCTTTCCAGGCATCTTGACATGCTCTGCCTTGATGCGCTGGCAAGACAAACATTCCGTGACATATTTGAGTACATCTCCCCTAAGTCTTTCCCAATGATAGCTCTTCCTGACCATGTTGAGGGTCTTGGCATATCCTGGATGACCAAAGAAAGGGAAATCGTGTGCTTCCCAGAGTATCCGTTGTTTAAGTCTTTGGCTTAAAGGAATACATAGTCTTGTCCTGAAGTAGACTACGCCTTCATAGACAAAGTACTCTTGGTATTTAACCTTGAGTTTGGGACTTTGGTCCTTTTCTAGGGTCTCCTTTATCATTTTCTGATATTGTGGGTCATGTTTAGAGTCCTCCCAAGCCAATTCAAGGATAGGGTTGCCTAGCATTAACACCATGGTGGCTAGTGATCCGACCATTGAAGGTTCCTCCATGATGAGAGAGTTGAGGAATGCTTTACGACTTAAGGCATCAGCGACCACATTTTCCTTGCCAGGTCTATATCTGATTTCAAAGTCATACTCTTGTAGCACCTCGATCCAGGGGCATTGCCTCATGTTGAGTTTAGCCTGGGAAAAGATCTATTTGAGGCTCTTGTGGTTTGTGACCAAGGAGAATTTGTTACCAAGAAAGTATTGCCTCTAGAGTTTGAGGGCATGAATGATATCCAACGGTTCCAAGTCATTAGTAGCATAATTTTTCTCATGGGTTTTTAACTTCCTTGAGGAATATGCCACGGGATGACCTTCTTGCATTAGTACACAGTCTAGTGCAAGTGAGCTGACATCTATAAAAACTTCGAACTCCTTGCTCAAGTCTAGGAGCTTCAAATTTGGTGCTATCTATGAACGATGCCGATCTACACCCATTTCCATATGGCTTGTTCATTGATAGAGCAACTACAAGGAGGAATTGATCAAGGGTTATGAATGGCATAATCATGACATTAAAAATTATGCATACAAGTGTTAAGTAAATTTTACATAGAATCACTCTTTGATCCCAAGGGGAAGAGAATATATGCGATGGCAATGTTATCGCGACTATTCTTGCATTGTTTGGCAATAATAAAATTGGATTTTTTGTTGGTTGATCGAACAAATCCTAAATTCTTTTACATTCAATTGGTTGTTAGTTTGTTGTTTGGATGATTGTTCCAAGTGCTTGTGATTTATGCTAAATGCATGGCAAGGGTCTGTGATGACAAGTTGCCATGGGGATAAAGGAATGTTTTCCTAACTCTCAACTCTGTCTCTCAATGTCCCACTCTTTTTCTCATTCTTTCCCTCACAATGGAAACAGAAAGGAAAGTACACCAAGTTGGCACACACACAAATAGCCTCTTCTATTCTTTATCATTCCTTAAATACAAAAAGATTAGGGTTATGGTTTTCCCACCTCCCTCTTGGGCATGCTTCTCTTTTTGTGGCCTTTCCCAAAGCCGGTCATGGCCTTTTTTGCATGCAAATAAGATCTTGCCTAGAGTCAAAAGAATAAACTAGACATAGAACGATAGTTGTTTAGTACAATTTTCATGGGAGGGAGCTTGACTCTCATAAAATAATGGCACTAAGTGCTAACAAAAAAATTGGTGTTATCCAAAATTTATATAAAATAACTAATACCTTCCAAAATTTGTATCAAAATTCATATGGCCTAATTTCCTTTGTCATGCCTGATCTTCTTATCTTTCTGCTTGCTAGCTTTCTATCTTTTTATTAACATTTATCCCCCTCCTATAGATAAGTGCCACTCCCATAGCACTTTTACCCCAACTAGATAGTGCAGCTACTAGTGAGAAGCTCTTGGATGTTTGATGAGGAAAATGGCACGGGTCAATAGAGTATGTGGCTAAAGGGATGTGGGCAGCATGATAAAGGCCATGCAACCCTATCCTTGAATTGGCTAGGGAGGACTCTATACATGACCCACAATATTAGAAAATGATAAAGGAGATCCTAGAAAAGAACCAAAGTCCCAAACTCAAAGTTAAATACCAAGAGTACTCTATCTATGAAGGCCTAGCCTACTTCAGGACAAGACTATATATTCCTTCGAGCCAAAGACTTAAACAACTGACACTCTGGGAAGCATATGATTCTCCTTTCTCTAGTCATTCATGATATGCCAAGACCCTCAACATGGTCAGGAAGAGCTATCATTGGGAAAGACTTAAGGGAGATGTACTCAAATGTGTCACGGAATATTTGTCTTGCCAACGCATCAAGGCAAAGCATGTCAAGATGCCTGGAAAGCTACAACCCCTCGACATCCCTCAAATGAAGTGGGAATTTATCAGCATGGACTTTGTTATTGGGTTACCTCCAGTTCCAGGTGGGTACAACTCAATTATGGTTGTAGTAGATATGCTCACCAAACTTGCGCAACTCATACTAGTAAAGGCAGATTATAAGGCTTCAGATATTGCCAGACTGTTCATTAAGGAGATATTCAAACTCCATGGTCTACCCAAAAGGATCATCAGTGATCGAGACTCCCTTTTCACATCTCATTTCTAGAGAGGGATATTTGAAGCTATTGAAACTCAGCTCTTTTTTAGTACGTCCTATTATCCTCAAACTAATGGCCAAAAAGAAAGGGTCAATCAAGTGATTCAAGTTATACTTAGGGCATATTGTTGTTACGAACCCAAGAAGTGGATCCGATATCTACCCTTGGTGGATTTCGCCTACAATGCTTTCTTCCAGCAAACCATTCAAATGACACCTTTCCAAGCATTGTATGGGCATGATCGCCATTCTCCATTAAATTTCTCGGACACTACTAGGGTAGAGACCTCCAACAATATGCTAGAAGAAATGGATGAATAGGTTAAGGCCATCAGGCAAGTAATCAAAGCTGCAAGAGAGCGGATTTGAACAGGCAAGAGCGGCTCTTCAAGGAGGGGGATATGGTTTTCATTCATGTACGACCCAAGAAGAGTTCCTTATCCTTGGGAGAGTTTAAAAATCTTAACCCAAGGTATTGTAGGCCTTAAGAGATCCTCAGAAGCCTAGGACCTAATGCTTACAAACTTCAACTCCCTAAAAATGTAAAAATTCACAACGTATTTCATGTTAGTCTACTAAAGAAATATGTGTCTAATCCTAGCCATGTATTGACTGATCAATAAATTGTAATGGCTAGCCAAGGAGTCCTTGAGCTGCAACCAAATAAAATCCTAGATACTAGGAAGAGAGAATTGAGGAGTAGAACCCTTAGAGAATACATTGTCCAGCGAAAGGATTCTCCTGAAGAAGATGCTACATGGATAGATGAGAATACTCTTCATCAACAATACCCACCGTTTCTCTCGATATGAGGACATCTCGATTTCTCTAGGGGGGGAGGATGTAATACTTCCACGCAATTAAAAATTAGTTGGTTAGTTTGAAAGTTAGTTAGTCAATTAATAAGTTAGTAAGGTTACTAACTAAAGACTAACTAAAGTAAAAACTAACTAATAATAATGACTTAAAATTTTTTATTTAATTAAAAATATTATAAAATGAAGAGTCCTAATTTGATATTTTTCTCGGATTGACAAGGACTATAGTCACCCTTCACAGAAGTTACAATGTGAACGAGAGTTATGAGCCATATTAATCACTAGTGTTAATGTGTATAGTATGGATGGTCCAAAAATATTAGATTTTTGGGCAAAACTATCATATTTTAGATATTACTTATTGCAAATATTCTAAAAAGCTATGGAGATTTCCAGAACAAGATGTCATGTAAAAAAAAATAAGTGGTTTTACAACTTGTTTTGGATATTTAATACCAAAAAAGAAGGATTGACGAAATCGTGTGCATTGCAATCGCACTTTACAAGCAATAAATAGCACTTCGAATAGGGAGAAGAAGGAGTGATTTGAAAGATATCTAACCAAGTGTCTTAGAGTTTCACCGCCCTTTTGGAACCAACAAAACTATCAGAATTGTGATTTGAGCATCAGATTGCCGATTTTTCCAAGATCCCCTCCATAAAGAGCTCTTCTTCTTAGCCACGACCCTTCTTCTCTTGTTTAGCTATAAATATGAGGCATGGGGAGTAGTTAGAGAAGGACAAGGAGCAAGAGGCTGCAAGAGAGAGGTAGAGAGAGGGAGGTAGAAGGATACCTCTCCAAGAGATTGTGAGAAAGAGCTTGAGAGAGAGAGAGAGAGAAAGAGTGGAGTTACCCCCCGAGAGACTTCAAGGGAGAGAGTTAGCCTGATTCCCCCTATCTCGGTCTTCGACTAAGCCATCTTCTCTTATGCTCTTCCATCTCAAATTCATTCATCCTTCTTTATCTCTCGAATCCACTTGTGGACGATGGCCCCCAAGCAAAAGATCTCTCCAAATGCTAAAACTCCCACCACAACCAACGAGACCGCGAACCAAGGAACCACAACTATGGGAAGTGCATCTCTTATGAATCAGGTGCACCCCATTGTATTAGGGAAAAGAAATTGGGAGAAAATAACATTTACACTAATTATTGCAACTTAATTGAGCATGTTTCGAGATAATGAGCGTACTAGGAAAATTTTATTCATCGCATTAATCTTAGATTATCGATTAAAATTGCATTTAGAATCCATTAAATTGCACATAAATTGCATGGAAATTTTATGCTTATATATATATATATATATATATATATATATATATATATATATATATATATATATATATATATATATATATATATATATATATATGAAAAGTTTCAAGAATACGCATTAAACTACAATTGATCCAGATAGATTTTATGCATCCACATCCGTTTGCTCGATTGAAATAATAGGAAATCCTATTACATCTCACAAAACATAGATTGAACTTATGATAGAATACGTAGGGTTCCTAGGAAGTTGAAAAGAATTTTAAACCCTAAGAGTTGAAAGGATTCTTCTCAAGGCCCATCCTTTCTTGAAGCTGAAAGGAATTCCAAGTCCTTAAGTAACTTTATGAATTACCTAACAAACCTTAGTTCAAATGAATATGTAGGGTTTCGTTGTAGGGCAGCCAATGTCCCAAATTGCAGTCAACATTGCAAGGATACTCCTTCATTCAAAAGAATGAGGAAATTAAATTATGTTATCTTTGGAAATCTCAAACAATAACAGGGATAAAGCTGAGAGTAGATGCTTTTGCATCAATTCGGAATTTCCTTTGGTAGAGAGAACATGGAATTGTCTAGTACATATTGTGCACTTCTGCTGTGTTTGTACTTAGGAACATGTGTTTGGAAAAGGAGTCATCTAACAAAGGAATTGATAAGAATGTAAAGAAAAACTAATCTAACAATGGAAATGAACAAGAAATCAAAATATTCTAAGCTACACATAACAAGAAATATTCCAAACTGAGATACAAGCATGGCCATGCCATGAAACATCTTCTATTACCATAGCACAACGTAGCCATGAGTTGCAAACCAAGTACAAGAAGATGAAAGACAAGAGGAAAAAAATTGTGATAGTGCCAAAGAATCATGCTACATTAGCACTTCTTGCCTTTTATACTAATCTCTAACTCTTGGCTCAAGTATTTACAAGGTTTATACTTGGAATAGGCTTCAACTCTCATGTTGATAATTTGCTTCATTACAAATCATCCCCTCCTAGAGATTTTTTATCCTCAAAACTGAAGATAATGAGGTAATAGGAAAATTTTTAATGAAGCAAATTATGTTGATGAAGATCCATAAGCATGTGGAAACACTTTGTGTGAAGAAACATCACCATAACCTAAAACAGTGAATTGACTGCTTGCTGTCCAAAAAGGGCTGCATCAGTAGAACTGCCATACCTTTTGATTGGAGTGTCCAAATTCAGTGTTTGAGGTGTAGAGATGAAATAAACAACCTACGGCATCATCTCATACCATCAAGACCACTTTTTGCTATCATTAAGGCAATTTAATTAATAATAGTATTTTAAAATAGCAAGCTATCCTTGCACAAACTATCATCATTCATCTTGCAAAAGCCATGGAAAAGCATCCAAATAAGAAGAGGGTTCCCAAGTAGACTCTTCCATAGGTAGCCCCTTCCATTTGATCAAAAATTTAGTGAGAGTTTGGTTCCTAAGAACCTTTTCACGCTTCCCAATAATCTTCTTAGGTTCATAGATAATCAGCCCGTCTTCATCAAGTGGTGGAAGCTCTTCAATAACTTGTACATCCTGTCCAATATACTTCTTCAATTGTGATGCATGAAAAACATCATGTATGTGAGTAGTTGAAAGCAATTGGAGCTTATATGAAAGCTCTCCAATCTTTTCCAACACCAAATATGGGCCATAAAATCTGTGAGCCAACTTGTTATTTCCACCCTTAAGGGATGCATAATGAGTCTTGGGCACCTTCAAGAAGACCCAATCTCCAATATCAAACCCCATGTGTCTCCTTTTATCATCAGGATAAGACTTCATGATATCTTGTGCCTTTCTTATGTTTTCTTTATATTGCTTCATAAGCATCTCCATTCTTTCTAACTCATCCTTTACTTGTGGATTCACGTCTTCATAAAAAATGGCTAAAGGAATTTGAACATTGTATCCATAGAGGGTGTCAAAAGGAGTCATTCCAATGCTCATGTGATATGTATTGTTGTAGCAAATTTCAGCAAGGTGTAGCCAATATCCCAAGATGATTGCGTGTCATGACAATAATGTCTTAAGTATACTTTCACCCATCGGTTAACCCTATCGGTTTGACCATCAGTTTGAGGGTGGTAAGTGGTACTTGGGGCAAGAGTAGTGCCCATGGAAGTAAACAAACCCTTCCAACTATTCTTAAGAACTTGGTTTCACAAGGCATTGATTTTAAAGAGGATGTCACTCCGTTGTTCTTGCTTGGAACTCTTAATGAGTCTTGGGATGTATTCCGCATTGTCTTATGTGCTTCTGCCACTACTCTAAAGCTATCTGATGTTGAGAGAATTTGGATGCCTCTCATGTGTCTCATGCTTTGACAATTAGAGGCAGAAATGATGGAAATGCAAAGAATGATCATGGTACTAGCCATGGGTGGGATTCTCAGAAATCTCAGTCCAAGTCACGTGGCAAGTCACGTAGTAAGTCTCGTGGGAGAAACACAAACCTAACTTGTCATCATTGTGGGAAGAAAGGCCACAATGTCATGACTTGCACAATGAAAGGTGCAAATACAAGGGGAAAGAGAAAGTGCATGAAAAGTCTTTTGATCGCAGCATAGTACTTGCTAAGTCAAGTGTTAAAATTGAAGAAATCAATTTTATGCAGCCCGAGGATAGTGATGGGGATTATATCCTTGCAGCAACTTCATCTAGTGCTTCGCAAATGACAGAGATACACTCTATGTATGCACAATGTTGGCTCTTGGACTCAGGTGTGTCCTTTCATGTGACACCTTGCCAAGAGTGGTTTCATTCATACCATTCTGTTTTGGGTTCTATGCACTTAGGTGATGATAGGTCTCTTGAGATTGTCGACATTGGTGGTGTTAGGCTGCATTTTCTTTCTTGCAACAATTTTGTTATGCATGATGTACGTCATGTACATGCATTGACATGCAATCTCATGTCCGGTGGATAGCTTGATGACGTAGGATATCATGTATCTTTTGGAGACTCTGCGTGGAAGATTACTCGTGGCAGGCTTGTGCTTGCGAGAGGTGCCAAGGTTGGAAACCTCTACCCCTTAGTTGTTTCTAGATCTACAATTGATCATGCTTTGTCTATGGGGTCTTTACCTCATGTATCTCTTTGGCATGCCTGTTTGGGGCACATGTTTGTTAAGGGAATGAAAATGTTTTTTGGTTTGCAGTACTTACCGCCCCTTGACTATTCTCATTTTGATTCTTGTGATCATTGTCTTTATGCTAATAGACTAGGTCTATGCATAAGAAGTTTGGTATGATACGCATGAGTGAGCCCTCGGCTTTGGTTCATTTTGACGTCTATGGGCCCATGCCCTGTCAGTCTATGGGTAGTGCGAAGTATTTTGTTACTTTCATAGATGACTTTTCATGTAAAGTATGGGCTTATCCCATAAAGCAAAAGTTTGATATATTGGCAATTTTGCAAAGATGGCTTGCTTTGGCAAAAAACAAATCTATGGGCATAGGCTGAAATGCCTAAGAACAAATAATGGGGGTGAGTATATCTCACGTGCTTTTGAGAAATTATGTGATGAGAGGGGTATTAATCATTAGTTGGCCGCCCCCTACACCCCTCCCCATAATGGTAGGGCTGAGTGGATGAATAGGACCATTCAATAGAGGGTTCACAGTATGCTTAGCCATGCAGGCCTACCTCAGCACTTTTGGACTGAGGCAGATACAACTGTCGTGCATATCGTTAATAGATCGCCCTATAGTGGCATTGATTTTCAGGTTGTAGTGAGTTATGAATAGGAAAGCCTCCCTCTTATGTGCATTTACGTGTCTTCGAATGTGAGGCATTTTGCCATGTGCCCAAGAACAAGTGTAACAAGCTGGATCCTAAGAGTGTTAAATGCATATTCGTTGGTTATGGAGATGTAGGAGAGATGGGTTACCATCTATGGGATCCACACAAGTGGAAAGTCGTCCACAGCCATGATATAGTCTTCCATAAAGACAAGATGCATAGGCAGCCTGAGAGAGTCGTGGAGATACGCAGGGTTATATTTCAAGAGGAGTCACATGCTCCTATATAGCCAGCTAGACAGCTTGCAGCAGCAACAGATGCTCATGGCCAAGGTGTTGGACAGAATGTTGGGCAAGAAACACAGCCTACAATGCGGTGTTCTACTAGAGATAGACACCCACCTGACAGATTTGAGCCCTCCATGCACTATGTCTTGGTTACAGATGCAAGAGAGCCTCTCACCTATGATAAGGCTATGCGTAGGGGTGATAGTCACCCCTAGGAGAGGGTTATGCAGTCTGAGATAGACTCCTTACATAAGAATATGACTTCAGACTTGGTTTCCTTTCTTGTTGGCAAGAAGGCTCTGCCATGAAAGTGGGTGTACAAGATTAAAAGTACCCCTGGACACCCCAAGCCGGCATACAAGGCTAGATTGGTAGCAAAAAGTTTTAAGCAAGAGCATGGTGTTGACTTTGATGAGGTCTTCTCTCATGTGGTTAAGATGACCACCATGTGCTTAGTCTTAGCTTTGGTTGCACAGCTTGACTTGGACTTGAACCAGACAGATGTTAAGACAACTTTCTTACATGGAGACTTGCATGACGAGATTTATGTGGAGCATCCTAAGGGCTTTGCACAGCCTATAGCTGAGAGCACCTAGTGTGCAAGTTAAAGAAAAGTCTTTATGGCTTGAAGCAGGCACCTAGGGAATGGTATCATAAGTTTGATGCCTTTATGCAGTCACATGGCTACAGTTGTAGGGCTACAGCTGTAGTGCTATGGATCCATGCTTGTACACGAAGAAAGCCCATATTGATTCTTTGCTTATTTTGGTACTCTATGTGGATGACATGCTAATAGCAGGGAATGCTCATGATGATCCAGATGCTCTTAAGGCTCAACTCAAGAAGATCTTTGAGATGAAGGATCTGGGACATGCCTCTCACATGCTTGGTATGTGCATTAGATGCGACAGGCATCAGGGACTCCTCTACTTGTCACAAAGGGAGTACATTCATAAAGTCCTTGAGCACTTCTGCATGCAGGACGTGAAGCCTATTGACTGTCCAAATTGCCTTCTTATGTGAAGGTATCACAAGTCAATTGTCTGCATGTCCACAGACAAATGAGCAGAGGGTCAAGATGGCCAAGATTCACTATGCATCCACAATGGGCAGTCTTATGTATGCCATGATAGCCACTCGTCCCAGATATTGCCTTTGAAGTTAGTGTTGTGGCACGCTATATGGCTACACCTGGCAAGAAGCATTGGGATGTTGTGAAGGGTATCATGAGGTACCTGAAGGGCACTGCAGATATGTACATATGCTACGGTAGCCAAGATATAGGAGTCGTGGGATACACTGACTCTGATTATGCAGGACATGTAGATAGTAGAAAGTCCACTTTTGGCTATGTGTTCACTTATGCTAGAGGTATTGTTTCATGGATATCTAGGGTGCAAAATGCACGGACCTTTCTACTACAGAGGCCGAGTATGTTGCAGCCACTGAGGTTTGCAAGGAGGACATTTGGTTGGGTTGTTCGGTCCTTAACCTTGGTATTGATGCTATCCTTACCCTGCATTCGAATTATATGAGTGTTATTCAATTAGCCAAGAATCTGATCTTCCATGCGAAGATCAAATACATTGAGGTAAGGTATCATTTCATACGTGGGGTCGTTGAGGACAAGTTTGTTGACCTTGTCAAGATCTCGACTAACTAGAATCCTGCATATCTACTCACCAAAAGCCTCTCTACATAGCACTTTGCCTTCCTCAAGAGATTGATGGGCGTGGGATGAGATGATGTATTTCCTCATCCTGTTGTACATGTGTACATGTTCTACTATCTTTTCTTTTTCTTTTTCACTCCTCACTGGGGTAGATTTTCCTTTAAGTGGGAGGTTGTCGTGGGTAAAGGCGCCTCCATCTAGCTACCTGTGTATTACTACATTGACAGTACCCGCACATGCACACTGCAGGTGGTGGGCACCCCACTGTCACTTTATTCTTTATTCATTTAGTGACATATGAATAAAGGGAAGGCCGGTCACACATTGTGACTGTTGGAGTTCCCACATTGTGGGTCTCTCTCTTGCTCTTGCTCTCCTGTGCAAGCTTCGATCCTTCTCACCTTTCAAGAAGTCATCCACAAAGATTCAAGAGAAGACCAAGACTCCATAACCATTTCACCTCAAGCTTTCTTTTCACTTCATTTTCACGCCTCTCTTAGCTCAAGAAAATTCCTACAATTCTGATTTGGTGGTTCTTTCCCATTAAATCAGAAAGAAGGGGAGAAATCACCAACAACATCAAACTCAACATAAAGATCTTTAAATCTTCAAGCATAGTATCTATTGATACTCAACTAGTGCTATTTGGCACCAATCTACTTGTATTCTTGGGAAACTCACTTTCTGGTATTATCTCAGCTATTTGAAGCTTATCAACATAGCAGAACTTGAGCAAATAGCCAAGTTCAATGGAGAAGACTTTCAAGCCTGGAAGGAGAAGATCATGTATCACCTTATGTAGAAGGACTTGTGGAATCTATTTGAGGATGATGCAAGAGATGCAGATAGCAAGAAGGAAGATGATGAAGACAAGTTCGTTGAAGAAGACCAGAGTGGAAAAAGATGAACAACAAAGCTCTAGGCATCATTTCTTGGGGACTATCTGATGATGTATTGCACCATATATATGGCATCAGAGATGCTTAAAAGGCTTGGGATAAGCTTGACAGGATCTTTGGAAGTCAAGCCAAAAACTCTAAGGTCAAGTTGTTAATGCAGTTCTATAAGCTTGACATAAAAAACTGCACTTCAATGACTAAGCATATTAACAAATTCAAAAGTCTAAAAACTCAACTTGCCACTTTGAAGAAAACAATAGATGAAGATGAAGCCATTGATGTACTCCTTGCTAGTGTAAACCACGATCCTTATGAAAATCTTATCTCTACTCTCAACAATGTACCAAATGTGTCATAGAAAGATATTGAGTACTCTCCTCTTCATGAAGAGAATAAATAGAAGAACAAGAATGCAAAAGATGGTGTCCCATCATCTAGGGAAAATCTCTTATACACCAAAGGAGCTGCTGGAGCAAAAGGCCGAGGCCGAGGGTTCAACTCTGACAACAAAGATCGGATGGCATGTCATTATTGTGGTAAGACTTGCCATATAGTGAGTGAATGTTTCCACTGTAAAAGAGCACAACATGTGCAGAATGGTAACCATCAAAATTAGTTCATGAATGAGAAAGAAGAAGAAGAATATGCTTCCGCCATCAACAACAACTCTGACAGATTGTTTTGAATAAATTCTCTTTCCCATAGTGGATTTTGCTTCCCTTAGTAGATTTGCTTTGTAAAACAAAACCCTTACCAAATATGCAAAGTTTCACGCTTTAACTTGACTAGGCTGCCGATGAGCTAGTCTCCTAAGCTAAGTCATCATGTAAGGGTGGCAAAAGCCAGTAAGTAGGAACTCATCATTTGAGGGGGGGTGTTGAGAAATGACAAATGATGTATGCTCCTTTTCCTAGCCTCCTTTCTTCTTCCAATTTTGTTATGATCTCATGTGTTGATCTATCTACATGTGCTATTCTCATTTTCCAATTGTATTGTGTTAGCAACTATTAGATTTCTATTGGGAACTCTCTAGTGTCACATCTACATTTGAACTCGAGACTAACATGGTTACCTTTTTCTCTACAAAACTAAGGTTTCAATCAGGTCAGTGGTAGATTCCCTTGATGAAGATAGCTTCCCTCACTACAATGTGCTAATCAGTTACTACCTTTTCTCCCTTATCAATTGACGCAACAAATTGACAGTTAGGGTCTCTCTCACTTTTTTCTCCCAAATGTTTCCAAGGTTTGGCTTGCATTCTTCTTGTTTTCCTTTTCTTCCTATAGATTATTTGTTGGATCGATCTTCTAGTTTATGGGTTCTATTTTTCCCTTACTTCGTCTCTCTCATATGGTCCAACTTTTATTTTATGGTTCCTTTCAAATCATATCTTCTATGTTTCATAGTGACAAATAGTCTATTAACAATTTGTGCAATTGATGGTGTGAGGTGCACAACCAAGCTTTCAATTTTCCCCAAACAATGTTATTGGATGCTTATGCAACTTGTTCATGTGACATAGTTCTTCAAGTAAACCTTTTTACTTACTTTAACACAATACATAGATAAAAATTAACCCTTAAAATCATAATATATTTAAACACTAGACATCAATATTTGAACATTAACCCTTAAAATCACAATATATTTGAACACTAGACATCAATATCAATGGCTTTAAACACATGAACCGCTTTCTTGGGTCAAACTTGTCACTCCCATGGGTCATGATAATTAGATTTACTTGTGGATGTCTCCAATTCCTATGTTTTAGACTCCTTGAGTCTTTGGTCATCATGTCACAAGGTTTGTTACATAAGGATGGTCCATTCCTAAAGAATCAACTAGCCTTGCCTACTCACATCAAACCCATGGTTTGTATTGAAAGATGTGAGACTTGACAACTGTGGGAAGCCTACACTAAGAGTAGGGTACTAGATTCTACTCATGATCCAAGGGATTTCCTTCCTAAACGACACCATCAAGTCAAAGAGATCAAGTTCCTACTATGCTAGTTGTTGACAAGTCTTTTTGAACAATCTCTCCCTCTATTCCTTGTTTTGTGTTGCCACATAAACCTTAGCCATTAACCTTTGTATTCTAGTTTGTTTTTTATTTTATTTATCTATTTATTCATAAAGTAAAACTAATGGCCTAAATTTGGCCTATGTCAATCTAAAAGGGACTATATGGCCTTATTTAGCCTAATGGACCTTACAAGGGCCTAATTGGCCTTACTCCCCTCCCTCTTCTTTAAAAAAATTATTGTTGTTGTTGTTGTTTTTTATTTTTATGTATTATGTATTTATATTATTGTTTTTTAAAAAACCTAATAATGGCCCTTATAAAGGCCTTATGGCCAAAACATTCAACTAATCAATTGTTACTTAGTAACAAAGGCCTTATGGCCAAATCATTTGACCAATGTTCCTTAATAGGCCTTATGAAAAAATCAAATCAGTCAAATGGTTGTTCCTTAGTAGCAAAGGCCTTATGGCCAAATTCAATCGGTCAAACATCCATTCTTTTAGTGGCTAAGGCCTTATGACCAATTCAATTAATTAAATGGCATGTTCAAAGGCTTTTGAGCCTTATGGTCTACTATTCAACCTTATGGAGTGTTCCTCAATCGAATGGCCATGTCTCAAGTTAGTGTGCCTTTGGTTTGAAGACTTTGACCTTAAACGTCCCATTAATTCAACGTGCAACATGACAAGGGCCACAAGGACTCACATATGAAGCCATCTTAGCCAAAAGAAATAGACCATAAAAAAATCATTTTCAAAATGTGGCATTAGTAAGGCCTCAGAGAGCCTATATTAGCGAATTTGGGTAGTAATTGGCCTTTAAAGCTTAAGGCTCTAAGGCCTACGGCATACATTTGGCTTTTTCCTCTAAAGCTTAAGCAAAGGCCCAATGGCCCAATTAGCTCATGAACACCTCATTCAGATGTGTTCCCAATGCTTAAGCCTTTAGGTAATTTTCTCTTAGCTCTCTAGTGCCTAATGAAAACAAGGTCGCTCTGATGAAGCCTCTAAGAAGGTGAGATCAAATACAAAGGAGAAGAGAATGAAAACATGCATAATTTGAACAAGCATAGAAAACAATCAACAACAACCATCAAAAGCCCATGGGAGTCGTACCTACTATGAGCTCACTTGTCCAAGATGAGGATGGAGTGCAATCATCCCTTGTCACAATTATATTCTCCTCCATCTCCTTCACTCTCCTCTACAACACTCTCAAACTCAATCTTCCCTCATTTGTCTTGCCCTATTCTTATAAACCCACAATTCCACTAAGATTTGCGAAACACACGCGAAAGCAAAAATCCAAAAGCAAAAGCCAAAGGAAAAATGCACACTCAATGCAAAAGCAAAAAGCAACAGGAATGCCTTGCCTCTTAGAAAGCTACAGTTTTTCCTCAAGCCCCTTGCTTTCCAAAACCCTCGCTTTTGATTTTCTCTATTTGTGGGTTTACAAAAATCGGAATATCTATTTTTTAGTGATTTTTAAGCCTTAGGACCTTAGTATCCTACACTTTTACCTTCTAAACAAAAAATCAAACTACATAAAACTATAAACTTAAACCCAAGACAAAAATGGAAAATTGATTGTCTCTTAAATCACCTTTCCTAAGCTAATCTATGTGGCATTTTGAAGTGCAAGCTCCTATTCCACTACTTAGCATAGAGAGTATATAGTTAGTTGCTTGATTATGTTGGTCGTCTCGGTAATAGAACCAAAATGTTGTTGCTTTCACAAGCCACATATGCCAAACTTAATGGAATGCTTATTGTTTCAATCGTTTCAAGCAACGTTGTTATAGCTACCTCTCAACCGTTGCACATTCTCAAAATCAACCTAGTGAACACACCAGTTTACCTTCTCATTATAGTCTATCTACGAAAGGATCGTTTATGGCTCCACGATTCAAGCAATGTGCCTTTAGCAAGCTCCACCTCCATAGCCTTGATCTTCATGTAAGCTTCACATTGGAAGAGAAGAAAGAGGAGGAGGAGGATGAGGAAAAGGAGAAGGAGAAGAAGAAGAGGAAGCAAGAGCTTTTCCCACACCTATCCCTCACTATATCGCACACACACACACACACACTCTCTCTCTCTCTCTCTCTCTCTCTCTCTCTCTCTCTCTCTCTCTCTCTCTCTCTCTCTCTCTCTCTCTCTCTCTCTCTCTCTCTCTCTCTCTCTCTCTCTCTCTCTCTCTCTCTCTCTCTCTCTCTCTCTCTCTCTCTCTCTCTCTCTCTCTCTCTCTCTTTCTCTCTCTCTCTCTCTCTCTCTCTCTCTCTCTCTCTCTCTCTCTCTCTCTCTCTCTCTCTCTCTCTACATGGCCTTGGTTTTCTTGGGAACCCTCCCATTTCTTTAGCTGAAATCAGTCTTCTCTTACCTTGCACATATCTTTGATCTTTTACAACTCTTTTCCAATTTGTTGGACCGGTATTTTTCCTCTCATCCCTCTCTCAATATGTTATTAAAATTTGCATGAGAGTGACCCTGGACCTCTTTACAAAATAACTTTCTGTCAAAAGATTGCAAACACTGGAGAGACGCTCTGATTTCTACTTCACTTTTCATTCTAAACTTTTTCATTTCTTTTAAGGGGTCAACAAGCATGATAGGTGAGTAGGTGATCTTGCAATGTCTCGAATCTAACCTTACATTTGCTTTCTTGTAAGATCAATGAGTGCATGGTTGGGTAGAGAAGGTGTGCACAAAGCTAGGTGAGAAATAGCATAGCCAATACAGTCCAAGCCCTTGAAGCAATAAGAGTCTTGTCTATGTCCCAACATTGAGCAAAATCCCAACAAAGAAACATGCAACTTACCCAAAAGGTTTGCAATTATGTTACAACATTCACACAAACCAAACTCATCTACATTATCTATGCCTATCATCACATATAACAACCATCTACAAACCCTCTTCTACAATTAAACACTTCCACTTCTAGTATTCTACTTCTCTAGTGCGACTTTCAGTAATGGTTTCTTTTATGCAAAGTACCCTGATATTAGCAAGATAATAAATGTAATGGTGCATCACTGTGTGTGCAAGTATCTAATGGCCACATGGCAATGTATAGTGGTGTCGAGAGCTCAAGTAGAGAAGAATATCATAAAATATCATGGGCATCTATAAATGGACAGAGAGAAGTATACAAGAGAGGTAAAAGAAAAAGTAAAGGCTAAAAACATGATCCCTTTTGTCCCATATACTTAGCTATTGGCATTACATGCCGACTCAAATTGTTCCATCATGCTATAAAGTTTTTCAACCAATCTCTCCTTGTCTATTGGCTTGCTTCTTTGTGGAAGAGCCAAAACGTAAGTTGCTAAGTATATGTAAGCTAGCCTAGTACTAATGTCTTTGGTAGCATGATTACTCAAGACTCATCTTTGCACTAACTCGCACATGGTGCTTGAGTAAGTGCTAGTTGAAATTAGATAGTAGTATATGGATCCCATCTAGTCTTCCTTTTGCTTCTATATCTCATCCACTTTCTCTAGAATCATGCTTTGTTTCTCATTTACAATTTTTACTATAAGTTTTAAAACTTGATCTCTTTGTGTCTTGCAATTGTTCCCTAAGTTCTTCTATCTTGTCAATCAAGTCTATAAAAGCAAAGAGCTCAATGCAAGATTCTAATGGAAGGCTTTAGCCTTGTCTAGAATATCACAATTCTAATGGAAGGCTTTGGCCTTGTCTAGAAAATCATGTTGTAAGATATATCTAAGTGATATGTCCATAATTATTAAGGATGGATGTATATACAAGATTCTCTATTTTGTTTATAACTCTTTCAACAAATTCTCCTTGAAGAAGAGTTAGGTCAGTCTTGATGAGTTATTGGGATAGGAATAGGCTAGCAACTCTAGATAATCCAATTAAGTTGATCCTAAACCCTCTCCAACCATAATCGCATGCATTGTTCTAATTTTGATTCTTAATATGTGTCTTGAAAGTTTTTCATATTTCTTTTCATTTACCTCTTGTGCTATGTTCCATGTATTTGTCTTTAACCATGTGAAGTCTTCTATGCTCTTATGCACTACCATGTTGCATATAGACTAACATTTTATGCATATGCTAAGTCCTTTCAATCAAGGACTAAAAAGATATCCAAGTATCAAGTTCTTGTCAAGTTCTTGTCTAAGTGAGATTTGCAAGTTGGTTTAGGTACTAGGTGCATGACTATCCTCATGAAAAGTGTTAGTAGTCTCCCCCAAGGTTTTGACACTAAAGAGGAATTAAAACATGTAATTGACCTCTTAGGCTACCAAAGACAATGTGAATGGTGTTTTAACACTTTTTCAGTCTTTAACTTTTCACCTCTATTTGCTATGCTTTTAGCTAAAGGTTCAACTTTCACTTGAAGGTTGCATTTTGATAACCAAAATCAATATACGCTTGAGACGAGCCTAGCATCAACATATATCCACATCTTGTGAGCTTTTTAGATGTAGTTTTTCTCTGAATATACGTATGGACTTAATATCAAAGCAATCTTTACTTTTCGAGATGAAATTTTCACCCAAAGATGGGAGTTTGAGTAAATGATTTGGGGGTTTGAAGCCCATTGATCAAAGTATCAAGGATGGCCCTTGAGGTGAATCCAAGGTGTCAAATATGGGAGGAGATACTCTTACCTTGATATCAAGAGCTACAAATAATCATTTTGACTCTCAAATCTTAATGCATCAATCTTAGGATGAAAATGGCTTTTTTATCCTAAGATGATGTTCAGTGTGATCTTCATCTCTCGAGCACTTTAAAAATGTGAAAGAAGCATTATTCACTTAATATGCCTCACAAATAATGTTCCTAGTCTAGTCTTAGTGTGCTTATTCAAAGTTTATCAAGATTTTGAGGCCTTCTAGTGCTCAATATGGTGCTAAATGAGCCCCAAGGTGAAGCTATTAAAGGAATGCAAATCAAATCTTTGAGTATATAAAGCACGAGTTGAAGTTTCGCCTACATATTAGGCTAGACTTTCAAGTTGAAGCATGATTTTCAACTTGAGGTGAAGCAAAGGCCTAAAAATGAGCAAAAAATATCAAAAACAAGAAACTAGTATGAACCTACACAACTACAATGTAATCAGAGAATGCTAATCATGAATTCAATGCAAAAAGAAATGAGCTTTTGTCTAATCTAATCATGTTTCTATCCATTCCTAGCTAGTTGTATTGGGTTTTGGACTATGATTTACTGCTACAAGGGAGATTAGAAGCTCAATTTAATGCTAGCAATGACAATGCACCCTATTATGCAAAATGGTGGGGATTTGAGCTTTTGTAAATGAGCAATGATCCATCAGTCTCAAAAATAGAATCAAGGTATAGTAATCTCCAACAAAAGGTTACAATGGAGACATGATAGACCTCATATCCCCTCGAGACGCATTGCTCTATTTGTACTTATGCTATATCTCACCTAGAATGCGCTTCTCCCACTCTTTCCCTCTTTTTCCTCCTACTCATCATTGCCCATGCATACAAGCTAAGATAAAAGAAAAGCTCAAACACAAGAATGTTAGTTTTTCATTTCTTTGGAGCTCTAAATACCTAGGGTTTGATTTTTGGGGCTTCCACAATTTCACTCACCCCATTATCCACTTATGGTGTGCTCAGGTTGTGCATAGGAGAGAGCATGGTTCTCATCTTTACAATTGAATGTGCATGTAACTTTTGCATGCAAACTTTTTTTGTGGCTATTTTTTATTTGTCCAAAGAAAAATTATGTACAGTATAGTTGAAATTTTAGTAGTTGATTTCTTCCTTTGTTGTTCTTCATCTTTTCCCAAAATCTGTTTAATATATCTACCACTTGTGCCATAGTTTTGCTCCATGTTTCCATGTTTGGGTAACATATTTCAAAGGAATTCTATAGTTCTCTCCATACACCATTTTCCTCATTTTGAGTAAATGTTTGACTTTTTTTAGTCAAAATTTATGCCCAAATGGAAGTGCAATAAATATTTATCTCAAGGATGGCCAATGTTACTTGGACATTATGCATGTTATTCTAGTTCATGCTTTTTTAAAACCTTTTTCCTACATACACCCTTTTTTGTGATTCCATAGCTTCCACACATTGTGATAACCTTATTTTGGAAATTTTAAAAATCCAATGTCTTCTTATTTATCCAAAATGGTCACATATTGTTGTTTGTACATTACTTTTTTTTACATGTTATTATTAGCTATGCACATTGCTTTTTCTATTCAAGGAGTATTGGTGATAGAATAAGGGATCAACTAGAAGCTCGAGTAACACATTCAAGCCACTTGACCTCATAATAAATAATAGTACATATATAATGATAGGTTTTATCACATTTGGATCGGAAAAGCAACTCACAATGTGTAGCTCTTCCTTTCATAAGAAGACTTATAATAAGGAGTGCTCAAAGCCATAAGGTTTTCTTTGTCCATATGAGTTATCAAATCAAGGCTATGTAAGCAAGGTCATATTCTATTGTCTTTTTGGCACTACAGCTATGTGTATTGATCACTATATGATCATCCACATGTGCTACCTCCAACTTTTGAGCCTACCTTCTACTTTTGCATGGACTTCCAAACTCAATCTTGGTCTTGAGGTAACTAATCTCCTCTTCAATAGATTCTTTCTAGCTCTTATTTAAAAAATTATGTTGGTTCTAATCTCTTTGCATTTTTAACTGTAGTTTTTTATATTTTCCTAAATTCGTTAGCTATTTATGTGTGTTTCTTGTAAATGTGCTTGTGGTCCTATGTTGTGACTAGCCGACTATTTGCTACTTCATCTATGTTTTCCTTAGCCACTTGCTTCTATATAAGTGAGATCATAGGCTCATGGGGGCATACTATAGATGCTCTCTATGCCTTACACTAGCATGAGGGCAGGTTTGAAGAGGCATACCTATACTCTCCTCTCTTGAGCTTCTTAAAATGTAACTACATTGGCTCAATAGAGTCCTTGATTGCTAAAGTTTTGTCTCTTGATTGCCCTTTGGTTTACTTCACCAAAAGTGACTTTACTATTAATTTACTTTTTTCTTAATACCAAGTTACTTTACCTCTTAGGTTTACTTTCTGATTTGTGTCCTAATATTTTAGAATCTCTCTCTATTGCTTGTGTCCTCTCTCTTCCAATGGGAAGACTTGGATTTTTGGCTTTAATATGTTCTTATCAACTTATTGTAGGTCCCTCACCAAGTCTACAAACCCTTGTTGAGTGTTGAAATGACTTGTTTTTTGGCTGATTTTTGTTGTTTTGGAGAGCTGAATGGTTGATTTTATGGGATGATTAATTGATTTGGAAGTGGTTTGAGAGTGTTTTAGATGATATTGATTGTGTTTTGGAAGTTCGTGATGTTTGTTGGTGGTTCTGTGATGTTCTGATAGGTTCTGAATGGTTCTGTATACCTTCTGTTTTGTTCTGTTTTGGTCTGTTTTGTTCTGATTGTCTTCTATAAGGAGGGAAGGAGTATTGATTGATGAAGAATGAGATATTGAGAAAGCTTATTGAATGGTTTGTGAGAGTTTGAAATGGTTTGAGAGTGAGTTATGAGGTTTTGATAACCTTCTGTAGGTCTTCTGTAGAGCTTCTGCTTCTGTTCTGTTTCTGTTCTGTTCTGTACTGTAGCTGTTCTGGTACTGTTCTGTAGACTGTTCTGTATGCTTCTGTAAGTGTTCTGTGGAATGTATGTGTGACTTTGGAAAAGTTTTCTAGCCTTGGAAAGAGGTGAATACAAGTGCAAAAGAGCTGAAAGAAGTGGAAGAAGTAGCTGCTGAAGACTCAAGAGAAGACTAGAGTGAAGTGACAGTAGTGAGCTGTGAAGAGACACTGTAGTGGCTCTGGTGACCCTTCATATCAGACATACCTCTTGGGAGGGGTATCCACGACCTAAGAGTGATTATTGAGAGTAATTTTGAGAGATTGTAGTGAGGATATGATGTATTATTGATGGAGTGAGAGAGAGAGAGTCAGAGATAGCCAATTCTACTCAAACAGAGTGATTGTATATGAGAGATTGAGAGAGAAGACTATGAAGATATTGAAGATGAATACTATGTGATGTATTTCCATTCAAAGATGGTGTACTTCTTTGCTTTCTTTGTTCTATTGATGGATTTTGTGAAGATATTGAAGAATATGGTTGATTCTATTAAAACCGTGGGAGATCTACATGATGCTGCATGAAGATTTGTTGTGCTTGGTGTTCTTTTCTTCATTGTGATCATATGAAATATGAAAAACAAGCTTGTTGATGTTACAAGATAGATTTTCTTGCAAGATAATTCCCTTTTCCTTGGTTTTCCTCTCGGGGCTCCATGTTTTTGGTGCGCAGCCGAGGAAACTTGCCATCAACAAGCACCAAAAGAGGCTGAAAATGAAGGAAATGGCATTGTCAAGAATAGAAGAATTCAATGGATGTTTGTAAAGTTCCTTCTTCCACTGAAGAGTTGGAATTCCTCATAATCAAAGCCACTTTCCACAAGAAGTTCATTTCACAATGGCGGAAACATATCACCATCATGATGCATGCTCTATGTGGTGGACAGTTTCCTCTTCCTATTGAAGCAGCAGAAACTTGCATCTTGGTGGCAAACTGTTTGGGAACAAACTAAAGAGCAGAAACAGAGAGAATGAACATCCATGGAAGATTTGGCATTCATTGAGAAGTTTCCAGACAACATCAAGTGGGAGATTGTGAAGAAGCTTCAGGAGTCTTGGTCTATAGAGGTTCACAAAGATAAGAAGAAAAAGAGTTGGAATTTGTTCGTGGATGCTCAACAGCAAGATACATGGGATGCTTGGTGTACTGATAATCTTCTGTTTGTTCAATTAGCAACCCACTGAAAGTTGGTAGACAGAGTGTTTTTCACAACATACACTATTGAAACCATCAGAAGCTGGCATTACTATGATGATGGCACCACCACAATGCTCAGACGTATGCATTTTGACACCTTCAGAACCGAATACCTTCCCCTGTGTAGTGGCATGGAAGCAGAATTCAGGGACGTTGAAAAGAAAGAAGTAGAAGAAATGTTGGCAAGAGAGTCCTACAGAGACTGAGGCCTTCTGTTAACCCTCTGTGGAGCACTAACAACATAGTGGAGCCACACCCCTGATGAATGACGCAATAAAGAGGCAAGCATTGGAACGAGTCCAGAGGTACGTGAGAAGAGAGAAAGCAAAAATCAAAGCCGAGAGCGAGCTCGCAGCAGAAGCCGCCTTTGACGCCCTTGCGGAACTCTTTACAGAAGTCCCAATGGCACATCAAGCCCTTCCTCCTCCTGCTGGAGGTCCACTTCCAAGCCAGATCCGTCCTGAAAATATTGATGACAGGCCAACGAATGTAGTCCCATTGCCAGTTTTTAAGCGAGAGTACAATGAAGACCCCGATCTTCATGTAGCAGAGTTTATGGTAGCATGTGTGGCTAACAATGCCAGAACCCCTGAGCATTGGTTAGCAATATTCCCCGCCACTTTCAAGGGCGCGACGTTTCAGTGGTATGAGAGACAAGCAGCAGGAACTTTTGGCACATGGGACGACCTGAAGTTGGCCTTCCTCACTAAATTCAGGCGTGAAGGTTTTGAAGAGCGGATGAGAGAGGAATTTATGAACCTAAGTCAGTCCTCTGGAGAAAGAGTGGAAGCTTATGTCTCACGAATGGAATCCATCCTGAAGAGATGGACTAACCATAATCTAGATAATGGCATTCAGAAGGGAGTGTTTCTCAGAGGATTACAACCAGAAGTCCGTAAGTTTGTGGAGCTGCAAAGACCAGCCACCCTGCAAGCTGCAACAGAAGGTGCAAGACTGTACGATGAAGTGGAAGCTAGACTAGCAATGAATACAGGAAGAGGAGTCCTACCTCCTCTGGTGCCAGGAATGATGTACCCACCAAATGCAGTCCCAGGGACTGTTCCCTATCCCTACCAACAGATGCCCTCGGTATCACAGTACAGTGCACCAAATCCACAGTGGCCACAATCCCTGCCTCAAATGATGGCTCAACCACAACAACAATGGTCCCAACCAATTTCCTCAATGACAAATCAGCAGCAACAGTGGAACCCTACCAACTGGAGTCAACAGCCAACAGTTCAAACAGGAGCCCTGAATCAGAACCAGAATAGAGACCCCTCTGTACCAGCCCAACCCGTTTATGCAGTGATTACAGAGACTCCTCAAAACCCTCCTGCCAGTACGTCCGGAGGAGAAAGCTTGAAGGACTACTTATCCAACTCAGTTGCAAACATTAAAAAGGAGTTGATGGATGTGATTACAGAACAACTACAGACGTTGAAAGTGAATACTGCAAGCATATCCAATGTTGCGGGAGCAGAAAGAGATGTGATGCGGTCAAATACTTGGTGTGGTAAGTGTCATCAAGCAGGCCATTTAGCCACTGAATGTACACGAAAACCAACTATCCCTGGAGCCTTCTGTTCCTACTGTTTGCGGAAGAATCATACAAAGGACATTTGCTCTCTGAAGGAGATGCATGATAGGAGAAGGAAGGAAGAAGACGCAAGATTCAACCTGCTGGAATCCAAAATGACAACACAAGATATTGGACCCAAGCCTAGAGAGTTTGGTCCTAATTTCGGACCCAGAAGATTTCCTTCTCAAAGTTACAGAGGAAGACAGTCTGGCGGTGGTCAAAGATCAGAAGTGGAGTATTACAGATGCGGAGAAAAGGGACACATTTCACCAAATTGTCCAAATCCTCGAAGGCCAGTGGATTACAAGCCCTTATGCAGTCGATGCAAAGGAGAAGGCCACACTGCAAAAGACTGTCCAAGCCCAGCCCCAGTGAAAAACAGTGCTACTGATAGTCCAGCCAAGGCCCAAGAGCCTACCTCCAATTTAGTGGAATTGGAAGTTGCTGCCATCACGCGTGCAAAGTAGAAGGAACCACCTATCCATAAAGAAAATAACCCTCCTGCCAGAACAGTGAAGTTCAGTCTTCCACCAGAAGAACAGAACAGAACAGAGCCTAACAGTGCCGTACAGAGCCCTACAGTGCCACAGAGAGTTACAGAGACAGTTACAGAGACAGGACCAGAGGTCCAGGATACAGAAGAGGAGGAAGTGCCACAAGTGGTAGAAGAAGTTCCTGTAATTCCTCTGTTGGAAGAAAGAGGGAAAATGAAAATGGGTGTTGCCCCATTCCCTAATCGTTTAGAGAAGCCAGTGGATCCTATTAAGGAATACGATCTGGTTAGAGATCTAGATACCTTTAGACCAAACCTCACATTCCGACAATTATTGTTGTTGTCTCCCAGTTGCCGGAAAAGATTCAAAAGTATACTGACAAAAAGACGTGGTTTAAGGATTGCTCCCTCAACAGCAACAAAGTCCAACAAGGCTCCAGAGCCTGTAAAAGAAGTGGATGTGGCTAATGCTTTCCTAGATCCAGGTACTCCAGAGACTGGCGTATGGATAGAATGCTGCTTCATTGCAAATGCACTGATTGATGGTGGTTCATCAGTGAACATTATGACGGATGTGACGATGAAGGATCTAGGCCTACAAGGTGTGCAACCAACCCAATGGCTCATCAGACTGGCGGATCAGAGTAGAATCAAGCCTTTGGGCATTCTTCCATATGTGAAGACTACAGTGGCTGGAAAAGATTATTGGCTGACCTATTTGGTGGTGAAGTCAAACTCTTATGGTACATCCTATCCTCTGTTACTGGGTAGACCATGGCTTTTTGAAGCCAGAGCAAGGACGGATTGGTTTAAAGGAACTTTGACCTTGGGCAGAGGACCCAATAAAGTGGTGCTGAGGACACATTCCTTAACAGTGGATACTGTAAGCCGACTTCCAAAAGATGCAAAGCCATTATCAATGGGTGAATACTTCCTGCCTGAACCAGAAATGACTTCGAAAATCACTTCTGACAGTGAGATAGAAGCATGGATGTATTGCTCTCCCTGTTACATGGTCACAGCAGAAGCAGAAGCAGAGACAGAGGCAGGAGAGGAAACAGAGAATCTGTTCTTCTGTTACAGAGCTCCTACAGAAGCAGAAGCAGAAACAGAGACAGAAGAGGTTGGGTTTGATATGGACGAAGAAGATTATGAAAGTGAAACGGAAGGGTCTATCCCACCTAAAGAGAATATATTTGAAGAAGTTCCAGAAGCATCAGAAGCCGATGAGCTCATGCTATGGGACAGAATGGCGATGGTACCATTTGGTCTGGCAAATGGATCTTCTCATATGCAAAACCTTTATAAGAAATGGATTAAGAAGAGCAAGCCGTCTTTTGAGTGTGGCTCCTGCCGTCCTAACCCATCCTTGCCAAAGAAAGATGATGATGATGCACCGTGCCAACAAGCACCAGTCCCACCAACCCAACAGGCATCAGAGGGTCCCTGTTATGTGACGTTCTTGGATGTGTCATCATCAAAAGATGAGTCTTCAAGCCAAGAGGTAATTAATTTTGAAACCAAACCCGAAATGACTCTTATCCCATTCCAACATCTTAAGGAGCAACCTAAGTCTCCACCAAAAGAAGAAGTGGGTTCTAGTGGGACATCAGAAGAGGACATCACTCCCTTGAAGGAGTCGGATCTGTACCCAGAAGCAGTCCGTGGGACCTTCATTCGTGAAGTAGAAGGCGAAAGGCAATTAACCTTTGTGGATGTCGAAGGCACTGAACGCCACTTGAAGGTGGGTAGCAGCCTCCCAGAAGAGGAGTTGTCAACCTTGTACAACTTGTTGAAAGAAAATTTGGACGTGTTTGCATGATCTTACAAAGACCTAAAGGGGATTGATCCCACAATATGTCAACATCATATTGACTTGGAACCTGATACCAAGCCAGTACGGCAACGACAGAGGCGAATGAACCCGAATTATTCCACATTGGTGAAAGCGGAGCTGCTGAAGCTTCTGGAAGCCGAGTTCATCTATCCAGTGGCAAATAGTGAATGGGTTTCACCCATCGTGGTTGTACCCAAGAAGAATGACAAATTGCGAATATGTGTGGATTTCAGAAAACTTAATTCCAAGACGAAGAAGGATCATTTTCCTATCCCTTTCACAAACCAACTGTTGGACACAGTGGCAGGACATGAGCTTTATTCTCTTTTGGATGGATTCAGCGGATACAACCAAGTCCAAATCGCAGAAGAAGACCAATCCAAAACAACCTTCACCACAGAATGGGGGACCTACGCTTACCGAGTGATGCCATTTGGGCTCTGCAATGCCCCTGCTACTTTCCAACGAGTCATGATAGCTGCATTTCAACATCATCTACACGACTTTATCGAAGTATATTTGGATGACTTCTGTGTCTATAGTTTGATCAGTGAACACTGGGGACATTTGGAACAATGCTTTGACCGATGCCAGGAGTATGGGATTTCCCTCAACCCCGACAAATGCATCTTTGGGGTTTCTTCTGGAGTTCTGTTGGGCCACATTGTCTCAGCACAAGGGATATCAACAGACCCTGCAAAGATTGAAAAGATTGCAGCTCTGACAGCACCCACCAACCTCAAACAGTTGAGGGGATTCCTAGGCCATGTGGGTTACTACAGAAGGTTCATAGCCCATTTTGCAACAAAGGCAACTTCCTTGCACAAGCTCCTGAGGAAAGATGCAGAGTTTACTTGGACAGAAGAATGTGACAAAGCCTTCCACACTCTGAAGCAGTGTCTGATAGAGGCACCCATTCTGCAACCTCTTGATTGGACGAAAGAGTTTCATGTACACACTGATGCATCAATTGAAGGCTTAGGTGCTGTCCTCTGCCAGAAGGGCTCCTCGAAGTTGGATCAACCGATCTATTATGCAAGCCGAAAAGTCACTGATAGGGAACGGAACTATACAGTGACAGAGCTGGAGTGCTTGGCAATGGTGTTTGCCCTGGAGAAGTTTCGCCATTACCTCCTATCCACCCACTTTAAATTTTATGTGGATCATGAGGCCCTGTCCTTCTTGATGAACAAAGCAGATGTGAAGGGACGAATGATGAGATGGCTCCTTTTATTCCAGGAGTTCGACTTTGAGGTGATTACTAAGCCTGGTCGTTCCCATGTTCTGGCTGATCATCTGTCGCGTATCCCACAAACTGCAGACGAGGAGTAAGATGATCCAGACCTCCCTGATGCTTCCCTATTCTTGGTAGAAACTGTAACTCCCTGGTATGCAGACATTGCCAATCTGCTGGCAACCCAACAGTACCCTCCTGGTATCTCTAGTCGGGAAAGGAAGAAGCTCATGCTAGAATCAGCCCCATACACCCTGCTAGGCGGTGCACTGTACAAGAAAGGCAAAGATGAAATGCTCAGAAGATGTGTTGTAGGAGATGAGATTGGGATTGTTCTGAAGGCTTGCCACGACGAGCCATGTGGAGGTCACTTTGCAGGAGAAGCTACAGCTAGGAAGGCTCTGCTAGCGGGATATTGGTGGCCTACCATTCACAAAGATTCCTATGATTACTGTAAAAGATGTGATGCTTGTCAAAGAATGGGGAAACCCACGAAGACAAGTGCCATGCCATTGCAACCTATCCTTCCGTTGAAGCCGTTTGAGAAGTGGGGCATTGACTTCGTAGGTCCGATCGACCCTCCCACTAGAAGGAAACAGAACAGATACATCCTCGTATGTACGGATTATGTCACAAAGTGGTGTGAAGCTAAAGCCCTAAAGCGGGACGATGGTAACAGCGTGGCCCTGTTCATGTACGAGAATATCATCACCCGTTTTGGTAGTCCCTTAGAGCTGGTAAGTGATAGAGGTACGCATTTCCTTAACAAAGTCATGGAAGAGTTGACAGAGTTGTATAAGATCCGCCATCGTAAGTCCACTCCTTATTACCCTAGAGCCAACGGCCAAGTCGAAGTCACCAATCGCATCCTCTGCTCGATTCTGACAAGAATAATTGCCGCACATCGTCATGATTGGAATGATCGACTTACAGAGGCCCTCTGGGCGTACAGAACCTCCCATAAAGCAGCAACGGGACAGACACCTTTCCAGTTGGTGTATGGAACAGAAGCTGTTTTTCCTGTTGAACTGGAACTACCCTCTTTGAGAGTGGCGATCAAAGAGCGTTTGGGGGATGATGATTCACTGCAACGCCGTCTCCTGCATTTGGAATGTTTGGACGAAATTCGTCGGATGGCTCTACAGTGCATGGAAGCCACGCAAGCTCGACGTAAGGCTTACTATGACAGCTTCATCAAGCACAAGGAGTTCAAAGAAGGTGATTTGGTCCTAAAATATGATTCACGATTTAGCAAGTTCCCTGGCAAGCTCCAACAGCGGTGGATGGGCCCCTATAAGGTACTTGCAGTCAACCCTAATGGCTCTGTTTAAGTACAGACCCTGGATGCCTCTGATGATCCCTTTCTGATCAATGGATATCGCCTGAAGAAGTATTTCCCTCCTTGGGGATCTTGACAATTACGGACACTTGATCTTTTCCCTCGTTGGCGCGGCACTGTACTTCTTATGATGCTACTTCTGATAGCCGTTCTTCAATCACTCCTGATGAAGTGGACGCAACCCTCTATCTCCTCAAACCCCCCTTCTAGTCTTGATCTCTTATCCTCTATTTTCCACCAGCGACAGTGGCGAGGTGGGTTCTGACAAATGGTCTCTCTACCATTCCCTTGCTCATTTTGCAGAAAAAAAGAAAGAGAAAAAAAAAACAAAACATATCGGTCATGGGAGAAAATGACTTAGGTCCCTGTCATGCCGACCTCTTCTTCGAGAAAAGGTGGAAACACCCTCAGGAATAGGGAAGAATAAATTTTAAAAAAAAACCAACGAAGAAAGAAAAAAAACAAACAAACAAATCTGTTATGAGAGAAAAGGAAGCAATTCCTTGTCATAGCAGGCCTCGTTCCGAGAAAAGGTGATAAACACCCTTGGGCGAGAAGCTGGCTGTGGAAAAGGTGGTAACACCCAGCAATCCAGAAAGTGGATTCACTAATTGATATCCCTAGGATCCAATTCTGACGCTGCCTCCCTTGGTACGCTGTGTCCTGGGTCTCTTTGCAAAGTGACTATCTGTCCTCTAGCAGACGACATATTCCTATCCAACACAATGTTCGATTTGATGGCTACCTCCCTGGATACGCCTCTTCAACAATTGACGAAGCGATCTTCATCGATAACTCCTTGAGTGATGTGAGCTTTCATCCTAACCGGATGGGGAAGTGAGTACGGTTGCCCTCTGTATCTATCCACAGAGAGTGAGACAGAGGGTGGGCCGAGAGACCGGTCTTTTCCCTTCCAATCAAATGAGAGGTGAGAAGTATGAATGAAGAGTTGCACGCACGGGATGGGCCTCTCAAAGCACAAAGCACAATTTGTTTCTGTGCACTGCACCATAAGGCTCCCTTGCCTTCCTTCTTGCACTGTATGCCGGCACAGGGCGGGATGCACAGTTGCACCATCAAATGCGCACAAGGCATACAACCTTTGCACAAGCGACTGTGAGGATTACATCAATGGGTTTCAGAAAAAGGCTGCCCTCCTGTATCTATCCACAGAGCGTGAGACAGAGGGTGGGTTGAGTATGACTGGAGTTTCTTCAATCAATTACCGAGAGGTGAGATTGAGGGACGTTACGACACTTGGAGTCAGGTATGTTCCCGTTTCCCTATGCACCCACGGGATGGGTCTTTACCGTCATCACCAGACACATCACCCTGTTCTATACACTGTACTGTATGCCAGACGGGTTGGACGCACTAATGCACCATCAACTGTGCACCCTGGCATACTCCTGCACCATTTTCCCCCTTGTTGATTCCTCAACCGGGTATGAGTTATGGGTTTTAATCATTCTTCCTCAAGTGATATTAGTCATGGGGCGAGTGACTGATCTTTCATTCCAATTGAGTGACTGTGAGTTGAGTGTAGTATCCCTCATCATCATTGACGAATTTCATGCGATTCCTTCCATCAGCTACCTCCCTGGGTGCTACCGCGTGGTCCCTGCCATGACGAACGTGTGCCGAGAAGATGCCTTGGTCCCTCCAGCGCCGACAACAACACTGGACGTGCCATCGATACTCAACCTTGATTCTTGACGAAACGGGCCAAGTTTTTCTAACCCTACAACTTCTGTTTCTTAGTGATGGTCATGTTTTAAGTGTAGGGAAGTTAGTGGATGGTCTGTGGTGTGGTCATAGGTCCCTGTTGCTCGGTTAACCCTATCCATTGAGGTCTTAAGTGTGGGGACGCGTCCCTGCGCATCTACATTACATATGCCTTACCCTGCTCATGCATGTATGCCTTGCCTTGCTTTTACCCTAATGGGATCCCTTCCCACCCACCCGGTTATGTTTCACCCACCCTTGGGGCTATTTCCTTGCAGTTTTCCTTCATTCCCTGATTTTGAGGTCCTGCCATGTGAATGCATCCTACGTTCACTGAAGTCCAAATCCAACTTTATAGCCCTGTTTCCCCCATTGAACTGATCATTTTTCCTTTTTACCTACCCCTGTTCCGGTGCACGGTTTTTGAATTATTAATTTTTGAAGCATTTTACGTAATTTAGCCGGTTTTCCATGTGAACGCGCTTTTCTTGCTTCGGAACCGTGATCTGACGTCATAGCCCTGACAACCGCTTTTCCCCTGACATTTTTCCTTTTTATTCCGCATCATTCCGATACACGGTTTGTCCATTATTAATTTTCCGGGTTTTTACGACTTTTTCATGCGTATTTTCGACATTTTTCCATGTGAACTTGCCCTATTTGTATCGGAATTCCAATTTGATTTGACAGCCGTGTCCCCTGTACCTTCCTCTACCTTTTTCCTTTTTCCTCCACCCTTTTTCGACTTCCGGATTTTTACTTATTAAATTTTAAATGAGTTTTCGAGAGTATTTTTGGTGTTTTTCGCATGTGAACCCTTCCTACTTCCACCGGAACTGCGGTTTAACATGATAACCCTGTGCCACCCCTTCCTACGGACATTTTTCCTTCTTACTGCATATCATTCCGGTATATGGGTTGTCCGATATTAATTTCCGATCCCATTTTCGGGTTTGTTTTTTTGGGTTTTTCCCATGTGAACACGTCTTATCTCAGTCGGAATTATGTTTTGATGTGATAGGATTGTCGGGCACATCTTTCTGCACAGTTTTCCTTTTTTCTGCACCTCATTCCGATGCACGGATTTTTCGCTATTAATTTTTAATTGCGTTTTTTTTATTGTCTTGTATGTTAGTGTTTGTGTTGTGAGTTCCTTTATGTCAAACGAACGTGGTGGTTTCCTATTGGATTTCGTCTACGAGCTATGTTTTGGAGATTTGTAGAGTTGGGGTCGTGGTTGGAGAGTTGAAGCTGATGCTGATGAAGACGAAGCAAACTCTTATATCCTTTACAAATTTGTTGTGATTTTTAGTTTGATCAGAGGTGTTAATGTATAAAGGGTTTTCCTTTCTTTGTATTTTTATATCAGAAACAGGTTACAAGTTGGGGTCGTGGTGGATGGATTCTTTGTGAAAACATATTGAAGATCAAAGTTGAGCTTTTCCCTGAACTTGTATTCCCTTTTTCCTGGGTCGCGAGGACGCTTCCTTATTAAGTGTGGGGATATGTTGAGTGTTGAAATGACTTGTTTTTTGGCTGATTTTTGTTGTTTTGGAGAGCTGAATGGTTGATTTTATGGGATGATTGATTGATTTGGAAGTGGTTTGAGAGTGTTTTAGATGATATTGATTGTGTTTTGGAAGTTCGTGATGTTTGTTGGTGGTTCTGTGATGTTCTGATAGGTTCTGAATGGTTCTGTATACCTTCTGTTTTGTTCTGTTTTGGTCTGTTTTGTTCTGATTGTCTTCTATAAGGAGGGAAGGAGTATTGATTGATGAAGAATGAGATATTGAGAAAGCTTATTGAATGGTTTGTGAGAGTTTGAAATGGTTTGAGAGTGAGTTATGAGGTTTTGATAACCTTCTGTAGGTCTTCTGTAGAGCTTCTGCTTCTGTTCTGTTTCTGTTCTGTTCTGTACTGTAGCTGTTCTGGTACTGTTCTGTAGACTGTTCTGTATGCTTCTGTAAGTGTTCTGTGGAATGTATGTGTGACTTTGGAAAAGTTTTCTAGCCTTGGAAAGAGGTGAATACAAGTGCAAAAGAGCTGAAAGAAGTGGAAGAAGTAGCTGCTGAAGACTCAAGAGAAGACTAGAGTGAAGTGACAGTAGTGAGCTGTGAAGAGACACTGTAGTGGCTCTGGTGACCCTTCATATCAGACATACCTCTTGGGAGGGGTATCCACGACCTAAGAGTGATTATTGAGAGTAATTTTGAGAGATTGTAGTGAGGATATGATGTATTATTGATGGAGTGAGAGAGAGAGAGTCAGAGATAGCCAATTCTACTCAAACAGAGTGATTGTATATGAGAGATTGAGAGAGAAGACTATGAAGATATTGAAGATGAATACTATGTGATGTATTTCCATTCAAAGATGGTGTACTTCTTTGCTTTCTTTGTTCTATTGATGGATTTTGTGAAGATATTGAAGAATATGGTTGATTCTATTAAAATCGTGGGAGATCTACATGATGCTGCATGAAGATTTGTTGTGCCTGGTGTTCTTTTCTTCATTGTGATCATATGAAATATGAAAAACAAGCTTGTTGATGTTACAAGATAGATTTTCTTGGAAGAGAATTCCCTTTTCCTTGGTGTTCCTCTCGGGGCTCCAACCCTTGCTATTGGCTAAATTAGGTTAAAATTTATATTGGTGGCTTGCTCTCATGGTTAGGTAGTATATAGAATGCAATAGGCACACTTCCTATTTGTAATTTCAAGTGCCTAACAGGCAAAACTTATTTCCCAATGTTCTCATGGTTAGGTAGTACAAAGGACATAACAAATATACTTTTTGTTCTAATAGTCATTATTACTTTGTACTTATCCAATAACTAGTATGGTTTACCACCATATGAGTTGATTTTAACAATTGTTGGCACCAATTGAGGTTGATCGAGTTGTGTCCATGAGCACTGTAAGTCAAGGTGTTGTGATGGGACCTTCATCAATCAAAGTGACTATATGAAATCTCTTCTAGCAACTAACATGAGCCTAAAGCTAGCTAGATATATGGTTCTTCTTCATAGTCTTGTAGCTCCCTCACCCACAGTGTTGCCATCGTGTCACAGCGCATTGATAGCTCCACCCATCCATCGTGACATGGTCCCTTGCTGAGCCCCCTGCTACCTTGTAAATGCTTTCTAGCTATGAATATGACGTGATGCCCTCAAGATGGGCCCTTGTGCAAATCTCATGTCGTGTTATGCTCGGTGTCGCGTTCTGTGACGTGTTGGGGTGCCCCGTGACATGTTGAGGGGTCAAGATGGCAGAGTTGGGGAAAGGGTCTAGAGTTGCTCCGGGGCCTAAACGGGGTCCAAAGGGAGTCCCGCACGGGTCTCTGAAGGCTGGACCAAGTTTGGTCAATTAGATTACTCATACTCTAGTCAATTATTGAGTTGTGTTTGGTGTTAGCAAGAGCACAATCTAAAACTAACGTTTAGAGCCCAAGTTTATGTATATGCCAATGTGATGTATAGACCTCTTTGTTGTGGAGATCTTTATACAAAGTATTTCATTAGCCATTGTAAATTCACCCTTGTTTATATATGGTAGCTTGAAAATGCCAATATGTGCACAAAATATTGCTCTCCTTTTGGATTGGATGTACTTTGGTGCATAGTCCACATATCTTACTAGCAGTTTGGATATAGCATCAAGATCTACGAGAGGTTTTCAAAGTTCCATCTCAATAACTCTTATCCTAATTCCAAGAACATGAGACCATTGCCCCAATCTTATACAAGTCTAGCATTGCACATCCAAGCTATTCCTAGAATCATGTTGTAGTCTATGCCTTTAGTCAATAGTAGGGCCATTTAGAACCATACTCTTGCAATTTATATTGTTCAATCCTTACGAGTTCATGTAGGTTTCATCTTTGATCCATCAAGTACAATTAGGTAGAAGTGTATATTCTCCTTATGTTTCAAAAACTCAATTAATGATTATGGTGACTATAACCTCTATATGTGTATTTAAGCTAAAAGGGAGAGTCTTGCGTGAGATTTGAACCCTTCCTAAAAGATGCTAAGACATAAGGTTGTGAGAGTTCTATTGAGTGTTACACTTGGTGTCAACAAGCTAAGTAGCCTTTCCTTTCTAAATTCCTAGCTTGAGCTAGGTTACCTTCCATCCAAGCTTTGAGCATCCTCCAAAGGGCTAGTTCCCCTTTAAGCAACATCCCAAAGGCACCATGATGCAAGTGAAGGCTATCTTAATCATCATGCTTGTGTCCATGCTCTTCAAAATAACCATGTCTATGTTGACTACAATTGTAGTGATGAGCTCTAGATTGTGCCAATTACTTTTCGTATTCTAAAGGAATCGCCCTTGGATCCTCAAGAGACTGAGCTCTATCAAAACTTGCAACAGATTTCATGCTCAAGAGCCCATTAACAATACCTACCTTCTCCTCACTTGAAGATTCTAGTTAAATTTAAGCTTCTTTAATTCATTACGACTTTGTCTAGTTGATGCTTTGGATCCTAATATTCACAAACCTTTGCTAAATTTTCAATTGCTACAAAACAACCAGTATGGCACTATGATTCCATGAATTGAATTATTTTACTCTCGTCAAGGGTACCTTGTTGACTGCACTTTTCTCTTGATTTCTTCTTTGCTTTCCTTTTTCCTATTGAGCCATTTATCATCAAGGATCCTAGTAGACTAACTCCTACCTTTTTGCTTTAGGCTCTTATAATCACATTCAAGGAAATTGAACTAGGCTCCTTCATGATCATCTCCCACTCTAAATAATTTTGTTGGCATTGAAGACATAAGAGCTTTGCTTGTTGAAGCCTTTGGCCTAGGTTGTTATGACATGTGTGATGTTGTGCAACATCTCTAATTTGCCTTATTATTATTCTCCACTTCTTACTTCTCCAAGCATATGAATGAAATATAGTCTAATTGGCCACAACTCCAAGCAATCTCACAAGATATTCCAAGCCTCTTCCTAACAATAGAACAAGAATAAGCTTACAATCCCTAAGGACTATATTACTCTCATCACAAGATACATGAGGGTTTGTGTATACATCTTTGTCCAATTGCTCTCCCACATGATAGACCAAGATATTACTCACAAGGCATGTTATACAAGGGCTACGTGACCTAAGGAATCCGATTGGCTTGATTTCTATCCTAGGTTCAATAAGTCTTGGTTGAAGTAAAGTTGAAGAGCTAAGAGGACTCCTCTACCATAAAGGGCATCTTTGTTCATTGGATAGGGCCAACAAGGTAATGGTATATGCCTTAAAGCTCAACCAACATCAAGTCCATATTTAGTGCAATTATTATAAACTCAAGTTTTTTGGCTCAATCCATTCTAGTGGAAAGCAATTGCCACCACAATACATGCACTACATGCCCAACAATAGGCGTTTCTAGATTTCAAGCTCTCCACTAGCCCCATCAGTTATTCACTTTTTTGTTTTGAATGTGTCAATCTCTTGTAAAAAGCTAGACTCTCACTCCTTTCATCCATTTAGCCTATGCTAATGTGCTAGATTTTGCTTATTCCTACTTTCCTTATACAAATCATTAACTCAAATTACCTCGTTCAAGACTTTATTTATGTTGACTAGAGTTGCTACCTATTGCAGCTAAAGACCATTCATCTCATCTCAAATTCCAATAATGAAGGCTCTAGAGAACCTTTTATGAAGTTGATCATTTATGGGTTTTTCTACAACCAACCTCTAATTATAGACACATAATAGCAAATCATTTATTCTTCTTGCTTGGCATTAACAAGTCATTTCCTCCCCTCCTCAAATAAAGAAAGGCCCGATCACACATTGTGACTGTTGGAGTTCCCATTTCTTGTCTCTCTTTCTTGCTCTTGCTCTCCTGCCATAGCTCTGGAGTGCAAGCTTCGATCCTTCTCTCCTTTCAACTGGTATCAGAGCAGGACTTCAAAAGCTCATCCCGACCTTCCACACGAGGTATGAGATCATTCTTACTCAGTTTTCAGCTTAACAAGGTTTTCATAGGTTGCGGACAGCCATAGATCACACCTCTTGGAGCTTCCTTCATCTAGATCTTGCTTCCAACCTATCAAGGCTTGCTGAGGCTTGGTGTAGGCCTTCTTTGGCCCCCATTTGTGCCCCTCTTAAGATTGTTGTTGTAGCAAATTCTTCTCAAAAACACAAGCCATAGCCAGCCCAATTCTCCAAAGACGTGAGTTCATTGGCTCCACAAACCTACCTGCTCTACGGAGTAAAGGCCATCACTTCATCAATACTTGTCCATTTGCTTTGCTACAAAGGGAATTTCAGCTTTGCTCCTTGGTTGGAGAGTCTATCCCCCTAATTGCTATGCAAATTTGATGCTAACGCAGCTATACCACCTGCAAGGAAATCATTGCTTAAGTTTTGCATTTAGATTACATCAGTGTTCTAGTGCTATCCCAGAATTAATCATTGGCTTTTGGATACATTCCATCTCATCCTTAAGTTTAAGTTTCCTCTAGTTGCTTCTAGATAGTAAGCTGGTCCTCAGCCATCACTATTGTTCCACTAGATATATCCAAAACCAGGCTCTGTTGTTGCTGTAACATATGCTAAAAGAAAGAGAAAACATGGGAGACAGCTTTTTGCTGCATCTACTGACAACATTCTCCTCAATGACCATCTGCATACAATCCTATTATAAATCAACCATATTTTGATTTTTTTTGGACACAAAAGAATATGCTTTCAAAGCCCAAAAGCATGACACTTGGCATCAAAATAAGCATTGAAACAAATTGTTAAAGCACTTCAACCACGATCTGTTTATGACGCAACTATCACAAAAAGACACTGCTTTGTCAAAGTCTCATGAAACAAATATTGACAGATACAAAAACATGAACTTGCTCTAGACCTGAACCAGAAAAAGAAACTGCCTTTCTCAAGGTCTCATGAAACAAATATTGACAAATACAAAAACATAAACTTCCTCTATCAGCCAGAAAAAGTTTTCAAAATGTCGAAATCTTTCATGACTAATTCATAACACTCTTGACACGGTTGTATGATCACAAAGCAATATGAATCCCCAGTTTATTTGGAAACAAACCAAGCCATCGTGTTTAACCTTTTAAGAATCTTGTTTACCGCAACCGAATGGAGAAAATGACTGACAGCATGTACACATCACATTCTGCAAGCACTTTTCTTCTAACCAGGTCAACCCCAAGTTATCCAAAAAGTGCATAGCCACATTATTTACGTGCAGGAGTCCATTTATGCACAAAGCCTTCTCCTAAATTTTACAGAGGAATCATCATTGCCCATAATCATGACTGCCTCCCCATAATTTCAGCAGTGATCATACACAAGTTCACAGCTTGAAGCTCCATCCATTACCACAGGCCTGGAAAGCAATCAAAAGCTGACATAGGAAGACATAGCACCAGGCTGACACCTTGAGAACTCCCTGGAGAGATGCAGAAGAGATCTAGATTGACTAGCAAAGACAATAACAGCTCTGGATGTGTCAGAAAGGCAAGCAAGAGATGCAACATCACTTGAAGGAACATATTCATTTGATTAATTTAGCTCAAAAGTACAAATTTAAGCAAAAGATGCAAAAGCACTGAATAAAACATATAAATTCATATTTGATGCTAGGTGAGCCACAGCAAAGACCAGGTGAACATTGAAACCAGGTGCAACTTATTCTCTTAACCAAATACGAACTTTTGATGTTTTGAATATTAAGTCCACATTCTTCAGTCTTGTGCTGCTTATGACACTCCACACAACAATTAATCTGGCAGGTCTCCGGAAGTGCATCATGAACACATCAGTTTTTTAACCTGATAAGTCTGCTGAAGGGCATCAGTAGTACTGCACAATATCCACTGCTGCAAGAAGCTGCCATTTGTTCCATGAATCATTTAAGAATACATTCTATTCACCTGTTGAACAGTAACCACAATAAGCATTGACAACCAACATTACAAATTTGGTTACACTGGCACAATCACACAGCTTTTATTGCCCACAGATATCAAATCTGAAATGACAAAAATTCTTGACTATAAGAGAAAAAACACATACAAAAGATAACTTTCAGCATGACCTGGCTACACACAAAGAGTTCTAATACATTAATGCATTGGTAGGCATGTTTTAGCATATACGCAAGTGGATACACACCTATCAATTGAAAGTGGTCACACATACCACTCCATCTTGATGGTGATGCTTCTGGTCTTCTAGTAATATAATAAGCAGCACCCATAGTCACTCAAAGTGTGACTCTTCTACCCTACTTTCAAATGACCGAGGTTCCAAATTAGACAGATAATGTCCTGAAAAGAAAAAACTGCTTGCCATTCTCAACTACCTGAATGTGAGTGTTGACTTTCTACATCCTTTTTGCTACGTAACTTCCTTCTTAATTTACTTCTCTCACGAGAGTTCCCCTTGGCATTTGGCATTCATCCACTAGCCAGCCTAGCAATCCAAGATACAGCACCACATTTACAAGAAAGACTACTACAGTAAGTAGCACTGTTGCTGATGTATATATTTCCACCCAAGAATTCGAGTTTTCAGTCCCCCACAACTAATTATAGCAGTAAGGAGAACATACACCTTCTAGGCATCCAGAAAAATCAGCACTCTATTTTCTTCCATGTTTCTCAACTTGCAACATGCTGAGTTTGCTTTGGTATCAGTGTCCTCTTGGAACCAGCCTTTGGAAGCCCAAAGGGCAATAAACCACATTTTAGCAAACACTTAATTCAGCTTAACAATAAATTCAGTAAGAAAACTCCCCACACAATTGAAGCTAGAGTGCTCTTGCACCACACATTGAGACTTCTTGGCCCCAAAGCTTGGTGCCCCTTTCGGTATTTCTTTAGATTATTGAAATATGCTTGTTTACAAATGGCTGTATTTCAAGGATTTCTCGTCACATAACTGATCCACGAGAGCACAATGGCCTTGACACCTCCACTCCTAGTCTCCAACCAGCTATAGAGTGTTCAAAACAGCAAATAAACACTTCAGCTTGCCAAACCCTAAAAATGACAACAAGCATTTGGACCCAATTTCGCAGAGCATTTGCTAAGATAACTCTCTTGCATGGTCCCCATGCAATCCCACACTATTCCTCTCACAAATAAAAAGGGCTTCTCATGATAAAACTCTTGAGAATTCATTTTCTTCACAACAAAATTGCCCAAAAAGTAAACTAGGCTTGAGATCTCAAAGAAGAAAAAAACATCTCAGTCCATAGTGCTATCATAACCTATTTTTGTGATATTTAGCTCAAAAACAGCAATATACCTTGCTATATATGGAGTTACAAAACTTATCAATGGAATCCCTGTCATGAGGACATGTATTTTTGAAACCTCACTTAACATGCGGATTAATTTTTAATCACATGATTAAGTAAATGATGCACATGTGAGGTGCAACTAGGATTAAAGTAAATTTACGAGCCCGAGACCCAAAGAAATCACAGGATGTCAAAGGCAAAAGTTGCTATAAGTTATGCTGCATAGGTACTTGGTGGTATCTGATGCCAGTTGTTGGCCTAGGTCATTCATTTGGCCATAAGTATCAGTTGGTGACACTAGAGAAGTGACGTTTAATAGTACCTAACGCCAATCTGATGGTTAAAGATGACACAGAGACACTCAAGAATAGAAGTTGCCTAGCCAATTTAATTATTGGCCTATCAAATTATTTTTCAAGGCACCAAAATAATTATTAGATTAATTTTCAATATTTTAAGGCTGAAAATTAATATTTAATTATGAAAAATATTAGAAAAACCATTTGGAAAGGCTACCACTTGTGGAAAATGCCCATGTTAGACTGAAAAACGTATTTAGAGGCTGGAGAGAGGCATTTCTATAAATTCAACCTGCAAGGGAGAGAGAGGAGAGGCTATCGATCTGATTTGCAGCCATTGGAGGACCTTCTGAGGCAACCACGGGCAAAAGAAGACCAATCAACAACAGGAGACAGCATCTACAAGCTATTGAGGTAAGGCAGCAGCAGTAAATGACTGATTTTCTTCAGTTCTTAGCATCTACATGCTGTTGTGGCAGGGCAGCAACTGCACTTGACTAATTTTCAATCATTCTTCATGAGAAAACTCTCAATTTTCTCTCTCTACAACTTTCCCTCTCATCTCCTAGCTACTTCACAGCCTTACTCCGAATATCTCAGCATTTGAACCCTTGGAGGCTGAGAAATTGCAACTTTCTCTACTATAAACCCTAACTTACAGCAGAAATTAGGATTTAATAGCAACCTTGGGAAGCGTACCAAAAATTAAAAGCTCCAAGACTTGGATTCAACAAGGTTGAAGGTGAATTTCAGCTAAATTCAGATGGAGGACTAGCCAGCAATTGAATTTGGGGCATTTCCATCGTCTATGAAGTGGGTGAAGATTAATTGAGTGTCCGAATCAAGGGACAAAATAGATTGAAGACTTGCTGGTCACTTTGGACAGCAAGGAAAGTTGAAATACTGAAAGCAATTGGGAGAATCCCATTGTAAGTCAACTTTTTTTTCAATAAAGCTAAAGAAATACCGAAAGGAACGCCAATTTTGGAGCCAATCGGGTATGCATTGTCCAAGATCAATAGGTTAATTTGTATTTTCAGATTTGCATTTATTGTTTGCTGTTGTAATTAAGTTGTTATCAAGGATTTACCACCCTATCTGAGGAGGAAGACTGATTCAATCCCCATGCCAAGAGTAGAAAATTTGGCTACTTTCCACACTCCATCTATGTTATATCTACAATTTTCTACAACAAGAAAGAGAAGAATGGTTGTCTTCAAACCTGAGTTGCTCCAAAATAAGAGAAAAGCAACCCAATTAGCTAAGATAAGCTCTTCAAATGAGTAACCAGCTGCTCCTTAATCATATCAAGTTTTTTATTAAGTGATAATTAATGACTAAGTTATTAATCATAAGTTAGCTCCTCACTGGGCGAAACTTTAGCTTAGGGCTTGCTTTATAACTTAAGTATCCTAAGTGAGCTACTTACAAGGTGAAACTTTCAATATCAATTCTAAGGTGCAAACTTTCAATTTAATGAAAGTTTCACATTGCACCTTGTTTCTTTAACCCTGGCCATACACCACACGGCCAACACACTTGTCCATCACTTGCCCTAGTGTCAAATCCTTCATTGCCAATGTAATGGTCACCATGCCAAGAGCTAGGAGTACTAGAATTAAAGTTCATTTTAATTAAAAATCTTTGTGAAGAAGTTTATTTCTCATTCTGGTGACATATCCTTGTTTTGAAATTTCATGAGTGACCTTGGTTACACACAATTAGATCCAACACGGCATACTAAATAACCAATATATGTTTTCAAGCAACCAAGCATACTATCATTACTACATGTATTGTCAATATACAATTGTTCATACATGTTTCCAAGTAACCAAGCATGTTGTTGTTACTCCACGTACTACCAATGTACAGTTATCCATACATGTTTCAACTTTCAATATAACCAAGCATGTTGCTATTAAATCATGTTCTGACAATGTACATTTTTTAAAAAGATCGTAGCTATTGCACTAGTATACAATCAATCACAACTATACAAATCCACAAACTGAAAATGGTACTTGCTGCACTAGTGAATAACCAAATATAACTGTAAAAACATAAGTGTCAAGTAGACTGATCATGGAAGTACCTATATGGAATCTAAACAATCTTCAAACGGCCTCTAGATACATGAGCACATCTATACTAAGGAAGTAGAGGTACCACCCCCTCTTGATCATCATGCAATGCTCCAAATCTACGCTCTATTGAGTCTGACTAAGCCTGGACTACAGTCAACTCCAACTAAAAACCATCAAGGTAAAGTTGTAATAAATGAGGTGATTCTATGAAATCATCCTCCTCCTCCATTTTACATTAAGAGATGCATAGTTCTAAAACTTCAGCAAATAGCGATGGGAGACTTTACCCTTGACTTTCCATTCCTTAAGTATCAATATCTGCTCAAAAACCAAGATTTCATCAAGTTCCTCAACCTCTGGTTGCATGATGCATCTCATCATGGATATCGTCACACACATCACCATGGAAAGGCCTAAGAGGACTCACATGAAAAGAATTGTGATTCTTTCAATGATCGGGTAGCTTCAACTTGTAAGTCATCTCATTGATCCTTTGTGACACCTGGAAAGACTCAGAATACCTCATGTTGAGTTTACGAAAAAGGCACTCTTTACTCTTTATTTTCTTTCACTTGGTCTTTTCAAAGTAAACCATACCTAATCACTCTTTGCAAATGACAAAGCTCTACAGTGACAATCAACTACTTTCTTTGTTTTGCTTAAGTATTCTGGAGAGCTATCTTTACTTTAGCATAAGCTTCATCCAAACTCTTGGCATACTTATCGACCTCAAAGATCTTATCTTTTGTATACAAAATGGATGGGACTTTCTTTCCCCCTTCCATAATCTCAAACAATGCCTTTCCAATAGAACTATACATTGTATTCTTATAAGCATATTTCACAAGAGCCAAAAATTGTTCCCATTTCGTTGTATGCTTTGACACATAGCATTTCAAAATGCTTAAAACCATAGAGACAGGGAATGCCCATTCCGGCACATAAGAACAAATTAACGCATTTCGGAAGGTCTGAGCCTAGGAAACGCTGGCGGAACATTCCAGCCAGTTCCAATGTCCCATTTCCTCCTCTTCCGGGCCGTTCTCTATTTTGAACAGGCGTTCCAACAACGGACATTTTTTTAATTAGTTGGACCGACATTCATTTAGGGTCGCAACTCGCTAGCCCGACGTTGCCCATTCACTCGCCTGACTCCTGCTTGCCTCGCCTACCTTCCCCGACTGCCCCACCTGCTCCAGCCTCTTGTGCCTGCCTCGCCTGCCTACTCCCACCTCTCGTGTTTGCCTCGCCTGCCTGCTCCTGCCTGCCTGCCTCGCCTGGCCACTTCCGTCTGCCTCTCCTATTTGTCTAGCCTGCCTCTCTTGCGTGGCCCGACATCTGCCCCCAATCAGGTGAGGAATCTCATGTAAAGCACCAACCAAAGTATTTGTCTACTCAGTACTAATTTTTGTTCAGTGGGATCATTATCTCCCCCAAATTTGGGGCATTTTGGATCAATTGTTAGCAGTTGTCCCAAAATATGGGTTTTTCTCAAGGATTAGAGCTTAAATTTAGCTGCAACTCCAAATTTGGGGCATTGGAATCCATCATCTCGAGATCTAAAAAAGCCCTCAAATTTGGGGCATTTTGAATCAAACATTGCCCCAAATTTGGGAGCCGAAAATGTAACAAATTTTGGGGCATTTTCAGCAAGGGAATGCACGTTGGAATGCCCCAAATTTGTGGCATTTTGAATCAGTCATCGCCCTAAATTTGGGAGCTGAAAATGCACCAAATTTTGGGGCATTTTCAGCAAGGGAATGCAGGCTGAAATGCCCCAAAATTGTGGCATTTTCAATAAAAGGAATGCAAGCTGAAGTAGCACCAAAGTTCGGGCATTTTTAGCAAACATTTAACACATGGATGTTGAAATTTTGGCTGCAAATTTCTGCAATTTCATTGAACTTTACTGATTATTTGTCACTTTTATATAGATGGCAGCATTGACATCTATGAGATCTTCATCATCCTCAACAGGTACTTCGTCAACAACTGGACAAAGTCAAAGCACTACTTGGTCATGGTGGGATGAGGTAGATGCAGGGGTGCCATTGAGAGGTGGAGGGGCTCGCCCTTGGAAATGCAAACTTGCTCTTATGCTTGCACTAGTGGGGCTGATAAAGTGAGAGCCCATCTTCTACATGAGGAGGGAAAGAGGTGAGTTTTTGCACCAATGTATCAATTGAGAAAAGGCAGGGGTTACTTGACTGCATAGCCACCTCTATGGGGAATCCATACGCCAAGAGAACGCCAAATATAGCAGTGGATCCACCAACATGGACTCCAAGGCCAGCAGGGCATGATGCTTCATGCAGAAGACCACTAGGATTAGTGGCTACACAGCCTTCTCGTGGGCCATCAGTGGTAGCAGGTCGTAGTGTGTTAGACAGAGTTCATTGCACACTTCATGGAAACCAAAGAAGAAAGTGGAAACAAATGCAATAGTGGCACATTTTTTTTTACCATGTCCATATTGCATTCAAATCAGCCAGGTCACCTTATTTTTTAAATATGGTGACAAAGATTGCAGAGTATGGACCCACATATAAGCATCCTCATCAGAAACTATCAAGACTACATTGCTTCAGAAGGAGAAAGCAACCATAGAGATTGCAACAGCAAATATTTGCAATCAATGGGCAAGAAATGGAGTGACATTAATAGCAGATGGATGGGGTGACACATGCCATAGGTCCATACATGGTGTTGTCGCATATTCTTGTGGGGATATATACTTCATTGGTAGTCATGATGCTTCAAAGATTGGAAAGAGTGAAGATGTATTGGCATCCGAGTGGTGCGAGGTAGTGCAAGCTAGTGGGGCAAAAAATATAGTGCAGTTTGTGGCAAATGGTGAGCCTACAAACAAGGTAGCAAGAAACATTTTAATGGCAATGTATCCACGTATCACCTTTAGTCCATGCATGGCGCATTGCTTGAATAACTTGTTGAAGGATATTGAGCAATGCCATGGATTGCATCTCTTATTGTGAAAGGCAACAAGATTATCACATTTATATATAATCATCAATACTTGCATGCTGAGTTTCGCAAGAGAAGTGACAAAGAACTTCTCAAACACTCGGATACACGATTCGCATATAACTTTCTTATGCTTGGTCGATTGCACTATTGCAAAGGTGCACTTAGGGAGCTATTTGCTAGTGATGATTATGAAAATTGAACTAGGGCTGACACTGCTACTGCTGTGTTATGTAATGTATATATCTTTGATAGAGATTTTTGGGATGAGGTGAATCGCACCAACCAAATGGTTAATCCTATTGTGCACATGTTGAGGCTTGCAAATGGCATGGATCCATGCATTGGAAAGATCTATGAAGGTATTGATCCCATGATTGAGAGGTTAGAGAGTTTGGAACCAAATGCAAACAAGTATGAGCAGATCAAGGAGTTATGCATCAGTAGATGGAATGAGTATAACTCTCCTATGCATGTTGCAGCATATGTGCTTGATCTTGAGTTTCAAGGAAAGATGCAAGAAAGAGACCTTGAGGTGGTCAAGGCTTGAAGCACATTTCTTGCAAGGCTTTATCCTAGCCGTGAAATGCAACGCAAAACTAAAAATCAGCTCTCTGTGTATCGGCAAACATTAGGGATGTTTGGTACAAAGCATGCACTAGAGGACAGGACAAATATTCGGGCTGCTTTATGGTGGGAGGACTATGGGGCAAAAGCTCCAGAGTTGCAAAGTTTGGCTATTCGTATTCTTAGCCAAACAATTAGCTCTTCTTGTTTAGAGCAATTATGAAGCTCATTCAATCACATTCACTCAAAGAAGAGAAATCGTCTTGGTACAATGAAGATGAATGACCTAGTTTATGTGAGCTCCAACTTGCTAGCTCGTACATCAGTTGCAATGGCTGATTCTTTTATATGTTGGGAAAAAGATAACAATGATGGTGATGGTGATGGTGATGTGATGGTGATGGCCAGAATGGTGATCAACAAGATAAGCATTCAAGCACAATGGAGCTATCTTCCATGAATTAGAGCACTTAACGACTAGCCTTTTGAAACTTTAAAGTATAGACTTGAAAATTGGAGCTCTTGTAACTTGAATCTTTAGACTTTAAAGTTTAGTGCATATCTTGTGTCTTTGCAATGCACACTTGTTGGACTTATGCAACATTGTTGATTACAATGTTGAATCATGAATGCGACAATCCATTGCTGATTACAATGTTTTGAATCTTTATTATTATTGAAACTTGATTATTATGTCTCTAATTTCATGAATTATGGTTGATATGATATCTCTCTAGATTCTAAGCCTTAAGTATTGATTCTGTGTATATGTGTGTGTGTATGTGTGTGTGTGTGTGTGTACCGTTTCCTAACTTTGGGCATTTCTCCTATTCCTAGTAACTATACTTAAAACAATAGTATTAGTTTCTTCAAATTGCTTATCTATCTACGGATAAAAAGAATATGAGAACTTTCGGATGGTACCCATATTCTCAAAAATGCCTCTCCAAAAGAGACTCATCATGCGAGAATCCATGTCATTCACAATAGACTGTGATATGCCATGATATTTAAAGATGTTATATCATGGGGACGTGAAATTTTGGGATGCTTTAACCTTGTTGATAATATTTGATTAAGTTATTAATCAAATGTGCAAGGTTGTTTAAGCACATGTGATGCACATGGCAAATATTCCATAGTAACAGGTTGAGGACCTTGAGAATGCAATGGGTATCAAAGGTAAAAGTTGTGATAAGTTATACCAGCTAGGTTTTATTGATCAATTGGTGTCAATTTTGATCTTGGGGCAATTATTTGGCCAATAAGTATTGGTAGTGACACTAGGAACTAACATTAATTAATTAATTAATGTCAATCTAGGGGTCAACACATGTTGGGAACCACTCCAGGTTGCAAAATGGACTAGCCAATTTAATTATGGATGGGCACATTTAATTTTAGGCAGGGTCAATAGGGCTGATATTAATTCAAAAGTATTTAATTTTGAAAATTAATTAAATAGCTTATAATGTTGAAAAATGGGCTTAGAAGGCTACCGCTTGGCAAAAATGCCCATGCAAATTGAGAAAACGTTTTTAGGGGATGGGCCTTAGTCATTGAGTTAGTTTGTAGCTTTTTTTTTAGGGGAAGAGAGAGAAAGAGAGAGAGAGAGAGTGTGTGTGTGTGTGTGTGTGTGTGAGCGAGTTGTTGGTCCATTTTCTGATCAAAGAACAGCAATTTGCTGCAAAGATAGCCATTGGGGGCTTTAGCAAGCAAGGGACAGCAAGGAGTCACCTTCCAGGAACTGACAACCGCATTGTTGATCATGTGACACCATTTTGGAGGTATCTGGCAGTAGTAGGTGACTGCATTAAAGGCAAGCTGGAGCAGACAGCAAGTAAAATTTAGGATTTTCTCGCGAAGAAAATCACATTTTTGTCTCATCTTGGCTTTCTCTCACCTTCTCCAACCCATTCTCAAGAGATCTCAGCTTTTCTCAGCCATTTTAAGTAGATCTCAACCAAATTTGGTGGACAGCAAAGAGATCTCTGCTATAAACCCTAAACTTTTGCAAAAATTAAGATTTGATAGCCACCTCAAAACCCATGCCGATTGATGAAGGTATCGTACATTGAATTCAGCACTTGAAATTAGTGTAATTGTCAAGGAATTCAGATGTCAACCCATTCATTGTAATTTGGGGTAGCATTTGATCAGTTGGTGGTTCCATTTATGCAAGTCCTAGGTGAAAAATCAAGGGGCAACAGGCCCGAATTGATTGTTGATAGTTGATTGTTGCTATAACAAAGGGGCTTTTGGAACAACAAAGGAGATTGTGAATCTTAGCTTGTATTCATTCCATTAGTAATCAAGTTAAAGAAATACCGAAAGGGACGCTAGTTTTGGGGCCAACAACGTGTCCAATGTCCAAGATTATTAAGATAATTTGTGCAATTTAAGTTATGTTCATTTGTTGTGTCACCAGGTGGTGATACTTTTTGCAGTTGCTTTCCTTATTTACTTATATGCGTCATTATTTTCGTTTTTGCATGAGGATTGATTCTCTGGTCTACGCCGAGGTCAAATTTTGCACCGATCATGAAGAATTTTAGACCGGAAGGTTTAAACAGAAAAATCGTTACATGTGTGCCATGTGTCACAATTTGGACATAAATTCCCAAAAGAGAGAGAGAGAGAGAGAGAGAGAAAGAGCATTTTTTAAAAAACGTAATAGACAAGAGGGGCAGATCTGAGAGTGAAGTTTTCAAAGGCTAAGGGCAGATTGTTGCAAGTACATCAACTATGGAGAGTACTTCCTCGTCTCTGACTCATGAACACAGATAGAGCTTGCTCCCTCTAGTCAACTCTCTCTCTATTCTTAGAGAAAATGCTTTGCATGATAGATATTATGAAACATTTCATTTTTGTAACTTTCCATCTTTTAATTGATAAAGAAATACCGAGAGGAGCGCTAATCTTCAGGGCCAATCTGGTGTTGAGCGAGGGAATGAGGTCTCTATTTGTGTGTGTACGTGAAAAGACCGTGTATTAATTGAAGTAACTACCACTTTATGTGAGTCATAAACCGGTTTCATGTTGATTGCTGTAACTAAGTGCTTGATCAGCGAATTACTGCCCTTTCCAAGAAGGAAGGCTAGTTTCATGGTTCCATAGCCAGGATACCACTCAATCCCTTGATTTGGTGGGCCCAAGGCACCCGATTGCAAGCCAAAGCTTTGCGCTAGTGCTGATTTTTGCTCTCAGCTGAGAAATTACAGGAATATGTCGTCACACAGTGAGATGGACTCAAGTAGTGATGATGCCTCTCAGTATGAATATTCACATGGAAATGAAGGAAATGCAACGTCTGACCTTGGACAAGGCTCTGACCATGGACAGCAAGCTGAAAATATTGTTGTTGGGCAAGATGCACAGCCTTCAAGGGATAATGAGGCCGATGACCAGCAAAGCGAAGAGGAATTTGATGACCAATTCAAGAATTGAATGAGGAGAGCAGCAAATCTCTTTGCTGAATTGACAAAGGATTCTCAATTTACCCAATTTTTGAATGCTTCAAAAAAGGACAGCAAAGGCAAGAAGAAGAAGACATCTTCTACACCTTCAAGACAGCAAGGTGCACCAAAGATAATGTCAAAGCCTTTATTTGAAGCTCCCAAAGATGCTAAAGAAGTGAAACAGTTGATACCTAAAAGGCAAGGAATGCAAATGCAAGGCCATCATAGAAGTGCCAATCCAATGGATTTTGGACAGTCAGGTATGCATGCTATGATGGGGCAGCTAGGATACTTTGGTGGAAGCACGATTTTCATACTATGGTTGGACAGGGACCACAAATGGGAATGTATGGCACAAATCCCTATGGTATGCTGCAACCAATGCATGGTATGCAAGGCCCAATGTATTCGGATATGGCTGGAAATGTGCAAAACCCTATGTATAGCAACATTGGTTTGATGTCTAGGACACAAAGTAGTGTTTTTGGTAAAGCATTTACGCCCCCGAATGCTTATGGGGCTCAAGGAATGAGTATTGATCGTATAAATGCTCTATTTGGTGTTGGTTTTGATGTAAAATCAGCAAATGCACCCTTTTTGCAGCAACCAATGTATGACAACTTGACACCCAAAGGAGCAACAAAAGACTATGATGAGGATGGAAAAACAATGAGTTTTGAGTCCTTCAATGGAGCACAAGATAGGCTGAAAGTTTGGACTTTCATTCAACAGTTTGATGCAACCTTTTCAAGGGGAAACTACATTGAGTCCTTGAAGATTCAAAAGGCAGCCACTTTCTTGAAAGGGAATGCATTGCAGTGGCAGTCCACTCTTTTAATGCAAGGTAAAGCACCGTCAACGTGGGTACAATTCAAGCCAATGCTTGCATCGAATTGGTTGACAAGTACCTTTGAGGTGGACACTATGACAGCTTGAAATAAGCTAGATGCTAAGAAATGCAAGAATTTGGAGCAATATAATAAGAATTTGAGCTCGAAAACATTGGCACAACATAGGAAATGGATGGCTGCAAATAAATGTTTTATTTGTGAATAGGAGTCACATTGCAAGGGACTGTCCCAATAGGCAACAAGTTGGAAAATCAAAAAATCAAGGAGATTCTAAAGGAGAGAAGCCTAAAATATAAGTGGAATTGGTGCCCGATGTTATTAGTGATCAGCCCAATGATGATGCTACTAAGTTGTTCAGAACATGGGGCAAAATCAAAGATCAGCATGCATTGGTTTTTTTTTATGATGGTGCACGAGCCAACTTCATCTCTATAGACATTGCAGCCCATCTAGGCATCAAAGAGGATGAGATGGGACCCATGGGGAAAGTTCAAATGGCATGCAAAGGCCATGCAAAGCCCGTCACACCGCTCATTGGTTGCATCTACAAGGGATATGTGAATAGTAAAGAGTTCTTCACTGCTCCACTTGAGGATTGTAATGCATTGCTTGATATGCCAGAGTGTCACCGTATACATGCAATGCTTGATTCTCGTGCAAAAAATATCACTATTCAACAGAAAAAAAAGACACTCGCACTTGATGTAAAGTTGAAAGGTGACTCTATCTCTCTTTGTTTTTTTACTAAGGAGAAAGATGATAGTGAGAATGTTAGAAACATGTCTAAGTTAGAGAAGGATCACATGTCATTTCTGAAAATATATGTTGATTGCTTCTCTCTGTCACTTCCAAGGCAACTACCACCTAAAGGTCACAAGATCATGACATAGATCTTATCCCTAAAGAAGCCTACCTAATAAGCCACCCTACAGAGTCAATGTAGCCCAATAGAAGGAGATTGAGTCAGGAGAATGAGCTGTTAGAAAAAGAGTTGATTCAGCCCAGCTCATCTCCTTTTTATTCTCCAGTGCTTTTGGTGCAGAAAAAGGATGGTTCATGGCGTATGTGTATTGATTATTGTGCTCTTAACAAGATCACAATAAAGAATCGCTTTTTAATTTCTCAGATCGATGATGTTACGAATAGAAAGTAGAAGGCAACCATATTCAACCGTATAGATTTGAAATGTGGCCATTATCAGATGCGCATTAGATTGGAAGATATGTCTAAGATAGCTTTCAAGTCATCTTTTGGATTGTACGAGTTTTTTGTTATGCTTTTTGGCTTACAAATGCTCCTACCACTTTTAATCGGATGATGGATAGCATCTTCAAGCCACATAGAGGATTTATGGGCACTTTCTTTGATGACATGATTGTCTATTCAAAGAATGAGGCAAAGCATAGAAGACACTTGGACATTGTGTTTGATGAACTGCGTGAGCATGGGCTGGTTATCAATGACAAGAAAAGTTAATTCTTTTTGCATGAATTCTACTTTTTGGAACATATTGTATCTACTAATGGTATTTGCATTGACCCTGCAAAGATTGAGGCAATACAATCATGGCAACCTTTGAGAAAAATGCATGAGATCCGTAGTTTTTGGGGTTTATGTTCTTACTACATGAAGCATGTGCATGGGTTCGCTGAAATTGCATCTCCATTGCATGGTTTGCAAAAGAAGGATGTGCCATTTAGATGGATAGCAGTCGAAATTTCAACATTTGAGAAGTTAAAGAAAAAGAAGACTTCAGATCCTATGCTTGTATTGCCCAATCTAAGGAAGTCATTCGTAGTTTAGTATAATGTATGTGGTAACAGCATAGAGGCTGTTTTTATGCAAGACGGCCGAGTTGTGGCTTATCATAGCCGAATTTCCAATGGTGCAGAAAAGAATTTGCAAGTCTATGAGAAAGAGCTCTTGGCTATAATTTATGCACTATCTACATGGAAACACTATTTATTGGGGGACTAATTTTACAATGCAAACAGACCATCAAGCTTTGAGGTACTTTCGAACGCAGAGTACATACACTTCTTATGCTCGAGCCATATAGACAAGATGTGTTGTACTAAGCCCAAGGTCTTCTAGCTAAGAAACCACAAATCGGGACTACATCCGTGGGTGGTACTACCCCTAGACAATCGAGAGGGGCTACATCTCTGCCTTACACCATCTGCTCTTGTTGCTCCTGATACACCAGCATCTCAATGGCACACCATTGGATGTATGACACATGGACAAACCCCCCCTCCCCAGCCTTATAGGTCTCCTAAAGGATTGGATGAGTGGTCTACTAGCCACACTACATTAGATTTTTCACCACATATACTTCTAGCCAGCATTCTAAGATCTCATAATATATCCCTACCTAGGACGTCTTCCCCACCTCACCATGAATTTCCTTGGTAGAGACCTATTGATAGACATGCACAATAGTAGCCACACGCAGGCTAGCACCCTTATGGTACTTTAGGGAGTCTAGCTTTTCATTAGCACTCTTAGAAGTTAGATCATTATTCTAATGAGTCAGGTCCATAAGCTACTATATTCCTATCCTTGGGCTACATTACTTTAGGATTCTCTTTCATTTAACTTTCATTGCATTGACATGTTTCATTACTTTGTTATTGTTGTCATTTTAGCTTCTCTTTACTTTTGTTTTGTTTTGCATTGAAGCATCTAGGTATAAAACTCTAGTAAGCTGATTCTAATCTCTTTTGCAGGGTCTTGTATTTCAATCTTGGATTAGCATGAAGGTCTACACCTATCCTTTCTATGCTAGAGACTTGGGAAGCTCACCATTCCTTCGTAGTTTCATCTTCCTTACAAACTTCCTCTTCTACCAGCATGGAGACTTATCCTCTCCAGGTAGTTCTTGAGACATCTCTTGATGCTACCATGGCATCTACTTCTCTCTAGCCCCTCCAACTGGGATGCTTCATTTTCATCCTTCATCATGGTTCTTGAAACCACACAAAGACCCATATCAAGTTCCTCATCCTACTTTAATATCAACATCCATGTTTGAGAGGGGGCTCCTACCCTTCACTTGGTACCTATAGGTTTCAGTATTTGTCTTCAACATCGGCCTTCCTTAAGTACTCACCCTTTGCATTGTATAATCATCATCTTTGTAGAAGCATGCTCAAACAAGTGAATAATTTTTCGCATGGGAGACACTATCCAAGTGGCACCTTGTTGTATTCACATTCCCATTATGTAGCATTCCACTATGCATTTCATTGTATAGAGCACCCTTGGGCCTAAACCACCCTAAACCCTAAACAATAATCTTAGGCTGTCTCCACTAGCAGTTCTATTACCACTACATTTCCATACCTCTTACCATTTCCTTTGTCACGAACACCCTAGACAAGTGGTTGGGATAGTCTTCTATTTTGTGATGCTCAATCTAACCATCCCTTTTCTTCCCCCCAGGGGCTCTTTTACTTCATTCTGTACATTTAAAGTGGTTTAACATAATCTTTGCAGGTCCCGGTGAAACTGGCCTATGACTCACATAAAGTGATAGTCCCTTCAATTCATGCATGGTCTTTTCACATATACACAAATAGAGACCTCACTCCCTCACTCAACACTAGATTGGCCCCGAAGACCGGTGTCCCTCTCGGCATTTCTTTATCAATTAAAAGATGAAAAGTTACAAAAAATGAAATGTTCCAAAATACAAAAACTATGAATAGTTGACTTTCATCTTTTTTTAGAAAATCTCAACTGCATAAGGACAGTACAACATATCCAAAACAACATCCCAAGTAGGAAAACAATTTCTGTAACCATAACTCAATAATTCAAGTGCAGAATTGCAATCTGCAGAACTCTGTATTTACTATTTTTATTGTCCAGCATATCCAGAACAACATCCCAAGTAGGAAAACACTTTTTGTGACCATAACTCAGTAATTCAAGTACAGAATTGCGGTCTGCAGATGTCTGTGTTCACTGTTTTTACCTGTTTCTTGACCTGTTCTCAGTCTTATTCCATTCCAGATCTATTCCAAACCAGTTGGACTACAAGCCCTTTGACCCTGGCATCATTCCAGCAGTAAAACAGTCCCATAAACAGCACTAAATCAGAGCTGAAAACCATGTTCCCATGTGGCATGGTCATCACTTTCTTTAGTTCCTGCAATGGAGAAGCAATCAGTTGCTCTTGAGCCTGGATAGTGAGGCTCTTGCCTCAGTAGAAAAGCAAAGAAAATACAAAACTGTACATTCGATGAAATCAGCCCATCATGCAAAGCATTTCCTCTAAGAATAGAGAGAGAGTTGACCAAAGGAAGCAAGCTCTACCTCCGTACATAAGTCAAAGACGAAGAAGTACTCTCCATAGCTGATGTACTTACAGCAATCTGCCCTCAGCCCTTGAAAACTTCACTCTCAGATCTGCCCCTCCTGCCTATTACGTTTTTTTTTTATGCTCTCTCTCTCTCTCTCTCTCTCTCTCTCTCTCTCTCTCTTTTGGGAATTTGTGCCCAAATTGTGACACATGGCATACATGTAACAATTTTCTTGTTTAAACCTTCCAGTCTAAAATTCTCCATGATTGGTGCAAAATTTGACCTCCGCACAGGCCAAAGAATTAATCCTCGTGCAAAAACGAAAATAATGATGCGAACAAATTTTGGGGTTCAAAAATAGTAACTCCCTAAATTTTAAGGATGCTGACCCCTACATTCCTCAAGTTGTTCTGAGCAACTTTTATCATTGCAACCACATCAAAAAGTGTAATGTGACTCAATTACGGTGACTTTTATTCCATGAACATTCTCACATATGTATCTTTTGTCTTGGCGAGGCTCCTTGCCCTGCACCATCTCCAGTCGCTAAGCACACAATCCCAAACCACTGGCATTCTATTCTTCAGTGCCCATTCAATCCAGTCCCAAGGCTCAGACAAATCATAAGTCCAATTTGTCCCAATGGCTGCCCAATCTGGCCATGCAAAGATCCCAACTTAATCCAAGAGAACTCTAGGGGTAAAAAGCAACAACTAAAGAAAAGAAAAATAAAATATTTATATAAGTAAATAAGGAAAGCAACTACAAAAAGTATCACCACCCGGTGACATACCCCCCTCTTGAAAGAAGCAAGCGACCGCAATTGCATACCACACATGCTAACGGATGACACAAGACGATAACAAGATTCTCCATGTTATTAATGTCATCGCATGTATCACTTGCTAAGAGATGATACGGGGCAATGGTAGAAGTTTTCCCACTACCATTTGTGCCATTGCAAGTTCAAGTCTCACACAGACGGACGATCACATCCTATATCCAACTATGGTTACTAGGAGCCTTTCTAATATACATGCTTCTGGATGCAACACAGAGCGATAAAACGTATCCCTGAACTATTAGTGTCACAACGTGTATAATCATTCAACTAGTTACTAAAGTGTAATAAATACAACTTCAAAGCACTGAGATTTCATTCAATGATACACATGTTAATGCTAAGTGTAAAACTATACATTGTGCATTATTCAATGACATGCAGTATTCAATTGTACAACTATCACTGACAATTAACCGTGGCATTCCATGATACTTGAAGATATTATGCATAAGTATCTTTACCATGTCTTCTGACTTAACCTTTTTTCTTGCAGGAATGAAATGTGCATGTTTACTGAATCTGCAAATGATAGTCTAGATTCCATCATTTCCTGAAGAAGTTCTTAGAAGATCAAAAATGAAATCCATGGCAATACTTTCCCATGGCCTTTTTGGAATAGGCACTGGTTGCAATAACCCTGGTGCCTTCTATCTATTAAATTTGACATTTTGGCATACAAGACAAGATCTTACATATGCATCAACATTAGATCTCAAGGCTGGCCAATAGAAGAAAGTATCTACCGCTTTGACTGTAGCATCTATAACACAATGTCCTGCATACGCTGGAGCATGACTTTCTAATAAAACTTTTGGCCTTATCTGTTTTGTAACGTAGTCTTCCATCCATCATGATAAAGCCTTCTTTGAACACATAATGATCATGATGTTGACTATACATAGATTTCAAAGAAATCTTCGTCATCAATATACTACTCTTTTATATCATCCAATTCATGGTAATAAGAAATTGAAATAGCTGACACGTGGTTTGCGAGATAAAGCATCTGCAACTACATTCTTCTTACCTTCCACATACACTATCTGAAAATGAAACATAGATAGGAAATTTGCCGCAACACATGTGTTTCTCTAACAATTTAGCATGTGTGAGAACATATCTAAGTGTTTGATGATCTATTTGCACTACAAAATTAGCACCAAGTAAATAGTGCTTCCTACTAGAAAGTGCATGGATCACAGCTAATAACTCTTTCTCATAAATTTGGTAAGTCCTTTCAACGACAGAGAGTACTCTACTCTCATATGCCACAACTCGGCCATTCTACATTAATACAACACCAATGTTGTATCCACATGCATCACACTGCACTACGAATGGCTTAGACAGATCTAGCAAAATAAGTACTGGATTTATAGTCATTTTTCTCTTCATATATCTAAATGTTGATTTCTCTTTGTCAGTCCATTGCCATTTGACATCCTTCTTTTCAAGCGCATGTAAAGGAGAAGCAATCTCTGCAAAGTGTCTTACAAATCTTCTGTAGTAAGAGCATAGGCCAAGGAAACTGCGGACATCATGAACAGTTTTCAAGTCTGGCCAAGAGACAATTGCTTCTATCTTTGCGGGATCCATCTTCACACCATCTTTAGAAACTATGTGCTCAAAGAAGTGAATCTCTTCCAAAAAGTATTCACTCTTCTTGCTATTAATGAGCAATCTGTTAAGCTTTAGCTCATTAAAGACTGTAACTAAGTGTTTTCTATGCTCCTCTTCATTCTTTGAAAAAATAATCATATCATCAAAGAATGTGCCGACGAAATAAGGGTGGAAAATTCTATCCATCATCCTGTTAAACGTGGCAGGAGCATTGGTCAATCCAAACGGCATGACTAAAAATTCATATAGACCAAATGTCGTTCTAAAAGCAGTCTTATGGATATCCTCTGGCCTAATTTTGATTTTATGGTACCCACTTTTCAAATCTATCCTACTAAACATTCATGCTCCTTGTAATCGATCAAGAATGTCATCTATACTCAGAATCGGAAACCTATTCTTGATCGTGTTCTTATTCAAGGCTCTGTAGTCAATACATATTCCCCAAGAGCCATCCTTTTTCTAAACTAGCAACACAGGTGAACAAAACGGAGAACTACTGGGATGAATTAGTCCCTTCTCTAAAAGCTCATTAACCTGTGTCATGAACTCTTTCTGCTGCGCTAAAATAACCCTGTACGGTGGCTTATTGGGTGAACTAGTCCCTGGAATAAGATCTATGATATGATCTTCACGCCTCTCAGGGGGTAACTCTACTGGTAACGAATCTAAGAAACATTCACTGAATTTATCCAAGAAAGTCCTTCTACTTTCATCTAGTACAAACACATTACTGTCAACTTCATTAACTTGCTTTGCAAAAACCAAATACGCAGAAATATGATTTTTCATTACAGAAGTAATTGCAGAAGCAGAAACAACTGGGATAGACTCTCCTTTAAGCTTGATATCTAACACATGAGTCTTGCTCGTATGTATAAGAGTAATCGTTCTATTGTAAGTATCCAAGATAGCATGCTTCCTATGGCACCATGTAATTCCCCACAGAACATCACAATCCTCTAAAGGCATAATATGGAACTCCTCTGTGTCCACATAGCTCTGAATGTGCATACGAAGTTTGCCAAGAATGGGGGTGACAAGTTCAGTATATCTTGGGCATGCCAAATCAGCCTGTCCAACTGGTCCCATTTCCTTGGGACATATACCCAACTTAGCTGTCAATGCCGGTGAGATAAAGTTTACACAAGCTCCAGGATCAAAGAAAATAAGCACTATGGAATCTCTGATCTTTCCCTAAGCTCTGCACAATTCTGTAATATCATCAGCTGATTGATCTCCCACCATATTAACCAATGTTGGGCTTCTTTTTACTTGGTGCATCTTTATCCTCCACATCTTTGGAAGATTGTTGTGGGTACTTAGAAGCAATATGGCCTTTCTGTTCACATATAAAACATTTCCCAGCCATCATTAAAGCCTTTCTTTCTTCAAATGATTTACCAAAAAGTGGCCCCTTCTATCCTTTGCCCTGTTTAAAAGAAGTCTGAGGCTGCTACAGAAAAGTTTTCTTCCAAGAAGACTTCTTTGTAAAGCTGGTCTTCTCTGAAAATTGTTTCTTCTTCTTGCCAGGATCCTGCTTAAACTGAGAATCCTTTTTTCGGTGCCTTTAAATCTGTCAGCTTTTCCTTTCAACAATGCATTTGCCACACCAGAATTTTCAACTAGCTGTACCATATTTGTAACCCTAGACTTGGTACAATAATCCCTGATGGCTTCGGGCAAACTGCAACAATGCTTTTCAATTTGTTCTGACAGGGGCACTGTCTTGTAAAAACTCACGGGTAAAAGGGCTTCCCAAAATTTCTTATTGTACTCTTCTAAATCAGCACAATTTGTTGCGTCCAATTTATGCCATGCAGTCATGACATCTACTTCAAATGTGTTAGTTAACCATGAGGCTACAAACAACTGTTTAAAATGGACCCAAGTAGCAGGTGCAAGTCCTTGCATCAACAATATGTTCCACCACTGCAAAGCATTACCTTTCAAAAAAGTTGCAGCCTTCTGCACCTTAGAAGTCTCAGTAAAATTCCCTCCAATCGAAGCTAAATCAAACTGCTGTATAAATGTCAAAGCTTTCAGCTTATCTTGCATACCACTGAAGGTTTCAAACTTTAATGGCTGACCACCCTCTTTATAGTCTTTAGGCTTTGCACTTTTTGGTGTCAGGTTGTCATAGACACGTGGCTGTAAAAAGGGGAGTCCCTTAGGCGCATTATCAACATTAATTTCACCTGTCTTTGAAACCAGTCTTCCTTCTTGGATAGGGGGGTGATAACCTGATTTAAGAGTTAATTACAGCAATAAATAAATGCACATAAAATGAATTACACACTTTACCATAACATTCTTGGACAATAGACTCCTTGTTGGCCCCAAAACTGGTGCCCCTTGCCGTATTTCTTTAGCTTCATTCAATTGGAAGGAGTACAACTTGAGATTCTTCAATCTCCTCCTGCTAACCAATTGCTCTTGCTGTCATGCCCCTTGATTCACCCAAGACTTCTTCTCCAATTTGACCCTTGGCTGCCCCAAATCAATCGGGTTGGGCTGGCTCCTGAAATCCCTTGATAATCTTCAATTATCAGCTGCTGATTTCAGTCCCTTGAGCCTTCAATCTCTGGCACAGATTCCAAGGTGGCTGCTAAACCCTAATTTCTGCTGTAAATTAGGGTTTACTGCAGAAATTACAGATCAGCCCACCAAAAATGGCTGATATCTCCTCCGAACGGCTAAGAATTGCTAAGAATGGCTGAACATAGGCTAAAGGAGATGAGAGAATGTTGCAGAGAGAAAATTCTGAGATTTGTCGCGAAGAACTGATCAAAATCAGCAGTTGCCCTGCTATACCAGCCCCAAACAGATGCACCAACAATAATAGGAGCATCAGAGACTGTGATCTTCAAGAGAAAGTGCAGCAATTGCCAGCTTTCCAAGCAAAATGGTCTCCAATGGCTGGGAATTGGCCCCAAAAGCTGGCAGCAACAGTCCAACAGCTCCAAAATGAAAAAAACGAGATTTCCCTCTCCCTTCAGCCCTATTTAGCCTTTCCCCCACTTGCATGGGAAAGTTTTGCCAAGTGGCAGCTTTCTTAATCCATTTTCAGCAATTTCCAACCAATTAATTAATTTTCAGAATTAATCTTCATCCATGCCTAGAAAATTGACCTTGCCCATCCAAAAAATTACTTGGCTAGGCCATTTGCAACCCAAAGCGGTCCCATGCATTAATTGACCCTTGGACAAGCATTAATCCATTAATTAATGCCTAGTCCCTAGTGTCACCACTGACACTTAATGGCCAATTAATGGTCCTAGGGGCAAACTGACACCAAAATTCACCTAGAATCTAACAAGTGTAACTTGTTACAACTTTTGCCTTTGACACCCATCTTTTTCACAAGGTCCTTCAGCCTTCAACTGTGAGATAGTAGCTTGCACCTCACATGTGCAACACATGTGCATCTTTTAATTGCACATTTGATTCTGGAAAGTCTGATAACTGGGCTGTAGACCAATATAGCATAAAGTGGGTTCACTACCTCAATAGGCATCATTCTTGGTAGCCCTCTAGGCAAGTATCCCTGATAATGAGTGGGTAATCCAGCCATTACTTGAAAAACTGACCCACCACCAAAGTAACCATGATAAGTAGCAAACTGAGGAGGAATAGTCTGCTATGCCACTTGTGCATTACTACCTTGACCATTCACTACTTAGTCTTGTGCTTGTGCTTCTTGTTGCACTAGATCTGTCTCCATGTTTGGCGTATTTTCCACATGCTCACGCACAATAGAAGTTTGTCTTTTTGAGCGCTCCATGGTATGATGTAGTGACTCAGCCTAAGAACCCTCATTATGTGACTTCAAAAATTTTTGCATCCGAGTATTCTTTACAAGTTGTTCGAAAGAGCCAACCATACTAAGGAGTTGTGCCATAAGCAAGTCCTCATGTTCTTGCTCCTCATCCTATGGTTCAATCTTGGTTCTAGAGGGTGCTAACACCTATGCACCAATACTCTCTCTTCGGTGTCTATGAACAAAATAACTCTCTTCTTCATGAGGGGGTTTTCCTTTGCCTTTATCCATGTCTGCCATCTCTCTAGTTCTGTATCCAGCAAATACTGTATCCAAGAAAAATCTCGTAGTCTTTCTCACCTGTAATCTCTGTAAAACCTATGTGTGTATGGCCTTTTCACCCAAAACTGTCCGAGCTTAAATTCTTACAAAGAAAAATTCAAATCCCGAGGATGGAACCATGAAACCGGTCTATGACTCACATAAAGCGGTAGTCCCTTCAATTCATACCTGGTCTTTTCACATACACACAAATAGAGACCTCACTCAACACCAAATTGGCACCAAAGACCGGCACCCCTCTCGGTATTTCTTTATCAATTAAAAGATGGAAAGTTACAAAAAATGAAATGTTCCAAAATACAAAACCTGTGAACAGTTGACTTTCATCTTTTCTGAGTAAATCTCATCAACATAAGGACAATACAACATATCCAGAACAACATTCCAAGTAGGAAAACACTTTCTGTGACCATAACTCAATAATTCAAGTGCAGAATTGCAATATGCAAAACTCTGTATTTACTGTTTTTACTGTCCAGCATATCCATAACAACGTCCCAAGTAGGAAAACACTTTCAGTGACCATAACTCAATAATTCAAGTGCAAAATTGCAGTCTGCAGAACTCTGTGTTTACTGTTTTTAGTTGTCTCTTGGCCTGTTCTCAGCCTTATTCCATTCCAGGTCTGTTCCAAACCAGTTGGACTACAAACCCTTTGACCCTAGCATCATTCCAAAGCAATGGAGAAGCAATCAGCTGCTCCTGAACATGGACAGTGAGACTCTTGCCTCAACAGAAGTGCAAAGAAAACACAAAACAGTACATTCGATGGAATCAACCCATCATGGAAAGCATTTCCTCTGAGAATAGAGAGAAAGTTGACCAGAGGGAGCAAGCTCTACCTCCATACATGAGTCAGAGACGAAGAAATACTCTCCATAGTTGATGTACTTGCAGCAATCTTCCCTCAACCCTTGAAAACTTCTCTCTCAGATTTGCCCCTCCTGCCAATTACGTTTTTTTTTCAAATGCTCTCTCTCTTTTGGAAATTTGTGCCCAAATTGTGACACATGGCATACATGTAACAATTTTCCCGTTTAAACCTTCCGGTCCAAATTCTCCATGATCGGTGCAAAATTTGACCTCGACACAGGCCAGAGAAATAATCCTCGTGCAAAAATGAAGATAATGATGAGAACAGATTCTAGGGTCCAAAAATAGTAACTCCCTAAATTTTAGGGATGGTGACCCCTGCATTCCTTAAGTTGTTTTGAGCAACTTTTATCATTGCAACCACATCAAAAAATGTAATGTGACTCAATTACGGTGACTTTTATTCCATGAGCATTCTCACATGTACATCTTCTGACTTGGCCAAGCTCATTGTCATGCACCATCTCCAGTGGCTAAGCACACAATCCCAAACCATTGGCATTCTATTCTTTAGTGCCCATTCAATCCGGTCCCAAGGCTTAGATAGACCACTAGTCTAGTTTGTCCCAATGGCTGCCTCTTTTGGCCATGCAAAGATCCCAACTTAATCCAAGAGAACACTAGGGGTAAAAAGCAACAGCAACTAAAGAAAAGAAAAATAAAATATTTATATAAGTAAATAAGGAAAGCAACTACAAAAAGTATCACCACTTGGTGACACCCGGTATACCTTCAGCCAATGAGCACCCTTTGTCCAACTCTTGGCCTCTCTACGATGGCCCTTTGGAATCCCAAGGTAAAATAACCATTGTCTCTATAGTCTTGATAGGTATTTGGGCAAGTGGCATACACCCTTTGAATAATGCCCTAGTCACTCTAGAGCAAGATATCTCGAGGTTAAAACATGAGGTGAGATATGCTTGCAATCCCTTTCTTTTCCAGTTTTCGGCTTGAGAGGAAATGTTAAGCTTAAAAGGATGCATTTACATAAGATCTTCATTAGCTCATTAAAACAGTCCCAAAACTCAAAAATTACCAATGTTTCTGTGTCCCATAAGCCAAAACCCTAATTTTATGATAATCCACCAACCACATCTATATATAGGAGACTACCCAACCACTATGTCCATCCCTTCTTTTACAGGTTCAACCATCAGCTCACTACGACCACACCATCATAAATCCAAGGTGCCCTATTTTTTATTGTTATCTACTTTAGTTGCTACACTACAATTAGGCAACCTCTCCTTCAGCTGATGCCTTCACTATTGCTGCTCCTAGTTGCTACATTTATTGTTGCAGTAGACCATCTTGCTATCTAGCACCCCAAATAGCAATTTCCAGCCTTCATTGGATGTTGCACATGATGCCCAACATCCGACTATCATCTACCAACTGCCGCCCAGCTACATACTATGGCATGTGACTAGTTGAACACTCTTTAAAGTAGGACATTGCTGCATTTACCAGTTCTAACCCTCCAAACTATTGAGTTTTGGTTTACATCCTATTGCCCTTCCGTTTTCATCATCATCTCAACTCCAACCAGTGATTATATCCCTTGGGATCTATCTTTGATCGACATCACTCTTTGATTATTCCCTCGATCTACTCCCACAAGAGTCATCAACTTTCAGACACCTTTGCCTTTATGCATCTTATATACTTTTTTCTTCATTTACAACACTCATTCATTCACTTCGGAGTTATCTTTCTTCTTTGTTTGCCTTTTTTGCATCTTTGTCTAAGTTATTGTGTTAAGTCATGTTCGTACATTTTGTTTTCTCCTAGCAAACCCTAGCATATCTTCACACTCCGCCTATCAAGGCCCGTGTGTTTGTTGAACAACAAGCTTTGATTTGTAACAATGGAAAATGGGGAGTATCCAAAATTGTAGGGCCCAAAATATGCAAGGGATCAAAGCTGATCTGCAAACAGGTTGCATGGGGTCTGAAACCAGAAAATGCAGCCTATGATAGGCTGTAGACTAATCATGAAGCCTAAAGGCATGCAGTCCTGCTCAAAATGCAGCTTCAAGGACTTAGGTTGATGATATCAGCACAAGAAAAAGTGCTGAGCAACAAGGAAATAAGATCTCCCCACTGTTGTAGCAACCACCCTAGTCAGAAATGCGAAAAAGATAGGGGTAGCCTGCCTAAAAACGCAAGCTGTGGAGAGTTGTCCAGCACCAAATGCACACAGAAAGAGGGAGAAAACAGGATCCCCTGCTCAGGTGAGCTAAAATGCAAGGTAGACAGCACCTATAGATGACACCCAGCTGGTACAAACTTGGACAGCAGCTTCTCTTTAGTGACACCGACTCCACCAAGGTGAATGGTACATGGGAGAGTGTGAGTAGAAAGGAAAGCAAACACAAAGTGAGACCAAAAAGAGAGAGACAAAAGGAACACAAAGAATGAAGGAATGATTACACTAAGATTGACTGATACAATGGTTGATCTCTATCGACCCATATATGTCACACAGCTCTAATCATCAATGTGGGCACCACATGGAAGCAAGAGATGAAGATGATGCTGATGGACATTAGTTGAGATGATGACCTAATGGATGGATGGAGTGAGAGGGCAAGCTGCCTATAAACCAGAAAACTGAGGCCACAACTAGCATACAAACCCGCCCGGCCCAAAATATGAGCACCCAAGTCAACCCACCCAACTGACCAAAAGGGTGATTGTGCCAAATATGAAATGCACTAGTACCACCTCCACTAGCAGAGTCTAAAAAATATAAAATGACAAGCAATCACAATGTCAAAGCTCCTAATGTGCCTGCTTGACTCAAATTAAGGCTCACAGACAAGAGATGACTGTACATGACCATGACTACTAACACTATGCACTCAACTTACCTCACATAGCCGGCAGAGATGGTCAAGTCGGCCCTCTGAAAATGGCCAACTTACCACCATAAAAGTGTTGCGTATTGCCCAACCTGCCTAGGTTGACTGACCCGCCCGACTAGCAGCCTCTAACTATCCACACTACCTAACTAGCTACCCAACAATCCACCTACCCTCCACCTGCTTGACAGGCTGTCTACTTGCCCGTCCAAAAGATGATCCTTCAACACTTCATCACTCTTTTGTGACTTTCTTGTTATCAAAAAAACAATGGAATTAGTAGTTAGCTCATTGAAACACCAGGACCCAAATGTTATTGAAGTTAACTCTGGCCATAGGGCATCAAATACCTTTGCACAACTCTAAGTCATAAACAAGAGCCGTACCAATATTTGAAAGCTAGTCCCTCCAACACTATTTTGTGACTTTCCCATTATAGAAAGGCATATGGGATTTGCTGGCTAACGTATATAAACACTTGGATCGAAATGTCAATCACAAAGGAGCATGCCGTTAAGATGTTTGGTATTTGCTAACCATATGTGGCTGCAATGCATTCCTACATTGCTGAGTTGGATCGAGATAGATAGCACACTCCTTGAGTTTCAAGGTCGAACTAAAGATTCCTTTGTAGTTGAGTTTTGAAGTCGGGGAAACCACCATCATCACGGTCTGACTTGGGTCTAGAAAACTCTCAGTTTCTGTCATGCTAGTACCGAGACAATTTGCACTATGGCAACTCTGCAATAACAACAAACTTTGCCTCCAAAACCATAATATATATAAATGCACCATCACAACATAACCCAAGCCACCAATGTTACAAACCCTGCAACAAAGCGTACTTCTAATGCCTTAATTTCAGCTATCTTCTGCACTCAGATACCCTGTCTCAAGGCTGCTCAATTGAAATGTGGTGGACAAAAGGAAAAAACTACAAGGGCACGAAAAGTGTGCTGCATTTGCTATAGCAAACACAAAACCTACCGTGGACAATGCCGTCTGCTTGCATCTCTTGCAAAACAAAGAAAGCGAGTGATTTCTTAGTCAGTAATCGGGAGAAAAAACGGAGAAAACCTGGGATCAGTGATGGTGAGCATCCGATTCGGGCTTGTAAAGCTTCTCGTACATGCCTTCGACAAAGAGGTAGATGCCAAATGCAACGACGGCGGTGCCAAAGCCTGGCAGGGCCCTACGGAAGTTGTTCCCCACCACAGGATGCTTGCGCCACGCATCCCTTTTGCGGAAGAAATCGCTTGTAGTACCCATGGCTGCTGCTGCTGCCTGCGCGCGCGCACAGATACCAACAGATGATGGAACAGGAGAAAATAGACAGTAAAGCCTTCCCTTCGGTCTTTGACAATTTGGGACTGTCCGCCCAACTGGTTTCACGTTGGGCGGGTTGCAAAAGTCAAGTGGGAAAGAAAGAGAGCATTAGCGACGAGGAGTGATGGGAACGAGGTGTTACCATGAGTTCACGGAATTGATCAATCTTTAATCGACACGTTTGGAGTTAACTTGGTTGACATGTGCAGCTCAGTAAAGGAGTTTGAAGTTCTATATCTAGTTCTTGTATATTTGTTATGTAGCAGTTTTACTAATGGTGTCTAGACATGCGTCGTGTTTCGAAGCAAAGTATGTTTGTAGATAAAGTTTTTGCGTTGTTTAAATACATGAGGATGTCAAAAAGAGAATATGTATGCATATGTAATTCGAGTCACTGATCATGATTTTGAACGTTCACATTTCTTTTGGTCCTAGGTACCATGGCCAAGTGGAAATAAGAACAGAAACATTGTATTTTCCAAGGTGATATCTAGGCAGGTGAGGTTCTTGTAGGCAAGCCGTCCATCCTGAACGTCGTTGTTTTTTTAACAAGACGGTTAATATTTTACAATATGATGCATATGAACTCATGCTAATCAACTCTTTGGAATGCCTAGCTTGGCTCGACTATATTTTCGAGCAAACTATAATATCTTTCATTCTCGTGATCTACTTGGAGCATTAGGTTGAATGGAGAGCTTTCAAGATGGAGCACTATAATCCTTTCAATGGATTGCCTATTGAGGATGCAAAGCCTTGTCCTTTGATGTGGATGTTCTGCTATAGCCATGTACTTCTGGATCAATGGATTATGAAAGCAAACACATCCACAATACGGATGTAGTCAAGTCAATTCTAATAGATGGCTACAAAAGCGATCCATCATTTTGAGAGACTAGAGGGTTATCGAGAATAGATCAACAATCCAAGATTCCATTCGCAATCGGTATTGTCATTTTACAAAGACTGAGATGGATGTATCAATGATGTCAATAAATGAAGTTATAATAGCTTTGCATTGAGAATCTGTTGTGTATAGTCTTGTAAGAGTAACAGCACATATTTGTTTCTCTCTTTCTTCGTAAGACATGGTCAACATTTAGTCATCATCGTGTTGACTCCGTGTTGTTGGCATGCAAGGATGAGAATAGTGCTTGACAAAGTTGTTGTAACTTGTACTTCTTCTGTAGATGGATCATTATTTTGCAAGTTGATAGCATGATATTGCATTGTGATTATACCACAAGATGCGCACATTGTTACTCTTCCAATGATGCTTTCGCATTCTATCACCCAAGATTATTCAAATTTTTCTATGTCGTACCAAGGCAACAAACGGTTTTACTAATGTTTTTCTAGAAGCCATAGTTTTCCTTTTTCTAGAAGTCCTGAAGGATGCCTAGTAACTTTGTTTCTTAATATTGTCCATTGATGCTGATGAGAATAATAAGTTTTTATCATAAATTACACTACACTTGTTCACGAAAAAACATGCTATACTTCGTAAATTTTTTTAAATATAGTTTATTTTTCGATATGTAAGGATGGTGATTTTTTTCTTCTTAATAGTAATTCTAATAAAATAAATGAATAAAATCAATAAATAATAATAGTATTTCAAAAACTTTTTAAAAAACTAAATGAAATGAGAAAACATGCTATATAGCATGCCAAAGAGTTGGCACAAATCTCTTCGTAATTAAATAATTATGGGAGAATGTACCATTCTCTCATCCATTCAAAATATCCAGTTTGTTGAAGTTTTACGTTTTCGTTTTTTTTAGTACGTTTGAAAGTCCGTTATGCTTTCGTTCTCACCATACGTTCAAAATATCGCTTTCTTTCATTTTTGTTTCACTACTATTTACTAATCTTAAAAAGAATGAATGGCGAATATTTGAATCTAACCTTAAGAAACTAAAAAGATGAAGGATATGAAATAAGAAAACATACTATATAGCATGTCAAAGAGTTGGCACAAATCTTTTCATGATTATATAATTATGGGAGAATGTGTCATTTTCCCATCCATTCAAAATATCTAGGTTGTTGAAGTTTTACGTTTTCGTTTTTGTTTTCATTTTTGCCATACATTCAAAAGATTATTTTCTTTCATTTTCGTTTCACTACTATTTACTAATCTTGAAAAGAACAAATGACGAAGATTTGAATCTAATCTTTTAGTTTGCAAATGTAATGACCAAGGAACTAACGTACGCATCTCCACACACTTGTGTGTGACCTTCGTCTCTCCTCAAATAAGAGACGAATTTCATAATGAAGGAATGGCCCATACTACTTAACTCTCCCCCTTTTATGTAGGCTTAAGGCTTTCCAACATTCAAAGCTTTCTTTTAAGCTTTTTAAAGCTTTTGTAGTTTACAAACTTGAAAAGCCTAAAAGTTTTCAAACGTTTAAGCTTTTCTTAAAAAGCATTTCTTCAATTTTGGGTGTACGCTTATGTTTTCCTTCTTCAACCCAAAAAAATAACAAAAAATATAATTACAAAACATCACATAGCTTCACTTGTAACAAGGGTACTATATATATATATATATATATATATATATATATATATATATATATATATATATATATATATATATATATATATATATATATATATATATATATATATATATATATAAAGGTTTTTGGGAGGGGCCCCACATGTCACGTACCCATCCCCCCCCCCTCGCAAAATGTGCTCCTAACCTCCTACACGAACTACTACCCGCCCACCCACCTATCCACCCATGCGAATCCAATTCCCCCCTAATGCCCACGCAAAGCACCTAGTCATCATTAGGCCCCAACCACATCATGCAACTCTCTTGGGAGGTGGCCAAAGCACTACTAGAAAGCATAGCTCGAAGGAGAAGAATGTCACCATGAATGAGAGCATCGAGGATAATGGTGCTTTGATTAACACTATTAGTTCGAATACAAGCACACACAAGTGCAAGAGGAGTGAATCTACAAAGGGAGATATTCCAATCTCCTAACTAGTAGGAGGTAGAACATACTACAAAAGATCACTCTATTAGTTTGAGCAAAGATTGAATGTTGTGATTTGAGGCTAATTCCTAGCTAGTGTGGAACTATTGGCAGCTTCTCTCAATAGAAATATGGAAAAAATGTCTAATGGTTCTTCATGTAAAGTCATATTGGACACCAAAAAGATACGCAGAAGCATAGTTGAGTTTAATACTAAACATTATTGGCCTTGTGATGAAGCTCACTGCATGGTTTAACACCACTCTCAAATTTGAGGGAGCTATGGATCAAATTTTTTATTGTCGAGGTTTAAAGGATGCCTGTGCCTAGCCACCTGTATTTACCTTGTCCTTAGTGTCCGCACACCTGTACATTGTAGAATAATAAAAGAAAGGCATGACACACATTGTGACTATTGGAAGTTTCCACACACCAATCTTGATCTCTCTTATTCAAACCTCCATAGATCTTGCTCTTGCTTTTGTGTGTGCTTTTCTCTCTCGCTCCTGTTCACCCTTTCAATTGGTATCGAAGCAAGCATTTGAGGAGCTTCAATCATTCCACTTTAGCCTCAGAAAAATAGCTTCAACCCTATCTTTTATGGCATCCATATCTTCAATCATATGAGGTAAAGATTTGCTCCCCACCTTCCCCAATTTGTTATTATTCTTTTGGAGCATCTTTGGTCAGTGCCAAGTGACCTAGGAGGGATAGTAGCAATAGGAGAAGACCCTAGACAACAACCCATAATTTTTAGCACATTTTTAAGGGCTTGTCTTGCTTAATCTACATTACACTACAAGGAAACACATGTATAGCGACGCAGGAATAGTGGCGTCGCTATTTGCGTCGCAAATGCGCGTCGCATTTGCGACGCAAATAGCGACACCCCACAGGGAAAAAAAAAGGGCCGAAACCCGAGTGTGTTTCATTTCGCGCATTCGTGAGACATTTTGAGAGGGAGAACGAGAGAGAGAGCGACCGTTTTGCATAGAGGCTGAGAGAGGGAGAGGAAGAAGGCTTGCCGTCGCCATCGCCGTTCGCGAAGGAGAGGAGGAGCTGCCACTACAAGGATTTAAGCCTATAGTGACGGCGGGTAGCGATGCGGGTACCGGCGTCGCTATTTGCATCGCTACCCGCCGTCACTAAAAGCGATGCAAATAGCGATGCTCCACAGGGAAAAAACATAGGCCAAAACCGAGCGCGGGTTTATTTCGCGTTCTTGCGTTTTGTGTTTTGAGAGCGAGAGCGAGAGAGAGAGCGGCCGTCATGAGAGAGGGAGAGGAAGAAGACTTGCCGCCGCTGACGCCGTTGTTCGCGAAGGTAAGGAGGAGCCTTCATCGCGAAGAGGAGCCGCCCCACAGTCGCCATATCTCATCGGTGAGTCTCCCTCTCTCCTTCTTTTGCTTGTTTAAGGTTTAAATCACTTTCTATTTTGCTTGTTTAGGAGAGGAAATGAGAGAGAAAGAGAGGGAGAGGGAGAGGGAGGGAGAGAAAGAGAAAGAGAGGGAGAGGGAGGAAATGAGAGAGGGAGAGAAAGAGAAAGAGAGGGAGAGGAAGAGGGAGGGAGAGTGCATTCTCTCTTTCCCTCTCCCTTTTGCTTTTGGAGAGTGTTAGGATATATTGTGAGAGGGAGAGGAAATGAGAGAGAAAGAGAGAGAGAGAGAAAGAGTAACAGATGTATACTCAAATGGATAGCTTTATGGAGATGTATGTCTACTCAAATGGATAGCTGTTGTCTACTCAAGATGTAGTCCACCTGTGTGTGTATATATTGGAACGATAACATATCCATGATTATGGTAATGGTATGCACTTTGCTTTTTTTATGGGTACCATTACATCGACTCCTTAAGAGGGCTAAAAATTGGTCATACACTTTATAAAGTCTAATTAGGAGATTTAAGATGCACGATAATGGACTTATCGATAATGGTATGCAATGTGCTTTACCATGGGCCACGTATATTGGTGACTCTTTAAGATGGCTTAAAATTGGTCATATCCTTCATAATGTCCAAGTAGGGGATCTAATTGTGATATGCATAATTCCTTGTTTTTGTATTAACTTTATAGGCATAGCAAATTAGTAATCATGCCAACTAGTCAACGGAAGGACTAAAAGAAAATGATCCCCTAGCTAATGGTCATTATGGTACTTCATCAAAATGAACCCAAAAGTATTGTCATAGAAGAAGAATCCCTTAAATTGAGCATAAGATATTTTCTTCAAAGATTATGACTATGAGTATAATTGATTGGAACAAATTTTATAACTATGGTACACACACCCCCCCACACAGGCACAAACATTTTTACTATTTGATATTGTCTTTGACATGGTAACCTTGCATTACATTGTTGCATTTGATGTCTTCCAATCATTACAATAAAAGTTGATAAATTTCATAGATGGCATTAATTTTTATACATGGACCTAGGACAAAAAAACCACATTACTAAGATGCTTTTTGTTGAGATTAGTTTATTATTAGACTAAGACATCCTCAATGATACTCATAAATTTTCTATACCATCAATGTTGATGTTGTGCTAGAAAGAATATATGAATATATGGGTAAGTGTACATAAGCATATAGAATTTACTTGACATCTTGATATCCCATAACTAGGGTATACGCTGACACATATCGCTACTTCATGATATTATTTCACACATGCACATGCACACGCACACACACACACACACACACACACACATGCATGATTAATGCATATTATGATATATATGTAACATTGAGTAGAGCCCCTCTAAGATACTCAAAGCCCTCTAGTGCAGTTGTATAAGTAATCCTAGGTGTCAACAAAATGAGACTAAGAAAGAACTATGATGAAACAAAGTGGAAAGTGAAATTTCCTCAATGGCACCTAGGATTACTTATACAACTAGGATTTGTTGACAAAGTTGTATTTTATTGACTAGGATTACTTATACTTAAAGCCCTCTAGTGCAATTGTATAAGTAATCCTAGTAGAGCCCCTCTAAGATACTCAAAGTACATAACCTAGAGACCATAGCTAGGTATATAAGGCATAATGGCCATACAAGAAGACACCTCAATAATTGATTGATCACCACTAAATCCCAAAGAAGAATCGTGTTCCATCCCCTTCAATTCTATATTCACCTCGTGAAGAACTTCATTAATCATAGCATCCTTGTCACAAATCTTTTTGTTGCAATGATGAAGTAACATATTCATTACTTTTCCTTTTAGCATCTAAGGCATTATCCAATCTTTTAGTCAAGTCCAAACATTTAGTCTTCAACTCATGAACCTTATGAACCAATGCCTTTTTTTTCTACAATAATGAATAATTATCTACCGGGACAAACAAATCCTTGAGCATGGTATATGGCCGAGATATAACATCAATAAATCTCTCAACTACTATGTCCCATGCATTTTTTACATCAATCAGTAAAGCATTTCTTATATCTTGAAGTTTAGATTTCAACACCATGGATGCATCAATATCAACCTCAATGTTTTTCAAAATTTGCTTCTCAACCTCTTGTAGAGGCTAAAACCTCTCAAGCAAGAGCTTATGGTCAACTTGCAACTTGACATACATCTCCATAAAGCTATCCATTTGAGCCTCGTTTTCCCAAATTGTATTACAAGTCATTAAATTGTTTGTTGTAACGTAGACAAGATGGAAAACGAAGAAGGTCATGTTGTTCAAGATCGTGAGGCGTATATCTTAATCAGCGTGTCCCATGTCCTTGCTCTCAATGCAAGTGGGCAATTAGACGAAAACGCCGATTGTCTATAGAACACGTACGACGATTTGGCGAGTTTCAATCTGAGATCATTGATTAGGCGATTGCGGATTTTCAGCAAATGGTAATTTGAAGTTAATATCAATCATGCATTGTACTCGCAAGCTAATTGAATACCATATACAATAAGATTGGGTCTTGCTGGCAAATTTTCTATCCAGGGAGGTGATGTCTCGTCCCAAGGGGGAGTGCACCCTTTGCGACCAATTAGAGGAGTTCGTGGGCGTGCGATGGATGGAGTGCAGGAGCCAATCCACCACTTGCAAGGCCAATCTATACCGTCAATGCCAGAGGAGACATGCAACCTTCTAGACCTACCTACAATCTTGGAGCCTGAGATGGAGGCAATGATCGATGCATTGATTTCCATGGATGTCGAGACTTCTGATCCACTTAGAGAAGAAGCATCCATACCATTATATGATGGGTGCCAAGTATCTCGGTTGAAGACACTGCTTGTACTCTTAAGTGTACAAGCAAAATACGGATGGAGTGATACGAGTGTGACCGAGTTGTTTAGGTACCTTGTACATACGCTTCATTGATTTGCTTTTTTGACACTATTATTACAAACATTTGTGCTTTTTCAAGGTGTTTTATGATTTTTTTCAGGTTATTGAAATATCATATATTACCACTTGCAAATACCATGCCTCGATACGAGTGTGACCGAGTTGTTCAGGTACCTTGTACATACGCTTCATTGATTTTCTTTTTTGACACTATTATTACAAACATTTGTGTTTTTTCAAGGTGTTTTATGATTTTTTTCAGGTTATTAAAATATCATATATTACCACCTGCAAATACCTTGCCTGAGTCTTGTGATGATGCACGACATGTTTTACGAAAGCTTGGCATGGACTACAATAACATCCATGCATGTATCAACGATTGCTGTCTGTTTCGAGGAGAATACGAGACTATGGAGACATGTCCAAAGTGTGGTGCTCACAGGTATCGACAGGACTTGCAAGGGCAAACTATCCCTCAAAAAGTTCTCAGACACTTTTCGCTCATCCCCCGCATAAACCACATGTTTCATACGTCCGACATGGCGAGCTTGACAACGTGGCATGCACAGAATAGCTCCACGGATGGAGTTCAACGAATATCAACGGATTTGCGCGCATGGAGCCACATTGACTCTACCTTCCCAGGCTTTGCGTGAGAGCCAAGGAATCTTTGGCTCGATCTCGCAATGGATGGCGTGAACCCATTTGGTCTGCGCTCAACTTCTTACAGTGTGTGGCCTATAGTCCTTGTCAACTACAACATCCCTCCATGGCTTTCTACGAAAAAAGGACATCTCATCCTTAGCTTGCTTGTCCCAGGCCGCTACAAAGTAAAAAATATGGACGTGTATCTTCGTCCATTAGTCGATGAGCTTAAGATTTTGTGGGAGGAGGGGGTCACTATGCAAGATATGAGCAGGCGCGATGGTCGGCGGTCAGCCAACATTTGAGCCATTCTCATGTGGACGATGCATGACTTTCCGGGATTGGGAGAGTGCTCAGGTGAGCAGGCCTCCGTTCTCGCTGGTAATATCTATATTTTATCTCATTCAATCAAGTATTCACTAGGTACTAGTGTTGGAACAGGTCTGGTTACCTCAACTTATCATGCATGTCCATTGTGCAGGCCACAGTTAGACTCCCGAAGGTCACGAACCATGAAGAAGATGGTATATCAAGGACACGTTGCTTTCTTGCCAGAGGATCATGAACTCAGGGAAGGTTTCCTTGGATGACCTCCAACACGTATGAACACCGCAAGCTGGTACGAGCTGAAAATGGTCCACGCGGAATCACATCCAAATGGAATCAGGCGGTTCTCAGTTTTCTACGAGTTGCCATATTGGACCCACTTACAGGTCAACCACTTGTTGGATCCCATGCATATTTTCAAGAATGTGGGCAGCTTGCTATGGGACCACATCACAGGAAAGAGGGACACTATAGGGGCACGAATGGATTTGAAGGAGGTAGGTAAGATGGAGGCGCTTTGGCCACAGTCGAGTGCTGATGGTCGCGTGCAGCTTCTTCGCGTTCCTTGGGTTTTGTCCACTAAAGAAGAGCACATTGTGAAGCAAGTAATCAAGCCTATCCGCACTCCGACGAGTATGATGCGTTCTCTCAGGTCCGCATTTTCTAAAGACAACCAATTATCGGGGCTAAAATCCCATGATTGGCATAAGATATGTCAGGTTTGTACTACGAATGGATTGTAATTAGCGTGGGCATTTTGCTATTTGGAATGTGGCCATTATTCATAATGCTTTCTCATTTGTGGTAGTTTGTACTACCGATCGCGATTGCAGGATGACTTACTCCAGAAATTCACGAGGCCATTTACAAGTTGTCGACTTTGGTGCAATGGATTTCACAGAAGGAGATTAAGATGTCCTCTATTGAATCCGCAAGACCGGGAGTAGTGGAGACGATCTATCTCTTTGAGAAATACCTGCCCACTAGCATACTCACGATACAAATCCACCTTCTTGTGCATCTTGTAGACGAAGTGGAGATTGCTGGACCTGTCCATATGCGATGGATGTTCTTCTTGGAGCGTTTCATGAAAACCCTGAAAGGCTTTGTGCGACAACGAGCTCGGCCAGAAGCTAGCATGGTCGAAGGTTGGTTGGTGTCTGAGGCGCTAGTGCATATTTCACAATGGCTACCAATAGTGGAACCAGACAATGAAATGCTATGGTCTCGCTGAAGGACGATGATAGACTGACTGGAGATGTGGTGGTTGGAAATGGGGTAGAAAAAAGAATGGATGCCTCAATGGAAGAGAAGATGAATCACTTTTGTACGTTGCATCATGCCTCCATGGAGACGTGGCTCGCCAAGTACTAGATTGCAAGGCAAGATCGAGAGGAAGCGCGAGCTGAATTCCAACATAATACGCGTCATCGACCGATTCGATATCCCGAAGGCATGGAGGAGATGCCGCGGTTTATGTCAACGCGATGGTTGCATGGAGCCTTGACCGCAGCATCTCGCGAAGGGACAGAGGTCTCAATGGAGGAGTGGGAATTCTTGAGGGGATGTAGTCCAAAGGTGATGAGGGGTTTAGAATCTATCGTATCTAAATTTTATATGCAACATCTAATTTGAGTGTTTCAATATACAGTACAAAATATATAGTGCGGCGTGGTTGTGCGGACGGCATTTTCGCGTGGAGTGTATTGACAAAATGCGCTCCACAATGGACTGTGGTGTCATGGCAAGGTTCGAGTAAGAGAGCTGGTGACGAGCAACGGATCCAAACACGGTTATGGATGAGATGGAGTATTTTGGGAACTTGCAAAGTATTATTACGGTGGATTACCGTAGCTTCTCCATGATACTATTCGATGTACAGTGGTTCAAAGTGGTACTTGGAGGAGCTGGAGCAACAGTTCGACGAGGTCCATCTGGATTTCTTGAAATAGATTTCGAAAAAAAATGGACGGATTTGCGCGACACCTTTGTGTTGCCAGCCCATTGTGAACAGGTGCATGGAGTCATTTGCTTGCTAATTGTATTACGACATGGTCTATGTCACAATGGTTTGAACTCTCTTGTACGTGTTTGTGAACATGTAATCTTCTATCAAAACCCCCGACAACCTCGATGGTGGTATGTTATACCTTCAACTCCCCGAAGTGCGAGAGTATATGATCAAAGCGATGTTCCGAGTATAGATGAAGATAATATGCAAATAGAGGGGTCGATATTGCAAGGGGTGGAGGCCGTTGAAATCTTGGAGCCAGCTTCGGCTAACAATGATGGAAATACAGGAGTCCAAGAATTCTTTGAGAACGAGGCAGACTCATTCTTTTATGGTGACATGTCTATCGACCTTCCAGTGTATGCAGAGTTGTGTCAGGAGATTAACATGGGACTATAGGATACTTCATACTTGGAAGCATCCACTTACTCAATTCGTTGACCAATCGCTTATAAGGGTACATAAGATATGCATTTTAAGTGAGATTTTTTAAAAATGATTTATATTACTATGCTTTGTATGATTTAAATTGATTATTCTAACATCATTTTTTGTCTGTGCAAGTGACATTTTCAGGATGAGTCGAGGGATGAGCGATGAGGAGTTACAGGATATCTTCACACGCATGTCTCCAGACCAGATCGCCAGATTCAGAGAGATGGCAGACCAGGAGCTATCTCGTTCTTCGTCGGGGCGCTTTGCTAGATCTGCTTTAGCGTGATCAGATGCTTCGGCTTCGAGCAGACAATCTCGACGCTCACGACTTGGGCCAAGGGAGGGAGTGCATCGGGATCAAGGGGATGCTGCTGTGGAGACACGAATGTGGTGTCTCCGTCTCGTCATTCAGCTGGAGCTGCATCACCTCCAGGATTTGTCACACCTGTGGGGACGTCTACTCCAGTTACTCCGGCTTTTGCGCAGCTGTCAGCAGGTGGCACCCCTTTGGGTGCCACTCCGAGAGAGATTACCGCCATCGGTACACCGGATGCAGAGGGGTCTCTTGGATATGCCCAAGAGCGTGGACGCAGATGGGAGAGGATCCATCTTAGGCAGACTCCTAGGAGTTATGGATATCTGGTCGATAGTAGGTCAGGAGCCATCATCATGAATGATGAGGGGAGGAGGGTGATGGCTCGCATGAGAGAGTTTGCCAACAAGTTTTTTGGCACAACGTCTTGGATCATTGGAAGAACATACCGGAGGGGAGCAAGGACTACATAGTAGCATCCTTGCACGAGGAGTTTCCGGTGCCAGCCACAGTAGATAGATTCTCTACGGGCTGGATGATGAATTGCATGCGTGCATACATGTCACATAGACGATCCGACGCACGCAAGGCAATCAAGAGTGGGGCTGCAAAGCCCGAGTGGTTAGATGCAGACGACTGGTGCCGACTGAGGGAGGAGGCTATAGATTCTCCAAGATGTTGGAGTCAGCAGCGTGAGGCGACGAGGGCACGACTCGAAGGCCGGAGTGGTCCATCATCTTGGGAGTGGCGGCCACAGGACATATTTGGAGGACTTTGTAAGTTTTTTTTTTGTTTTGCTTGTTTGTTTTTTTGAAATATTCTTTGTACTGACAATCATGTTTCTAACAGTTAGCATTTTGTTTTCTTTGCAGCACTCCATTACAAATCGTGATCCATCTGGCCTTGAGACTCGATATGCAGAGAAGCACGGTCTCAATGCATTGATCGACCGATTGTATAGACGCAGGGGCCCTGTAAGTCACTCATCTTTCTTGTCCGTAGTTACAATGAGATATTTGAATGCATTATTGTATGGTGGAGTAATGTGTTGTTTCTTTTTCTGCAGAGTTCGTTCGATGCTCCTTTGCGGTGGGACAAGCTTTCGGGGGACGAGGATGCGTAGCTCGCCCTTGGATCCCTGGAGCTCACACACCTTTATTTTTGAGTCGCCTGATCTATGTAGACATGTTCTATGTATTAGTGATATCCTGCCATGACTGTACCAGTTGCTTTTTATGCGATCATGTATTTATTTCATGTATCAGTTTTATGATTTCATTATACATTCTTTTTGTTTGCAAGCGCATTGTACACAGTAGTGCAAAAACTATTTTGTATAGCTCTCATAAAGCAGACACAAAATTTTTTTAATCCCTGTTACCGTCGCTATTAGTGTCACAAATTTTACTACTCGCGTCGCTATTGGCATCGCTATGCACGTCGCAAACAGTTGCTATCAGCGTCGGTATTGGCGTCGCCAATACCTGCGACACTGATAGCGACGCCAATACCGATGTTTCTATGGTGTCGTTAATAACGACGCTTTTTACGACGACAGGGGCAAATTTTGTTGTTTGTATTTTCGTCGCTTTAAACGTCGGTATAAGGTCTATATCTTGTAGTGCGCCGTCGTGAAGAGGAGCCGCCAAACCCTCGCCAAATCTTTACGGTGAGTCTATTCTCTCTCTCTTTTACTTGTTTAGGGTTTAATTTGTGTATATTGAGAGAGGGAGAGGGAATGAGAGAGAAAGAGAGGGAGAGGGAGGGAGAGAAAGAGAAAGAGAAAGAGAGGGGGAGAGAAAGAGAAAGAGAGGGAGGGAGAGTGCATTCTCTCTCTCTCTTACTTTTTTAAATATAATTTGTGTATATATATTGAGAGAGGGAGAGGAAATGAGAGAGAAAGAGAGGGAGAAGGAGAGGGAGGAAATGGGAGAGGGAGAGAGAGGGGGAGAGAGGGAGAGGGAGAGAGAGAGAGAGAGGGAGAGGGAGGAAATGAGAGAGGGAGAGGGAGAGGGAGGGGGATGAAATGAGAGAACAAGAGGGAGGAAGAGTGTATTCTCTCTCTTTTTTATTTATTTATTGTATAATTTGTGTATAATGAGAGAGGGAGAGGAAATGAGAGAGAGGGAGAGGGAGAGGGAGAGGGAGAGATAGAAAGAGAGGAAAATTAAAGAGAGGGAGAGGGAGAGGGGGAGGAAATGGGAAAGGAAGAGGGAGGGAGAGAGAAAGAGAGAGGGAGGGAGAGGGAGAGGGAGAGGAAATGAGAGAGGGAGAGGGAGACATTAAACATAGTAGGGAAATGAGAGAGGGAGAGGGAGAGGGAGAGGGGGGGAGACGAAAACATAATAGGGAAATGAGAGAGGGAGAGGGAGGGAGAAGAAATGAGAGAATGAGAGGAAGAGAGCAAAAGAAAATGAGAGAGGGAGAGGAGAGAGAAAAAAAGAGAGAATGAGAGGAAAGAGAAAAAGAGATAAGATGTTAAACATAATAGAAAAAGAGAGAAAGAGAGGGTATGGGTGAGGGTGAGGGCGAGGGAGGGAGAGGAAATGAGAGAGGGAGAGGAAGAGAGAAAAGGAAACGAGAGAGGGAAAGGAGAGAGAAAATGAAATGAGAGAGAGGAGAGAGAAAAAGAGAGAAAGATCATTAAACCTAATGGGAAAAGAGAGAAAGAGAGGGTCAGAGTGAGGGAGGGAGAGGAAATGAGAGAGGGAGAGAAAGAAAGAAAGGGAAATGAGAGAGGGAGAGGAGAGAGAAAAAGAGAAAAAATCATTAAATCTAATAGAGAAAGAGAGAAAGAGAGGGTCAGGGTGAGGGAGGGAGAGAAAATGAGAGAGGGAGAGAAAGAGAGAAAGGTAAATGAGAGAGGGAGAGGAGAGAGAAAAAAATGAGAGAGAGAGAGGAGAGAGAGAAAGAGAAAAATCATTAAACCTAATAGGGAAAGAGAGGGTCAGGGTGAGGGAGGGAGAGGGAGAGGGAGAGGAAATGAGAGAGGGAGAAAGAGAGAAAGGGAAATGAGAGATGGAGAGGAGAGAGAAAAAGAAATATGAGAGAGAGGAGAGAGAAAAAGAGAAAAATCATTAAACTTAATAGGGAAAGAGAGAAAGAGAGGGTCAGGGTGAGGGAGGGAGAGGAAATGAGAGAGGGAGAGAAAGAGAGAAAAGTAAATAGGACCTTACAATAAGCTTAGGGTACTATGATAGTGCGTACTAAGAATGAGTCCACCTCACTAAGAATAGGATTGGCAATTCACCTCACTAAGAATGAGTCCATATACCTAGCACATACCATCATAGTACCCTCTTAGCATCATCCCCATAGCCTCATAGTATCCTAGAATCAAGCTTCCACTTGTGTCAGCACAAGTGTATCATTGTATTTTACCCTCCTGCTCTCTATATTTGTGTATGCATCTAGGTACAAAGGGTACAAATACATTATCCTAGAAACTACATTATACAAGCTTCCACTTGTGTTGGCACAAGGGTACCATCATATTTCACCCTCCCCCTCTCTATATTTGTGTATGCATCTACGTATAAAGGGTACAAATAAAAACAGACAGAAGAGAAGCCAAATAGACAAATGTAACAATATGTGGGTATAATAGTCAGTGTTACAACTTCTCTTCTTATTTACTACCCATATTTGCTATTGTACCCAAGTATTATGAAGGTAGATAGATAGATAGAAAAATAGATAGATAGATAGATAGATAGATAGGTAGATAGATAGATTAATAGATAGATGGATAGATAGATAAAGAGATAGATAGAGACATAGAAACATAGCTACATAGATAGATTTAGTACCTTCTACCTATTACATAATATCATGGTATCCTAATATTTGCTATCTATTCAATATTATCATGCTAGCGAAGTATTTACTATCTATTGCATAATATCATGCTAGCCAATTATTTACTATCTATTATATAGTATCATAGTATCCTAGTATGTATTACCTTGTACCTATTACATACTATCATAGTACCCTATTATTTAGTACCTAGTACCTAATAGATAGTATCATAGAACCCTAAATCTACTACCCACTATTGAGTACCTTTTAGTACTGAAGTATTTGGTACAGCACATAGTATGCTAGTACCCTAGTATTGATTACCAAGTATCTGGTCCTAGCACATAGTATCCTAGTACCCTAGTATCGATTACCAAGTGTTTACACTAGTATCATAATACCCTAGTATCTAGTCGTAAGTACCTAGCACATAGTATCATAGTACCCTATTATCTAGTCGCAATTACCTATTACTTAGCACAAAGCACTTAGTACCCTAGCACCTATTACCTAGTAGCAAAGTACCCTAGTAGCTAGTACCTAGTGCCATGTATCTAGCACACACTCTCATAGTAGCCTTGTCTTTAGTACCTAGTGCCTAGTACCTAGCATATGGTGTGATATTACCCTAGTCTCTAGGAACTAGTACCATAGAACCTCACATCTACTGCATAATGCTTAAGGTACCCTAGCACTTGCTACATAGTATCATAGTACTGGGTACTTGGCACTATGATACTAGAGTACTAGGTGCTAGATACTAAGATGCTATGATATTATGTGCTAGGTATGGAGTACTAGGTACTAAATACTAGTGTTCTATGATACTATATGCTAGGTACTAGATACTAGATACTAGGGTACTATGATATTGTTGTAGTCATAGTTGTCGTCATAGTCGTGGTCGTGGTCGTAGTCGTAGCCGTGGTCGTGGTCGTGGTCATGGTCATGGTCATGGTCGTGGTCGTGGGCGTAGTCGTGGTCGTAGAAAAAGAGAGAGATGGAAGGAGAGGATAACAATCTAAGAAAAAAAAAGAATGATAACAAAAACAATTGTTTGTTGTAACATAGACAAAATGGAAAACGATGAAGGTCCTGTTGTTCAAGATCGTGAGGCGTATCTTAATCAGCGTGTCCCATGTCCTTGCTCTCAATGCAAGCTGGCAATTAGACAAAAACGCCGATTTTCTATAGAATACGTATGACGATTTGGCGAGTTTCAATCTGAGATCATTGATCAGGCGATTGCAGATTTTCAGCAAACGGTAAGAAAAGTTAATATCAATCATGCATTATACTCTCAAGCTAATTGAATACCATATACAATAAGATTGGGTATGGCTGGCAAATTTTCTATCCAGGGAGGTGATGTCTTGTCCCAAGGAGGAGTGCACCCTTTGTGGCCAATTAGAAGAGTTCGTGGGCGTGCGATGGATGGAGTGCAGGAGCCAATCCACCACTTGCAAGGCCAATCTATACCATCAATGACCAAGTTGTTCAGGTATCTTGTACATACGCTTCGCTGATTTTTTTTTCGGCACTATTATTAAAAACATTTGTGCTTTTTCAAGGTGTTTATGATTTTTTTCAAGTTATTGAAATATCATATATTACCACCTGCAAATACTATGCCTGAGTTTCGTGATGATGCACGACATGTTTTACGAAAGCTTGGTATGGACTATAATAACATCCATGCATGTATCAACGATTGCATACTGTTTCGAGGAGAACACGTATGAACGCTGCAAGCTAGTGCGAGCTGAAAATGATCCACACGGAATCACATCCAAACAGAATGCGGTGGTTCTCAGTTTTCTACGAGCTGCCATATTGGACCCGCTTACAAGTCAACCACTTGTTGGATCCCATGCATATTTTCAAGAATGTGGGCAGCCTGCTATGGGACCACATCATAGGAAAGAGGGACACTATAGGGGTACGAATGGATTTGAAGGAGGTAGGTAAGATGGAGGCGCTTTGGCTGCAGTCGAGTGCTGATGGTCGCGTGCAGCTTCTTCGCGCTCCTTGGGTTTTGTCCACTAAAGAAGAGCGCACTGTGAAGCAAGTAGTCAAGTCTATCAGCACTCCGACAGGTATGATGCGTTCTCTCAGGTCTGCATTTTCTAAAGATGACCAATTATCAGGGCTAAAATTCCATGACTCGCATAAGATATTTCAGGTTTGTACTACGAATGGATTGTAATTGGCGTGCGCATTTTGCTATTTGGATTCATAATGCTTTCTCATTTGTGGTAGTTTGTACTACTGATCGCGATCGCATGATGTCTTACTCCAGAAATACGTGGGGCCATTTACAGGTTGTCGACTTTGGTGCAATGGATCTCACAGAAGGAGATTAAGACGTCCTCTATTGAATCCGCGAGGCAGGGAGCAGTGGAGACGGTCTATCTCTTTGAGAAATACCTGCCCACTAGCATGCTCACGATACAAATCCACCTTCTTGTGCATCTTGTAGGTGAAGTGGAGATTGCTGGACCTATCCATACGCAATGGATGTTCTTCTTGGAGTGCTTCATGAAAACCCTGAAAGGCTTTGTGCGACAACGAGCTCGGCCAGAAGGTAGCATGGCTGAAGGTTGGTTGGTGTCTGAGGCGCTATTGTATATTTCACAATGGCTACCAACAGTGGATCCAGACAATGAAATGCTATGGTCGCTGAAGAATAATGATAGACTGACTGAAGATGTGGTGGTTGGAAATGGGGTAGAGAAAAGAATGGATGCCTCAATGGAGGAGAAGGTGAATCGCTTTTGTATGTTGCACCATGCCTCTATGGAGACATGGCTTGCCAAGTACCAGATCGCTAGGCAAGATCGAGAGGAAGCGTGAGCTGAATTTTGACGTAGTACGCGTCATCGACCGATTCGATATCCCGAGGGTATGGAGGAGATACCGTAGTTCATATCAACGCGATGGCGCATAGAGCTTTGATCGTAGCGTCTCGCGAAGGGAAGAGGTCTCAATGGAGGAGTGGAAATTCTCGAGGGGATGTAGTCCAAAGGTGATGAGGGGTTTAGGATTTATCGTATCTAAATTTTATATACAACATCTGATTTGAGTGTTTCAATGTATAGTACAAAATATATAGTGCAGCGTGGTCGTGCGGACGGTATTTTCACGTGGAGCGTATTGACAAAATGCGCTCCACAATGGACTGTGGTATCATGGCAAGGTTTGAGCAAGAGAGCCGGCGACGAGCAACGGATCCAAACACGGTTGTGGATGAGATGGAGTATTTTGGAAACTTGCAAAGTATTGTTATGGTAGATTACCATAGCTTCTCCATGATACTATTCGATGTGTAGTGGTTCAAAGTGGTACTTGGAGGAGCTGGAGCAACAGTTCGACGAGGTCCATCTGGATTTCTCGAAATAGATTTCGAAAAAAAATGGACAGATTTGCGCGACACCTTTGTGTTGCCAGCCCATTGTGAACATGTGCATGGACTCATTTGTTTGCTAATTGTATTACGACATGGTTTATGTCACAATGGTTTGAACTCTCTTGTACGTGTTTTGAACAGGTAATCTTCTATCCAAACCCCCGATAACCTCGATGGTGGTATGTTATACCTTTAACTCCCCGAAGTGCGAGAGTATATTATCAAAGCGATGTTTCGAGCATAGATGAAGATAATATGCAAATAGAGGGGTCGATATTGCAAGGGGTGGAGGCCACCGAAAGCTTGGAGCCAGCATTGGCTAACAATGATGGAAATACAAGAGTCCAATAATTCTTTGAGAACGAGGTGGACTCATCCTTTTGTGGTGACATGTCTATTGACCTTCCAGTGTATGCGGAGTTGTGTTAGGAGATTGACATGGGACCATAGGATACTTCATACTTGGAGCATCCACTTACTCAATTCGTTGACCAATCGCTTATAAGGGTACATAAGATATGCATTTTAAGTGAGATATTTTTCTAAAAGGATTTATATTACTGTGCTTTGTATGATTTAAATTGATTATTCTAACATCATTTTTTATCTGTGTAGGTGACCTTTTTAAGATGAGTCCAGGGATGAGCGATGAGGAGTTACAGGATATTTTCACACGCATGTCTCCAAACCAGATCGTGAGATTCAGAGATATGGCAGACCAGGAGCTGTCTTGGTCTTCGTCTCAGGGCGCTCTGCTAGATCTACTTCAGCGCGATCAGATGCTTCAGCTTTGAGTGCTTCGGGATCAGGGGATGCTGCAGAGATACGGATGTAGTGAGCCCGCGGTCGACATAGGATGCATGTGCAACTCCTCGCTCTCGTGGCCCTTCCAGAGAGCGTGGCTTAGGCTCAGGTGGATGTTGTGGAGGCACAGATGCGGTGTCTTCGTCTCGTCGTTCAGGTGGAGTTGTGTCACCTCAGGGATTTGTCACACCTGTGGGAACGTCTACTATAGTTACTCCAGCTTTTGCTCAGCCGTCAACAGGTGGAAACCCTATGGGTGCCAATCTGAGAGATATTATCCCGGTTGGTACACCGGATGCACAGGGGTCTCCTGGATATACCTAGGAGCATGGACGCAGATGGGAGAGGACCCATCTTAGGCAGACTCTAGGGGGATATGGATATCTAGTCGATGATAGGTCAGAAGCCATCATCATGAATGAGATGAAGGACATGGTGTATGCTTCTCACATACTTGGTATGCGTATCATGTGTAATCACTTTAAGGAACTCTTCTACTTATCATAAAAGGAGTACATCATAGGATACTTAAGAGGTTCCATATGTAAGGGGGTAAACCCATTGGCACCTCTTTACCTTCTCATGTGAAGGGAAACTAAGCAAATTGTCCCCAATCAGATAATGAGAAGGCTAAGATGACCAAGATTCTGTATGCATCTGTAGTGGAGAGCTTAATGTATGCCATGATAGCCACTGGACTTGACATATCATTTGCTATGGGAGTTGTGGCTTAGTACATGGTGACATCTAGTTAGCAACATTGGGACAACATGAAGGGTATCATCATGCAATACCTTAAGGGCACTATAGACTTGTGCCTTTGCTACAACAGCCATGATACATGAGTCATAGATTACAACGACTCAAATTATATAGAACATGCAAAAAGTAGAAATTCCACCTCTATTTATGATCACATTTGCTAGAGGCACTGTTTCTTGGATGTGTAGGGTACATAAATGCAGTATATTGTCGACTCTTGAGGTTGAGTACATTGCAACTACTGAGGCTTACAAGGAGGCCCTATAGCTAGGCCATTTGGTTGTAGACCCTAGTACCCCTTTTATGACTCCTACATTGTATTTGGATTTTATGAGTGCTATCCAATTGGAATGTAATCTAGCCTTGCATACAAAGACCAAGCACATTGAGGTGTGCTATCACTTCATTAACGAGGTGATTGAGAACAAGCACATAGAGCTTGCCAAGATCTCTATAGATGAGAATCCTGTTGGTCTTCTCACTAAAAGTCTCCTAGTGGAATGTTATACCTTCCTTAGAAAAAGTTGATGGGTGTAGAATGAGACGATGTCTTCTCTCATCCACTTGTACTCATATGTACATCTTGTACTTTTTTCCTCACTCCAAGTATATTCGCATTTAAGTGGGAGGTTGTTGGGGGTTAAAGATTGCTTGTGCCTAAGTGCCTACCTTTACCTTTGTAGTGCCTTGTGTGACAATAGCCACCCATCATTATCATATTTATTCCTTATTCTTTACTATGATAGAATAAAAGGAAGGCATCACACATTGTGATTGTTGGAGGCTTCCACACACACTAGTCTTGCTCTCTCTTGTTCAAACCTCCACAGCTATTGCTCTTGCTTCCGCTTACTCTCTTCCCTCTCACTCTTGCTCACCCTTTCAATTATGATGGGAAAGGGTTCTTTAAAGTGGTGTTTATGCACATAGGAGATAGCAAAGAAAGTATTGGAATAGGGTGTATATTTTTTGGGATTAGATCTTGTATATGTCACTACCTAATAGCCTATCGAAATAAAAAATGATTGCATTAGGCAAAAGTTCACATTATGGGTAAATTTTTGGATTTACCATCTAGCTATGGAATTTGCTACTAGATTTTGCTAGGGGGGTAGGGAAACCCTCACATATTCCCCCTCTATCAATTCCATTTGGGAACTACATGTGTCTATTATGGGATACTAGCAAGGAGAAACCCAAGAAGCTAGTCTTGGATATTCCATATGTTGGTGAACTTTGCCTTAAGCTCATTGGGGTAATTTTGCTAGAGCATGCTTTACTTGTGGCATGTGGGGCCATTATTCACGAGATTTCCCTAACACCAATGACAACATACAAACTAGCAAAAAATTTAATCCTAAATCTCCATGGCCAAAAGTGATTTAAGGGAGTCAATAAGGGGATGAATAAGGAAAACCAATTGCAAGTCTCTTTAGATTGGAAGGCTCGGTGATGGATGTAATTAATCTATGTGTGTATCATGACCCTCGATAAAGGAAAAGTTGATGGCAACTTCTTGGCCATCTAGATGTGGCAAATAAATGTCTATTGGGAGACAATTTTAATATCATACTAAAGGAAGGTTAGCCTCTACCAGCACAAATAAGACTCATAAACTATATGTATATATGCACAAGAATGGGCTACAAACAATAATTACTTGTTAATAGCCGACCCTTCACAAACATTCATATGGTTGCTGATAATGGTCAATGTGATGGTGGACTTTGATTGCTTGTTGTCCAATCATGCTCCAATAATGTTTGTTTTAAGCTCCTTCAATTTGTGTAGGGTGGAAGGCCTCCATGAGCCTCTAATTGCCAGCTTGTGCCATGCCAATCATGTGGAATTAAATCCCTTATTTTGGGTCTAATTAAAGCATTGAAGGAGGAATTGGGGAAGAATCTAGTAGATGCTTTGGGAAAAAATTGTGCTTAAAGTTCATCAATGCATATGGCTTCAAGATGTTATGTTGTGTAGCAAGAAGCATTAAGAAGTTATGTGGGCTAAAGCAAATGAATGAGGAGGTATTGCAAAGAGCCTAAAAAATATGGCAAGTTGCATTGGATAGAGAGATGGATAATATTAGCTTTCTTTTCAATGAAAGACATGTTCTTAACCTTATCTACATCTTGCCAAAATAACTATTTTCAAAGAAAGAGTTGTTCTTAATGTTTCCTACATAGAAGTAATGCATAACCCTCGAGCATTGGAGGACCATTTCTCTGATGGGCACAATTTATAAGATTTTTATTGAAGCAATGGCAACTAGGCTTTCTCCAATACTACAAAAGTACCTTAGTAAATTTCAACATGGCTTTATGAAGGGAAGGTCCACTTGGATAATATTTTGAATGTTGTTTTTGTAGTTGAATGGGCTAGTACATTAGGGCAATGAATTATTTTCATGCAAGTGGGGCTCAAAAGGTATTTGATCTAGTGAGTTAGAGTGATTTGTGCAAGGTTTTGGCAATAATGGGATTTTGAAAAAAAGAGAGGCAAAATTGCCTATCATGCTAGGTGCAAATGCAAAAGCCTTTGTTCAAGTCAACATCACTCTTCTTGATCCACAACAAGTTAGGAGAGGTGTGCAATAGGGTTGCCCTCTTAGCCCCCTTTTTGCTCGCTCTGGGCATGTGTGTTGTTTTGCACCCTTGAGAACCCAGCAAGAGAGAGTTGGAAGGAATACGCTACAAAGGCAAGCATTCAACCAGCCAAGGCTTTGTTGATGATATTCTATTGATCCTTAAAGTGGTGAAGGAGAATTTGTAGAAGGCTCAAAATGTATTGAAATTGGAACATGCTGCAAGATCAACATTGCCAAATCATCATTGATAAGCATGATAGAGGATGACCTATGGACCTTGGTTGGGAAGATAAAGTAGTGAGATGGGGTTGCCTATTCAAATATTTAGGCTTTCCTATTAGGATGGACATTTAGGAGTCATTGAGATTGAGTTGTATCCTCGAGAAAACAAGGAGAAGGCTCAATTGTTGGAGCTTAATGGCATGGTTATTCCATAGGCTAGAGATTCACAAACTACTTATCTATCCTACTTAAAGTTTTTATCTACCTCTTCTGGCTTGTAGCAAAGAACTTCAAAAGTCATGGGACTCCCTACTTAGCCAATTCTTATGAGAAAAAGAGGGGAAAGACAAGTATCCAGCTCTAATTGCAATGTAAAGATTGAAGAAAATTTGGTCTTTGGGATGTCTTCACTTGATGAATATGGAAGATGGGGCTTTAAAGGCAAGAGCTAAACTACCAAGGGAAATAATTATAGCTAAGATTCCTTTTTGAGAAAAACAAGGAATATTGTGAGGCTTGGGGTCTAGATAGAGTCCAGTTAGTAACCACTCAAGCTTTAAAAGAGGTTAAAGAATTTGGCTTGTGTGTTAGTCTAATCAATGACTCATTTAGGATTCTAGACGATACTACTTAGGGCACAAAGCTTGGGCCTTCAGGCTACCAAATGCCAAAATTGTGGAAAGAATATGAAAATTTGTAGCTACCAAAGGTGCCTTCAAGGTCATTGAGTGGGGGGCCACTACTAGGAATTTTTAGAAGTTTAGAAGAAATAGAGATGTATCTAATGCTTCTAGGCTGCATGGAAAGTGGTTAAAGATCATGTTATAAGTCTTACAAGAGTCACCCATTATCCCTTATGACATTACACCTTGCAACTTAAGATTGTAGGCAAACTAGTAGCATCATCAATGAACTCAAAAGTCTTAGCTTGATTGGTAATAATGGCTAGAGTATATAAAGGTCCTTGAACATAAATAAATATGGTTTCAACCCTTGGACCTCATCCTTGATCTCAAAGTTCTTGCAATAGAGAGCTAGGGATAATGACAAGGGGAAGGGATTGGCCACTTCAATAATAGAGAGCTAGGATAATGACAAGGGGAAGGGATTGGCCACTTCAACAATAACCACATCAAGAAGTACTATCCTCTAAGGAATCCAAAATATAAACAACTACTAGGACCCATCAAAGGCAATGGTGACCAATATATGCAATAGAATCCCTTACACCAAAGGCATAAGAACTTAGTGCCACAGAACATAAAAGTGAGGGCAATCATAATCAGCCACCTAAATGATGAAAATGAATTAGTAATACCACCAACTTGTCTTAGGATCCCAATCACTAAGGAAGTCCTATTAGATGCCCTGATTGATGAAGGCTCAAATTTCAAGACCTTGCTCTAGGAGTTTTGGAACCATGTAGGTTGGCCTTCATAGTACCCTCTCATGCTAAACTCAATCCGTACACAAGCCTATCCTACACAGTGTTGGGAAAATGTAAGTTAATGGTGTCCATAGAAACGAAGAGTATACCAATAAGCTGTTACATTCTTCCTAATAAAGAAGACATCAAACTTGAGATTTTTCTAGGTCAATCACTCAAATTTTAGATCAAGTGCCAAGTTGACTACATAGAGGAATGTATCCACTTAAACCTCCCTAGTGTGCTAGAGTGGCCTTTGCATTTAGTAAAGGAGAGTTAGTTGAAAAATGCCCATTGCCAACAAACCCACCCTACCATTTGTATCTAGCAAATAGAAAGAAGCCTTGTCACACTAACTAACTAGTAATGGCCTAGGAGAAGAAACTAGTGCCCACAAGTATTTCGAATATCAACCACCCAAACAAAACTCATGTTAACCACCAGTAATGGCATGATAAAATGCAATAGAAAACCATAAAAAATTCACGTAGGCCATGTAAGTAGTTCAAGAGACATAGGCAAGGCAATCTAAGAAAACATACAACCACAAAATGGGTGCATAAGGCTCTACTTATAGCTTAAGGATACTATAAGAGCAATCATTAAATATGGATACCTTTGTGAGTTTCTCAAGCCTTCCAAGCCTCTTGATTAATGCCTTGAAACACATGACAAAAATGTCACACAAATACAATAGTTTGATCAAATAACCTAGGTCTCTAAAAGGACAAGCAAGGGATTTGAGTGTACAGACCAACCCAACCATTAACCAAAAGAAGCTAGTCTTACACACACCAAATGACCCCCACTCTTATGACAATACCCAAACATGATGTGACCCACGTATTAAACTCTAATGAAGAGCTAGCATCCAAGCATGTGGGCACAAACTTCGAGCCCATGTTCCTCACTCCACATCCTAAGATCTCCACAAAGATTGTACAACCTAGAGCAAACAAGCTGTGAATGCTAAGACACCTATAGCTAGCAATGAAACTATAGTCTCCAACTCATTTGAAGCCAGACAACAATCATCGATCTGTGTATCAAATGGCCACATTACTTATTGAGAAAACTGGCCTTCCAACCCTTTGCTTAATTAGACATGTCATTTGAAACACTTGCTAGAGCCTACAATATGATCAACTTAGGAATTGCCAAAGACCAAATGGTTGAGCTTGTTTCCCATTGGAAGACCACATGGGAAGACAAAAAACACGTTTCTTGTAAAAGTATGACTATTTAGTAGTATATTGAAATTTCTTCCAAAAAAGAAAAAGGCAATACACCTATTAACAACAAAAAGAAGCTAAAGAAAGAAAGCTTGCAATTAAGGTCAGATTATTATGGATCCTAACCTTCTTTCATTTTAGGAAACTAGGGGGAGACTTTGCCTTATGGATAGAGGGATGCATTAGCTCCCCCTTGTTTCTCATTCTCTTTGAAACAAGTGTGACATAGATCAACGTTAGTTTAGGTTAAATTGCATAAGTAATTGCATGTGATCAGCACTAGATAAGCTATTAGGTGGCCTTAGCATTATTTAAGAACCTTGTTAATAGGTTGATCCTCATGGAAATGGGATGAATCTTCCCCTAGAAGGTAGAATCAAGTGATCCTAGGTAGAAAAATTTGCAATATTCTAAGGGAGTTTAGATAGTGTCACCTAGGTCTTGATTGACTATCAAAATCGTGCCATTAAGGGAGTGTTAGATAGGCACATAATATATGAGACCATAATGAAGAATGACACATGGGAACAAGTGGATTAACTAGAAAAGAGGAAAATTATTGACACCAAGTGGGTTTAATGCTCACAAGAGATGCATTAGGCTCTGTACCTTGTGGTGCTAGAATAGGTCATTGAAAAGGATAAATCACATCTCAAATATTCAAAGATGAAGTCTGTCAAGTGCTTGTATCAAAGGGAGTTAAATTGCACCTAGTTGCTATGTGATGAATCCATGCATAGCATAAGCAACATACGGGACACTAAAGTATTGAGCATCGATGGGTCTTTGATTAATCTTTGCCGAGGATAATATTGTTTAAAGTTCACAAATGCATATACACGGTACATACATGGGAGAGATTATGTAAATTTTACATCGATGACATGCGACTCCTTGCCTTAGGAGAAAGGAAGATAAAGCCAAGAAAAAATGTTGCATAGTAGGAAAATGATAAAAGATAATTGTCACTTAGAGAAGAGGCATAAATGCTCTTGCTAGATTGATTAATTTGCATTGGAATGATAGGACTTACGTCATGTATAGTATTGGAACCTTTAGCATATGCCTTAGGCTAAAGGAGGGAATATTAAGTAAATTCTACTCTTTGGGCCCAAGGGGGAGAGTGAATATGCGATGGAATTATTGTCGCATCTATTATTGTATTGTTTGGGAAAAATACAATTAGTTTTGTTGGTTGATTGAATAACACCCTAAATGCTTTTCTTTCAATCAAGGGATTGTTGCATTGTGATTTGGATAAATATTCCAAGGCTTGTGTTGCTGGCAAATGCATGGCAGGGGCCTATAATGACAAGTTGCCATGGGAATAAAGAAATGTTTTTTCTAGAATATGATATTAGGGTTGATTGCTTTGATTGTTCTTGAATTTTAATTGGATTAATTAAGGAAGGATATTTTGCACGTGTGGATTATCTCCAAGATCACATCACAGATTATCCCGAGAGGGCACTGCTCAATTCACAGGCCGATGGTGGTCGAGTGGTGAAAAGGCCAACCACGGAAATGGTATCTCACTCCTAGACCACTTGTGGATTAAGTGGAGCTTTGGACACCCCTTGCCGGTCTAGAATGGAGTTGGAGATCCTCGTGAGCCAAACGTTTGGGACGTTGGAAGATCCTATTCTAGATAAAGGATGGAAATTTCGATGCCATGAGATTTGGACTAGGTACTTCTGTTGGATAGAAGGGATACATAATTCTCCTGTATGGGTAGGAGACAAAGATTAACTTAAAGATAAGTTAAGGAACTTGTTTGATAAAAGGACTGCTTATTTTGTTTTTGTGTATGTGTTGTACATTACGTGAACGAAATCTGTGCCCTAAAAGGCTTAATTAATGAAGCTGATTTTAAATGTCGCACATAAATGTGGTAGGACCTAATTAGACAACTAAAGCTATCGAGGGAAGCGGGTGGATGGAATCCCCCGACGGGTATGTCTTATGGCTGGGTGGCCCTAGAGAACTGGGAGGCTTCTCACAAGGATTTATTGTCGGATGACTTTAGGTATTGTTAAGTTAGAACCCGATTCATGCCATTTTAGGAGACCCGAATGGGACTATGCCTTACGAGGAGAGAGGTTGAGCGATGCATCCCTCTCGTTTCCCATTCTCTATGAACCAACTGCAGCATAAATCTGCTTTGACTCTGTTGTGTCCTACTCAAAGTGGGTCATCTGGAGCTCGACGCTAGCTACTTCCTAGAGACTTGGGTGATAGAAAAGAAACCCTGACTTCAGGTTGGTCCTAAGCGGGAACGACTGGATACTTCTACTTCGGGGTAGACTCGGAAAGGCCTAGATCGCAATCCCTGTGACATTCCTTGCGAGTGCCAAGTGGTACTTTCTAGACTCCCCTCCCGATGGGTTGTTAAGACGTGTCCCACAGGTGGTCAAGCGAACACGTTATAGTTGGTACCAGAGCAAAACTTCATGATGATACATGATTGACTAATGTTCGGTTCATAGACATATCCTAAATAGAAATAACCTAAGTGGTATGGCTTGATTGTCAGGCACCTTCTGCACCCACGAATGCTGATATGCAAGAGAAGAAATTTCTTCTCAAGCAAATTAAGGCACCCGAGTTTGATGTAGAAGGGTTAGACGTCGCAGCAGAAGCAGAGATATGGATTGAGACGATGGATGACTATTTCTCTGCTTCGGGAACTGCCTCCATGAATCAAGCAATGATTGAAAATTCAAGTTAGTTGTCCAAGCTCGGTTATGGTGGAAGCAATGGTGCAAAGATCAAGGTATTTTTGAAGCCGATGTTACGTGGACTTAGCAAATTAAGGCACCCGAGTTTGATGTAGAAGGGTTAGACGTCGCAGCAGAAGCAGAGATATGGATTGAGACGATGGATGACTATTTCGCTGCTTTGGGAACTGCCTCCATGAATCAAGCAATGATTGAAAAACTGAAGTTAGTTGTCCAAGCTCGGTTATGGTGGAAGCAATGGTGCAAAGATCAAGGTATTTCTGAAGCCGCTGTTACGTGGACTTAGTTGAAAGATGTTGTACGCGGACGATACCTTCCGCCAACCTACCAGACCTTGAAGATGAATGAATCCTTCAAGCTCAAGTAGTTGGAATTAACCTTGGAAGCTTACTACTCAAAGTTTGTAATCCTACTAAAATATGCGCCACCTATGGATATTGCACAGCAAGTATCCAAGTTTTGCATGGCCTAAACACTCCTCTGAACCACCGTCTTGAAGCAATGCGTCAAAGGGACTTGCAAGACACATTACTCCAAGCGAATTCAATCGTCTAAGAACTTAAATCAGGCAATTGTAGCAAAGATGACTATGGAGATCAGGATAAGAGATGCCATACGTGCGGAGAGATAGGGCACATCTGTAGGAGATGTCCCTACCGTCAATGCTTCCATTGTAATGAGCTAGGACACATCCAAGCAGACTGCCCTGATCTAAGTCCAAAAGACATTGAGCCTCCAAGAAAACGAAGCCACACAGGTGCAGTCTATGGATATATAGACGAATTAGATGAAGACAAAGATCTAGAGCCTACTAAACCTTATTAGGAGGACCAAAATTCCTAGAAGCTTAATCAACATGTAACACAATTGAGAATAAATCCTACTCTTGTACCTATGGTTAATCCGAATAATATGGGTGCACTACTTGAAACATTAAGAGTAGCGCAGCAGAAGCATGGTGGGTCTTAACCCACAGGTCATAAGCCCCATTAGTGCTTGTCTTCCCTAGTTTCTCTCGAGATGAGGACATCTCGATTTCTCTAAGGGGGGGAGAATGTAATATTTCCACGCAATAAAAGTTAGTTGGTTAGTTCAAAAGTTAGTTAGTCAATTAATAAGTTAGTAAGATTACTAACTAAAGACTAACTAAGGTAAAAACTGACTAGCATTAATAGCTAATAATTTTCATTCAATTAAAAAAATATATTAAAAAATCGAGTCCTAAATGTGACATTTTTCTCGGATCGATAAGGACCGTAGCCACCTTCACGAAAAGTACAATGTGAACGGGACTTATGAGCCATATTAATCACTAGTATTAATGTGTATAGTTTGAATGGTCCAAAAACATTAGATTCTTGGGGGGGGAGGGGAAAACTATTATATTTTAGATATTATCCTAAAAAGATAGAACTAAAAGTCATTTAAAAGAAAAGACAAGTGATGTTTTAGTTAGTTTTGAAGATTTTATAAAAAGAGAAATAAAGAAAAGTGATTTGCGAAATCGCGCACGTCGCAATCGTAGTCTACAGGCAGTAGACAGCACTTCGAACAGAGAAAAGAAGAAGGAGTGAACTAAGAGCTTTCTAACCAAGTGTCTTGAAGTTTTACCTCCCCTTTTGGAGCCAATGCAACCATCAGATTCATGATATGAGCATCAAATCACTGAGTCTTCTAAGAGTGTAATGTCCCTCGTGCTTTCCCCCCGTGCCTCCCCCCCCTTTAGATTTTTTTTATTTTTTTAGAATTTTTTTAACCCCCTCTCTCTCCCCCTGCCATGAGCATGGCGGGGAGAGAGAGAGAGAGGGAGTGAGCTGTGTGATGGGGGGCATGCAGCCCCCCAGATGGCGGGCACTGTCCTCCCTCCCCATAACAATCTCCCTCCCCTCCTCACCTTAAAAGGGGCCCCCCTGGTGGTCTGCAAGGAGGCAGCGGGCTCTCCCCCACCGCTTGCAGCAGTGCACCATCCTCGCCATCGTGAGCAGGTGCCACCCCCTGCCTTGTCAATCTACTCAACGGCCTAGCAGTATGACCCCTCCCTTTCCCATGAGCAGAGAAGGAGAGGTAGTAAGAGGAGGAGAAGAGGAGAGGAGAGGGAGAGAAGAGGAGAAGGAGAGGAAGAAGAGAGAGGGAGTAGAGTAAGAGAAGAAGAGAAAAGAAGAAGAAGAGAAGTAGTGAGAGAGAAGGAGAAGAGGTAGAAGAGGAAGAGGAGAGGGAGAGAAGAAGAGAAGGAGAGAGAGAAGGGAGAAGAAGAAGAAGGAGAGGAAGGGAAGGAGAGAGAGAAGGGGGAAGGAGAAGAAGAAGAAGAGAAGAAGTAGAAGAAGAAGAGGAGAGGGAGAGAAGAAGAGAAGGAGAGAAAGAAGAGAGAGGGAGTAGAGGAAGAGAAGAAGAGAAAAGAAGAAGAAGAGAAGTAGTGAGAGAGAAGGAGAAGAAGAAGAGAAGAAGGAGAATAAGAAAGAAAGAAGTAGAAGAGGAAGAGGACATAGAGAGAAAAGAAGAGGAAAAGAAGGAAGAAGAGAGGGAGAGAAGAAGAGAAGGAGAGAGAGAAGAGAGGAAGAAAAGGAGAGAAAGAGGAGAGAGAGAAGGAGAAGAAGAAGTAAAGAAGAAGCAGAAGAGGTAGAAGGAGAGAAGAGAGAAGTAGAAAGAGAAGGGATAAGAAGGAGAGAGAGAAAGAAGGAGAAGAGAAGAGGAAGAAGAGAGGGAGAGAGAGAGAAGGAGAAAGAGAGGGGAAGAGAGTTGGAGAGTGAAGCCGATTTGAGGAGCCACACTCAAGCCACCCCCTCATCGGCAAAGGATCCCTTGCCCGCAACCTTTCCCTCCCGAACCGATCATCTTGAAGGCCGCTAAGGCCCGGACTATCCAAACCCTAAGTAGAAATGGCTCCCAAGAAGAAAATTGCAGAAAGCGTAGGTGCCAAAGCTACCGTTGGTACTGATAATGTGGGAGAGGCGAGCAGAGCGACCAATGCAATAAACGCCCCTACAAACACGAATCAAACCTAGGTTCTTTAAGCGTTATAGTTAATTATGTATTATTTCTCGTGGAAGAGATGAAGGGGTTAGCTACGTGTATGAAACAAGGACGAGTCTTAGGGTTTTTGTTTACTCTAAGTGCTTGGTTGCATGCGTGAAATGGTAGAGTATGGAGTTCGCATAAGTTTATATGCATGAAATGATAGCTTTTACACACATAAAATGATAAGGTTTTTGTATTATTTCACATAAAATAATAGCTTTTAAACCAGTTCAGTGCATGAATAGTCATTTAGAATTTATGCTTCGCGATCATGACTAAAAGAAACATATGAAATGATAGTTTCCGATGGTTAGAAACCTAGAACTTCATGAGATCCGATGCATTAGGAATAAGTATAATTGCCTGCGAATTGTTTTATTGATCATGCTGTGGACTATCACAAATGGATAAATGGATTGTTGACCCAAGTTATGCTTGGCTGTTTTTGAAAAGGTTGTAAATCCCTTGAGCAAGTGTTTTGATACATCCAAGTTAAATTTTGATTGTACATGCAATGGGATTGCGATGCTTTGAAGCAAGAGGGTGTGCATTCAACTGTTTGTTAATGTAGTTTTGGATGTTAATCCAAGTGGGGTGTGTTTGATGATTGCATGGCCGGGTTTGAGATGACTGATTGCCATGGAAACAAAAGGGACGTTTTCCCTAGTTATTGTTATTAAGCTGGTTGCTTCAGCTATGGATGATTTCCTAAAGGGATAATTAAGGAAGGATGGTGCTAGCTATCCCCCGCGAATCGCCAAACCCTAACCAAGGGGGTTATGAATCCACATCGGGAATGTGGACTGAACCCACCGCGAGAGGTCTCTCCGTGGAAATTACTTGGCGTAGGAGGATGCTTGGGTGCCAGTGGGGGCCCTGGTCGTAAATCCCAATGCCTCCGGGCCCTACACAAGTGTTCTACGTGACTCGAGATGGGATCTCGAGGCCTTGATACTAGTTACGAGGCGGAATCTTGGTAGGATAAACCCTCAGGTTTTGTTGCCGGGAGACGAAAGGATTTTTCTACGGAGGCAGAAAGGAACACTTAATTCTCCTGTATGAGTGGGAGACAAACATTAATCTGAAGATAAGTTAAGGAAGTGTTTGATCTTGTTTTATCTTGTCTTCTTATATGTGCCCTAAATTATGTAAAGGAATCTGTGACTAATGGGTTAATTAAGGAAGCTGCTTTTATGTGTCAAACATAACGTGGTAGGCAATTAGATAACTAAAACAACCCCCGAGGGAAGCATGGTGGATGTGACCAATGGGTCTGTCCTACGAAAGGTTGGTCTCGGTTAGCCGAGAGCTTTCCTCAAAGGAAATGTTAATGAGAAATGTTAGGAAAAAGTCGGTCTATGACCTTAGACAATGTTGGCCAGGAACCTAGACTTCACGTCGATCCTAGTGGGAACGGTCGAATAAGTTCCGTTGCGGGGTAGACTCGAGAGACCCTAGTTGGCAAACCCCGTGTCATTCCTTGGGAGTGTTGGGCGGTGTCTTCTAGATATATCTCTCGATGGACTGCTAAGACGTGTCCCGCGATTTGAGGAGCGGACACGTTACAAAGAGCCCCTCCACTCTTGTTCTCAAACTTATCCCCTCCTCTCTAATTCATTATAAATATGAGGCATGGGGAGGCACAAGAGAGCATAAGGAGGCCCCGAAAGGCTGCAAGAGAGAGGGAGAGAGAGAAGGATACCCCTTCAAGAGATTGTGAGGAAGAGCTTGAAAGAGAGCTTGAGAGAGAGCTTGAGAGAGAGAGAGAGAGAGAGAGAGAGAGAGAGAGAGAGAGAGAGAGAGAGAGAGAGAGAGAGAGAGAGAGAGAGAGAGAGAGAGAGAGAGAGAGAGAGAGAGAGAGAGAGAGAGAGAGAGAAGAGTCACCTCGAGAGGCTGCAAGGAAGAGAATTAGCTCAATTCCCTCTATCTTGATCCTCGACTTAACCATCTTCTCTTACATTCTCCCATCTTGAATCTATTCCACCTTCTTAATCTCTTGAGTCTACTTGCGGACGATGGCCTCCAAGCAAAGAATGTCGCGTGTGGATGACAATCCTGCAACTAGCAACAAGGCTTCGGGCGAAGGCATCACTATCAATCCAATTGTGGTACCAGTCATAAGTTATGTATTTTCAAATTGATAGATGCTTGTTTTAATGCTCACAAGAGATGCATTAGGCTCCGTACCTTGTGGTGCTAGAATAGGTCATTAAAAAGGATAAATCGCATCTCAAATATTCAAAGATGAAGTTTGTGAAGTGTTTGTATCAAAGGGAGTTAAATTGCACCTAGTTGCTATGTGATGAATCCATGCATAGCATAAGCAACATATGGGACACTAAAGTATTGAGCATCGATGGGTCTTTAATTAATCTTTATCGAGGATAATATTGTTTAAAGTTCGCAAATGCATATATACGGTACATACATGGGAGAGATTATGTAAACTTTACATCGATGACATGCGACTCCTTGCCTTAGGAGAAAGGAAGATAAAGCCAAGAAAAAATGTTGCATAGTAGGAAAATGATAAAAGATAATTGTCACTTAGAGAAGAGGCATAAATGCTCTTGCTAGATTGATTAATTTGCATTGGAATGATAGGACTTACGTCATGTATAGTATTTTGGAACCTTTAGCATATGCCTTAGGCTAAAGGAGGGAATATTAAGTAAATTCTACTCTTTGGCCCCAAGGTGGAGAGTGAATATGCGATGAAATTATTGTCCCGTCTATTATTGTATTGTTTGGAAAAATTACAATTAGTTTTGTTGGTTGATTGAACAACACCCTAAATGTTTTTCTTTCAATCAAGGGATTGTTGTATTGTGATTTAGATAAATAGTCCAAGGCTTGTGTTGCTGGCAAATGTATGGCAGGGGTTTGTAATGACAAGTTGCCATGGGAATAAATGAATGTTTTTTCTAGAATACGATATTAGGGCTGATTGCTTTGATTGTGCTTGAATTTTAATTGGATTAATTACGAAAGGATATTTTGCATGCATGGATCATCTCCATGATCACATCGCGGATTATCCCGAGAGGGCACTACTCGATTCATAGGCTGATGGTCGAGTGGTGAAAAGGCCAACCACGGAAATGGCATCTCACTCATAGACCGCTTATGGGTTAGGTGGAGCTTTGGACACCCCTTGCTTGTCCATAATGGAGTTGGAGATCCCCATGAGCCCAAGGTCTGGGATGTTGGAAGATCCTATTCTAGATAAAGGATGGAAATTTCGGTGCCATGAGATTTGGACCGGGTACCTCTGTTGGATAGAAGGGATATATAATTCTCCTGTATGGGCAGGAGACAAAGATTAACTTAAAGATAAGTTAAGGAACTTGTTTGATAAAAGGACTGCTTGTTTTATTTTTGTGTATGTGTTGTAAATTACGTGAACGAACTCTGTGTCCTAAAAGGCTTAATTAATGAAGCCGATTTTAAATGTTGCACATAAATGTGGTAGGACCTAATTAGACAACTAAAGATATCAAGGGAAGTGGGTGGACGGAATCCCCCAACAGGTCCGTCCTACGATTGGTGGTCCTAGAGAACTGGGAGGCTTCTCACAAGGATTTACCATCGGATGAATTTAGGTATTGTTAAGTTAGAACCCGATTCATGCCGTTTTAGGGGATCGGAATGGGACTATGCCCTACGGGGAGAGAGGTTGAACGGTGTATCCCTCTCGTTTCCCATTCTGTATGAACCAAGTGCAGCATAAATCTGCTTTTACTTTGTTGTTCCTACTCAAAATGGGTCATTTGGAGCTCGACGCTAGCTACTTCCTAGAGACTTGGGTGATAGGAAAGAAACCCTAAGTTCAGGTCGGTCCTAAGTGGGAACGACCGGATACTTCTGCTTTGGGGCAGACTCGGGAAGACATAGATCGCAAACCCTGTGACATTCCTTGCGAGTGCCAGGTGGCGCTTTCTAGACTCCCCTCCCGATGGGTTGCTAAGACGTGTCCCACAAGTGGTCAAGCGGGCATGTTACACTTAGGAAAGTATAAAGCCAAACTAATTGCACATGGAATTTCATAGGTTGAAGGATTTGATCTTCAAGAATCATTCACTTCAACTACAAGCATGATCACTATTCACGTAATATTTGCAGTAATCACTCATAAGAAGTGGCCAATTTACCAAATGAATATTGAATTAGCATTCTTGGATGGTGAATTCAAGAAGGAGGTGTATATGGCTTAGCCATTAAGAATTGAGGCCCTCCATTTTAAAAATGAAGTTTGTAAGTTGAAAAAGGCATTATGCTGGTTGAAACAAATCCTTAGATTATGGTATTAGTGGATTGATATGTTTTTTAAAATCTTAAACTTCAAAATGTATGCCTTAAATACTAATTTATATGTTTACAAGGATGGTAAAAAGTCTATAGTGATTGTTTCTTATGTGGGCAAACTTTTCATTATAGTGACTTTGAAGATATGATGGACTAAGAAAGACTTTGAGTTGTAAGTTTGGAATGATAAATTTGGGCTTATTGCACTATTGTTTGGTAATTGAAGTTTGGCAAGAGCCAAGAAAAATCTACCTCTCTCAGAAGAAGTATGCATGGGAGATCTTGAAATTATTCAGCATGATTGAGTACAAGAAGATAGCTATACCTATGGAGGTCCATGTGAAGTCATCCATTGGGATAGTAAACATTGGGAGGTACATGAGGTTGTTTGGAAATCTCATTTATTTATGCAACACCATGGAGATACAAATTTTATTAATGGATTTTAGAGCAAGCTCTTAAACAAACCCCATCAGAGTCATTTGAAAGTTTAGATGTAGATGTTTTGATAATTGAAGGGAACTCTTAACTATGGTATCACATACAATTCCATGACTTCTCATGTGGGGAACTATGACTCAAATTGGGTAGAAGATAATGATTTCAAGAAGTTGGTATTTGGATATTGTTTCTTTTTTAACTTCTAAATCTCTTGGATTATTAAGAAAAAGTGACCAACATTGGCACTGTCTTCTACTTAAGTAGGAGTACAAGGCAACTTATTTCATTATATGTTGTGTAGTATGGTTTAAGGGGAGGATCCTCTAGCATGCGGGAGTGTAGGTTGAAGATTCAATAGTGGCAAGATGTGACACCCAAAGTTGTATTGCCATTTTCAAGAATCTAGTGTTTCATGTGCAGACCAAACAAATAAAGACCGAGTATCATTATGTGCATGATTTCATCAAGGATAGAATATTATAGCTTGTTTTTTGTCAAAGAAGGTGAATAGAGTATATATCTTCATCAAACTTGTCACAAAGGATCCATCCATGCATAAGAGAATATTAACTTATTAGTACCCTTCTAATATTAAACCAAAAGCCAAGTATGTGCTCTATTAATCTTGTACATCATGCATAAGAAAAAACTTTATAAGGATTGAATAATTTATCAAATGTACATGTCTAATACTAGTCACTTTGACATGTAGAGTAGATGATCATACCACATAAAATAATTAATGAAGGTCATTCTTGAATGCATGTGACACTACCATGTTGATTTGTGATATGGAGTTTAGTAGAATGGTGGTTTATCACCTATAGAAATTTTCAGCACGTTGGTACACTGTAACAATTTGATATGAAAGTTTCAATTCTTCAAATATAAATTGCGAATTGTACCAACTAATTCATTTGTAAGATGAGTTGACTTTACTTTTAATGCAATGAATAACTCTTATTTATTGTAAACATCCATTGCAATGCACATGCCACTTGATCTATAGCATGAATTTTGTATATATCCCGAGAACTATGCACAACATACATGGAAACTTGATGTACTACATTAAGATACTTGAAAACATATTGTTGGGAGCTCACACTCGACCACCAAGATGTTAAAACATGGATCTAGAACATGGTTTGAGGTGGAAGCTATGGAGGTTGGAAGAGAAAGAGTGAGTTCATGAAGACACTGACATGACTGACTGCTACACAAGTGAATTAGGTTCCAAGATGGAAGCTTGGACTCATAAACACAATCTTGTGTATAGATTGACAATGACACAGAGACTTTACTGAAGGACAAAAGTACTATGATATTGCATTAGAAAAGAGAGCAAGTACAATGCTTTATAGGAATTGGATGGTAGCACTTCTCCTATTGTGCTTATGGGATTCTAGTCTTGAGCCTAGACTGCTCCATACAAAGAGGCTAAGTAGGTGTGATTATAGAAATCTCAACACCCCTCCTCAATCACAACCAAAAGTACAAAGTGTGTAGAGGCTTTTGTGAGAGCAACACCTGCAAAGTGTGGGCACACCATAAACATGGCAAAACACCAGAGGCTGTTGGTAGAAAAGACTAAGTGTGGGTACCATAAACATGGTGGACATCCAGAGGCTATAATAGGGGCCTCACAAAGTGTACAGAGGTTGTAGTACAAGGCTACATGAGGAGTATACAAGTTTAGGTCCGACGCATTAAGGCTAGGCATCACAAGGCTAAAAAAATCTATTTGAATAGAAGGACTGATGAGGTTTGTCCTTCTCCTGGTGGTCTTCTTCTTCTTCTTCTTCTTCTTCTCCTTCTTCTTTTGCTCCATGTTCTCCTTCTTCTTTAACAACAACTAGATAGGCTTTTTTGGGACCTCTTTCTGGCATGGCAAAACTTATCGGTGTGTCTAGTCCTTTTGCAAAAGTCACAGAAAAGCTGGTCCTTCTTGCCTTTGTACATATTGCCAACATATAATTCTTGTTCATCTCTAGAGGTGCTTGGTTCTTCCTTAGTTTTTAGCTTCTTTTCCTCCTCTAACAGTGATGCCTGAATATCAACAAGTTGAAGGTTTGGCATATTGATTAGAGTTGTTGATACATTATTATATTTAGGAGGCAAACTTTTGAGAAGAACACCAATGCAAACATCTTCTTCCATTTTAATGTTGATTCCTGCAAGCTGGGTTAGAAGTCCTTCCATGTAATTTAGATGTGTGGCAAGTGATATGTTGGACTTCATTTCAAGCTTGGAAAATTCAATCAAGAGACCATACTTTGATGACTTAGATTGTGCACCAAACAAAGTGTCAAGTTTCTTTCATGTATCTTGTGAAGTATCACAGTTATCCACATGGTGGATATAGTTGTTATCTAGCTCCAATTTGATAATGGCCTGAGCCTTATCATCATTCTTTTGCCAAGCGACTGCGAGGTCCGCATCATGAGGCTTCTTCTCTTTGCCACTAGTGATGGTCCAAAGACCCTTCTTCATTAGGATGAGCTTGATGCGGGTCTGCCATGTGTGGAACCCGATCCCTTTGAAGCGAACTGTCAGAGAGTCCTTGCCCATGCTAGAGTTGGAGGATCAATAGAATCAGCTTCAAAATTCTCAAATTTCAGCAAACAGAAGACTTGATCTTGAGTGTACTTGATGAGCACAAGTGCCAAAAGACACTAGATGAATAGTATTAAGAGATACTGATGCTTGTGGCTCGAAGCTTGAGACCTTCAGAATGACTAAAACTTGGATCTAGGACATGGCTTGAGGCGGAAGCTATGGAGGTTGGAAGAGAAAGAGCGAGTTCATGAAGGCATTGACATGATTGACTGTTACACAAGTGAATTAGGTTCTAAGATGGAAGCTTGGACTCATAAACACAATCTTGTGTATAGACTGACAATGACACAGAGACTTTACTGAAGGACAAGAGTACTATGACATTGCATTAGAAAAGTGAGCAAGTACAATGCTTTATAGGAATTGGATGGTAGCACTTCTCCTACTATGCTTATGGGATTCTAGTCCTGAGCCTAGACTGCTCCATACAAAGAGGCTAAGTAGGTGTGATTGTAGAAATCTCAACACAAGACCCACAGACTGCTTATTGTTCAAGCGTTTCAAGCCGAGCAGCACTGATGGCTACCTCTCACATAGCCGATGTGATATCCCTCTCTAAAAGTGTAGTGAGCTTACCTTGATGCCTGATTAAGTACCCTCCTCCTTCAAGCACATCGGTAGCTCCACGATTCATTATGCGAGCTCGAGCAACCTCAAGTCTCCACCTTCAAGCTTCATCCTCCATAGCTGCGCACAAGAGAAGAGAAGAGAATAGAAGAAGAGAGGAGATGATAGTGAGCTTCTTCTCCTTGATTCCTCACCCTCACACACTCACTCCCTCACACTCTCACACTCCCTCTCTCAAGCACACACAAGCAAGCAAGAAGGAGAGAAGAAGACGAGTCCACTTTGCCACACACCACAAGAATGAGCTTCTCATTCACTTTTTGAGTTTATACACAAAACCCTTATCCCTTTGGGCACCCGTCCCCTTTTTTACATGACTGGCCATTATGGCAAGGTCCTCTTTTCCCATTCCCTTCTAGTTGCCCTTTCTCTTTATTTATGCCCATCTATCCTTTATAATTTGAACAGGAGGGAGCCCAACGCTCTTTTACAAAAGTTTTATGGGTGCCTTGCATTTAATAATGTGCTTTTGCCTTTGACTTAACTTTTGAGGCCGCCCTTGTGCTTTTGGCCTTTTCCTTTCCTGCTTCTTCCTTGTGTCCACATTTGGACTTCTTTTTCTCCATCTTGAACTAGGGTTAATTATAATGGGAGCTCATGCTCAACTGCCAAGACCTACCCACTGCTTATTCCTTCAAGCATTTCAAGCAAGCACCTATGGCTATCTCTCACCTAGCCAATGTGCCTTCGATCCTACTGGGTGTAGTGAGCTTACCTTGATGCCCAAACGAGTTGCCTCCTCCCTCACATAATAGAAACCCTAGGGCCAAATGTTGTCGGCCTAGTTGGGTTAGGGGTTGGGTTGTCGGCCTAGTTGCCTCCTCCCTCACATCATAGAAACCCTAGGGCCAAATGTTGTCGGCCTAGTTAGGTTAGGGGTTGGGTTGGGTCAAGAGGACATTCCAAACCCTACACCTTGACCAAAGGTATTCTTGACCAAGGAATACCATGCGATGGGAGAAATGATCTTGCAAGTTAGGTGTGACACTTGTCTCGTGCAACAAGTTGCAACGTCGCATGATTTTGTGACTAAATCACAAAATAGTATTGCCACTCCATAGAACAAGGTCGGCAGGTTCAAAGTACAAGTTTAATTTGCAAGGGGATGAGTAGTCATCCTATTTCATCACCCTTCTTGGAAGCTGATTTGCCAAGTTAGGGTAATTATGAATTGCCTAGCAAGCAATTGACCAATCAAGATAGGGCAACGAGGTTGTCTAGGATTTATTGACCTTTATATAAGAAACCTAAGGTTTTTGTTAATTTGGGTTAACAGGGTATAACCCTAACCCAAGGAAAGAGGGTAAACAAGCAACTTAGCTTACAAAACCCTTGGGATCTTGCCAAGTCACAATCACTCCCTCACTCACTCACACTCCCTCCCTCAAGCACTCACATGCAAGCAAAGAGAAGAGAAGGAGAGAAGAAGAAGAGTACACTTTTGCCACACACCAAAGAATGAGCTTCTCATTCACTTTTTGAGTTTATGTTCAAAACCCTAATCCCTTTTGGGTAGTCATCCCTTTTTTTACATGGCCGGTCGTGGCATAGGCCATCTTTTCTATTTTCCTCCTATCTTCTTAGCTTCCTTTCTATACCACCCATCTACCCTTACAATTTGTACACAGGAAGGAGCTTGATGCTCTTTTGCAAAAGTTTCAGGGGCGCCTAGCATTTAAAAATGCCTTTTTGACTTTGACTTAGATTTTGAGGCCACCCTTGCGCTTTTGGCCATTTTCCTTTCTGCTTATTCCGTTGTGTCTGATTTTCTTATGGGCCGCCTCTTTCAGCTCCTAACTTGCGTTTGTTCACTTTTTCACTTTTTCATGTGCTAAGATTAACATTACCCCCCTCCTAGTTGAGTGCCGGTCCCATGGCATTGATGGGTAGTAGTTGGAAGGTGGGATGGGTGTAATGAGATGGCTTTTTGAGTTTGTATATAAGCCCTTGTTGGGGATGGTGTTGGATGGATTTGCCCTTGAAATTTAAGATGGTATTGGAGCAGGTCCCTCCCTGACACTGATGGTGGGTGGGTGGGACCTTTGAAATTTAAGATGGTTTTGGACAGATCCCTCCTCTCACCCTCCGAGGTCGATTCGATGCAATCTTAACCTGGCTTTTCCTTATTCCCTTCAATTTGACTTCATCCCTACACCTATGTCTGTTTAGACTTTACCACTTGCACAGGAGGGAACTCGGCACTTATATAAAATGAATTTCATTGCGCCTCGCGCTTTCCTTGTGAGAGCTCTCGGAAGTTCTCCTCCATCCTTGAGAGAGCCTTGCTAGAATATTTGGTGCTTTCCATACTCTTTATGAGCACCTTGCTAGAATATCCGGTGCTCTCTATCGTTTCTTCGAAGCTTGCATTCTCTTCCAATGTTCCTGCCTAAGCAGAATGAGCTTCTTCATTCACTTTTTGATGGGGGCCTCCTTGGTTTTCCTTTGCATTGTGTGGGTTGCATGGTGATATCTTGTGGAATATTACCTCCCTCCTAGACAATTGCAAGTTTTGTGACATTGGTAGGTTTGAGTTAATGAAGATTCAGTGGTTGAAAAGGGTAGTCGTGCGAGTTAATGATGATGGGCTCTTGTGGGGGTTGGTTTTTGGGGGGTGGTTGATTAATTGGTTGAGATGGTGGGGGTCAAGAATGTATTTCATGGATGATGGGGCATTGTGTGTATTGTTGTTGGTTGAGAGGCTTAGCAATGATTGCATTGCTGGAGGTTGAGGATATGCCAAAGTGGATGGTGGGGCCTTTGATGTTGGTGATTTGCAGTATCCAACGTTACCTGAAAAGAGAAGAAGTGCGCTACCTAGGGGGAGTGTCTATCTTACTATGTGGTGCATTGTGCTCGTGCTAATGGAATTGGGAGCTAGGTCTAAAGCTTGGGTGTTGTCCCATACTTGAGGACCTAGTTTGTACATAAGGGAGGTGTGGTGCATGTAGCTTAGGGTGACAGGTCTAACAATAGACGAGTATTACCTCCCTAGGTATGTCTTGCCCTTGATGTGCCCTAAGCATGAAGTGGGGAATCAAAATGAGGCTAGGGGGTTAGGGAGAGAGCTAGCCGATCGAAGCCATCGGACACACCTAACTTGAGAACCCTTGGGTGCACTGACAATGGCCTATGTGGGGTTGTGATTTCTTCTCTTTTCATATTTGCTTTCTTCTTTCTTTTTCTTTCTCATTCATTTTCTTTTCTTTTCTTTTCTTTTATTCTTCTTCTTCTTTTTGCCTTTTCTTTTTGTCTTTTTCTTTTTGAATACATAGGCAGGATGAGAGCTAAGCTCCATCGTCCGAGTGGGGTGGGGACCTAAGAGACTTATTCAGGAATTGCCAACTCTGCAAGTACGTTTAAGCAGACTTGCAGAGTGGTGGTGGATAGAAATGGATGATTGCAATGCATAAAGCGGTTATCATTCATATCTTCTATAAGAGATAAACAAAACAAAGGGAGAAGAGCAGCATGCATTATCAGTTGAGCCATGGCGTAGCTGTCTATTGCATTAGGATCAAAGTAGAGGGGTGGAAGTTTGCATTCTTATGGAGTGGGATTTTTCTTAAGTAATATTCTAAATAGCCTAAGGTAATTACATGTAGTAATGAATGCAGGGTCGGGGCACAAGGACAATTCGTCTACAAAATGGACTACAGAGTCATATAGATTTTCTGGGGTGAAGATAAGGGCCTCTTCAAGCTTAGTACAATTCGCATTGTAGATTACATGGAAGTCATACCAGTCGTGGACATTGCAGTCAAAATCCACTCCCATCCTTTGGGGGTATGGCATGAATGTGGGGTTGTTCCGTTCGGATGGGAGGGTGTTGCAGCCACACAAGTGCCCATATTATAGCCCGACACTGAACTTGGGACCTCAAAAACCTTGTTTTGCCAAAATTCCGTATCCTCTGCGCCCCAATGGGCAGGGTTTCGTTCTCTCTTAGTCAACCATTTCTCCTCAAGTCTGCTTCTAACGTTGATCACTTCTTCCACCACCTTGATTGGTAGAACCCTACACAAATTGGTGGGGAATTGGAAGCTTAGATTGAAGGGGTTTCTGGAAGTTTCCTATTGTTTCTAGATTACCAAGTCAGCAAGGAAGCTCATTGGGAAACTATCCTGGCTTGGTGGAATAGGCGTGGGTGGCACTTGAACATGTCTAGCATTCAATCTTCTCCTTGCTTTCTCCACCATTTGTTTTCTTTTTTCCTTAAGTATAGCCCTTCTTTCTTCGGATGTGTCTGCTTGCTGTTGGTCTTCTGGCCATGGTGGGGAAGGAGGCTGTGGGGCTAGCTCTTCTTCATGTGGGGCTCCATCTTGAATCTTGGGCCATCCTCATCTCCTTGCTAGGTTTCCTATTGGACCCCTTCCACGAACCCTGTTGCATCTATTTCCTGTGGAGCTACGCCTGCCAACAGTAGATATCTTCGTTGCTCTTCCAAGGTCAAGCTGGCTCCCACATGTTGCAATGGCATTTGTAGGCATGCTCTCAAGGCCTTGCATGCAATCTGCAACTTCTTCTTAATGGTTTCAATAGCCTCCCTTTCCTCCATTTGGGTGACACCGAGTAGTGTATTGAGGAAGGCATGTTGTTGGGTCTCAAAGCCCACTTGGGTGGCCTCTGCTTGGCTTTCAGCTAGTACCTTATCTTTTTCAACCTGAGCCAGATGGCATGGCAAGGCTTTGACTCGTCTTTCATTATGCGTTGCCCATTTGTTTGCTCTTTTCGTCATCTCCTCGAGGCTTTTTCCCTGCCTCTGAGTGTTCTTGATCTTCCATTTCTCTTTTCAATCTGTACTGCTCTTCCTATGCTGAGGCTATCTCTTGAGTCAATTTCTCCACTTCTTTTTCGTATATGCTTGCTCTTTCCTCCCTCATTAGTGCCTCTAGTTCCTCGGTGGCTTTATTGATCTTCTCCATCTTCTCTCCTTGCAAGTCCTCATAAAGTCCTACGATCTCTTCGTTATGTCTTCGCAAGCACATTATGGCTTTAGTTTCTTCGTCCAATCTTGCATGCCATTCAACTTCTGCTTCTTCCTTAGCCTGCAGCTATCCCTTGAGCTCACGAATCTCCCTTTGGGCCATGGCTATTTGGCAGGTTTTCTCCAATTGAAATGCAGCCATGACCTCTTTTTCTATTCTAGCTCTGTCTCACTGCTATGCTTTTCTCTTCATTAGCTTTCTCTAATTGAGAGATAAGCTCATTGACATATTCATCGTATTCCATAGGTGGTATCTCTATTGCGGGGATGGAGGTTGACTCGGCATATGCTGCTGCTGCCAATCTTTTGGTTCCTGCTAGAGGGGTCCCTTCTCCTGCTCCTTGGCTCATTTCCTTGTTCACAATGTATTGGAACTAGGCCATTAGGTTGCTTGCATCCATTTTGGTCGTAGAGCTAGGTGTGGATATGGTGGTGGTAGTGACAAGCACCAGGAGAGTAGAAATGGGGGTGATTGGGGCCTTGCCCTTGCCTTCTTGCACTGCAGGTGGTATGAGTTCCTAGAACTACTACTCAACTGATCTATGTGGGCTCATGGGCTTGTCCTTCCTAGAACTACTACTCAACTGATCTATGTGTTGCAAGGGTTATATCTTCCTCCTCCTTTCTTTTCAACTCCTCATCCTCTTCTTCCACCTTTCTCTTTCTTTCCTCCTCGGCCTTCTTGGAATCCCCGCAAACCTTTTGTAAGTTTGCTTTTTCTTTTTTCCTTCTCTCCTCTTCTTGCTTTTCCTATGCAATGTTCTTCTTTGTCTTCTTAGCCTCTCCACAACTAGACTGCTCTTCCTGTTCTCTCTTCTCTTCATCCTCACTCATCGTTCTTTCACTGGATTGTGCCTCTTGTTCCTGGTGAGGTGGCGACCTGCTGGGTGTTTCATCAACTCCTTCTCCTTCTCCTTGCCCTTGCACCAAGGCTTTTTTGATGATGGCGATAAGGAACCCACCAAATCCAATGGTTGAGGCCTTTGAAGATGAAGCTTTTCTTTTGGCCTTGGTGGCAGGGGACTCTCCTCCGATGGGCTGTCCTCCTATTGCCAGAGCCTTTGTCGAGGTTTCGATGGCCTTTCTCACAAAGCCTTGAGGTGGTTCACCTCATCCAGTGATTGTGCTGCAATGCTCTCTAGCAAGGGACATTAATTTGGCTCATGATTTTGTTATACCTCTGACTAGAGAACAATGTGTGCACCATCTTGGCATCAAGTTGGATTTCGAGATTTGGAATGTCTGCTAAGCTGATGCCATCCTTGATGTGGACCTTCACCTTGTCCATCCTTAGCATGGCATATACATCTCTCTTCGACTTTATCTCCACGTTGTTTTTGCCAGGTCCAATGCTCTTTCTACCAACTCTAGGGTCAATTCAATTTGCACGTGACAAGTCTCTTCTCCCTCCCGCGCGGTCACGGTGCCACAGTTCATGTGAAAAGTTTGCAAAAACTCCATGCAATGAATATAGTCTACCCCTTGGCCCATTGCCTCCATATACTTCTATAGATTGCACTGCTCAATGATTTGCCTCACGGCCCATTCTTCGATGTGGATGCATCTTCTAGGTTGAAGATATGCCAAACTTTAAATTGGTTGAAAGCCCTCGTCTCAATCGAGAGGCTGTATTTCGCTTGTTCTTCTTCTGAGGAAGGCAATTTACTAGTCTTTTCTTGGCCTACCATGATGGTTGCCTGTCATGAAGCCATATTCACCATTAGTGATTTTCAAAAGAATTACTTGCAGAAGGAAGGACTACATGCTTGTTGACTTGAGATGCTTAAGCACATTAGAAGACTTTTCCTTCAAGTATCCCTTCATTCCAATATTTTATGACTTTTTTCTCGATTCACAATTTATTTTTTCATCCATTTTGGACATTGACTGAGGCTTTTTAGTTTTCCTTGTGCATTTTATTCCCATTACCTATTTGATTTTACCTTTTGTTTCACCTTACCCACTCCCTCCTTGAGAATGAGAAGGATCCTTCCTAGGATTAGAGGGTAAAGGGTTAAGGGAATTCACTGCCTGTGCATGGTGCTTCACTTCTACATGAGCAAAGCATAGAAGTTTGGATTATATTCCATTTTAGTGTAGTGGTCCATGTCAATAGGCTGAATGCCTACATGAGTGATGTAGGTAAGGACATCCATTAGGAAGTCACCGGAATTGATTCAGCTAGCAATGTGTAACTCCTCCTTAGTTAGAATACGATGTAAAGACAGATGGGTTAGGAGGTGCTCTTCTAGGTGTCTATTATGAATCGTTGTCAAAACCCTATAGAAATTTGGAGCTACATAAGTAGGGTCATACTCCGAGGTTTTGATAGCATGTCTTTGTTCAGTATTAGTCATGATTTGATAGCCCTCCCATTCCCATTGAAGTTGGAGGGCGTACCATTTCCTCAAGAAAGAAGAGTCATTATCAGCAAGCTGCTTCAACTCTTCGATTTCTTGGTCAGTGGCATAGGTAGTGCACTTGTCATATGATGTGATGAGGTGCCATTTCTGTGCTTTCTCTGGGAAATCTCAGTGCCAATTAACTCCTCAACTACTTCGACGGCCTTAACGAATACAAATCTGGATTCTTCCCATGAGCAAGGTAGTATACACACCTCCATCATGCTAAAGGCTCTTCCAAAATGTCAAAGTCCAAGCGATCATAGCTTTTAGCAAACGACCGGAAGATGGCATCTAAGCTTCTAAGGCAAGCAACCAAGTCATCCCCCATGTTCTCAGTGAAGTCTGCGACCAAGGTTAGAATTGAACTCCACTCATAAGAGGGTCTAAGGCCTACAAATGGCTAGGGCTTGACTAAATTGGAGAGTTCAACAGCTAATTGTTGCGGCTCTAGTTGCTTCTGAGGTTGTGGATTGGCCTCTTGTTCAATAAGTTGGGCTGTGGTTGCTAATGGTACTTCTGAGGTTTGAGGGGCACTAGTGGGCCCCAATTGAGACAATTTGCTAATAGCGTGTTGCGGTTTTGGCCTATAGATTGTTTTGGCCTATGGATTTAGCAACCTGAGTCACTTGTGACGTAAGTGCTTGATCTATCTTGATGTTTTGTGTGGTCAAGTTTGAGGGTGGCATTTGAGTACGGCCTGTGGCTGTTTTGGCTAAGGTACCCAAATCCAGGTGTTACTTGCATAGTAGCCTTGCGCTTGCAATAAGGTCTTGGGGACACATCGCGGCTTGACCACACGTCGATGTTTATAGTTTTGTTTTGGCCTCCTAGGTTTTGAGCATGGGACCTTAGTCTTGCGGGGCCATATATGTCTCTCTTAGGTGCCAGGCCTTGATATTTAGGTATCCATTGAAGCCTTGGTTCAGGTGTCTTAGTTTTGGCTTCAGTGGGTTGCAAGTCTTTAGGTTTGGCGGGTGGTGGTGAGTCATGACCTCCCTCCTTAGACTTGGTGGTGGGTTTCTCTACCGGTGGCTTTGCAGACTTTGAAGGAGTTGCGCAGCCCTTGCTGAATGTGGTGACTATATGCACACTGTCGATGGCAAGATGGATACTCTGGGACTCGTAGTCAACATTGCACTGAGCTTTCTTTTTAAATGTGCGTCCTAACAACAATTCTGTACCTGCAACTTTGGTGTTTGTGACAACACATAGAAGATCGTTGGTATGCTTTTAGACTCGATAGAGACTGCAGCCTTGCACTTTCCCAAGAGTGCATATGATCGGCTCCCATATGGGCTGAGTTTGGTGTTTGTGGGCTACAAGTGCAGTCTGCCAATGTGAGTCCAATGATCGTGAGTTAAGACATTAAAGTCAGCTCCCTCATTGATCAATGCATTGAACATGTGTGTTTGCTTGGCAGTGACCATTATGCTTAGGTAGGCTGGTTCTACTGCTTCCTCGTCCTCATTATCAATCTGTCTGATAGTGGCCACTCACACATTGACAAGGGATTCTAGCATTGGTGGCTCATGCAGTGGATGCGTGGGAGGGTAGTACTTCTTTATGTGACTGCCATTGAAGAAGCCTATGCCCTCACTCTCTAAGGTTTCGAGTTCGATGTTTCCAGTTTGACTGATGGTGTGAACTTAGAAAGACCCTAGCCCCCTTAACTTCATTTTCTGCTTAGCCCCTTGATTGAGCACAACAGTACCAAGTCTCCTTGTTCGAAATTGCACTGCTTGACATGCTTGTCAAATCAGCTTTTGCATCTTTCCTTTTCACATATTAGAGTGTGGGTGGCTAGAAGTCGAGTTTCCAATAGCATTCTAGCTCAACTAGGTGACTATCCCATGAGCTTTGCTACCAGACAACTCACAGATATGGAAATGAATTATTCGACAATACATTCCTCATGACATTCCTCAAATGAAATGGGAATTCATTAGTATGGATTTTGTTGTTGGCCTACCTCAAGTTCAGGGAGGATACAACTCCATTATGGTTGTGGTGGATATGCTCACCAAGGTTGCACATCTTATTCATGTTAAGACAAACTATAAAGCCTCGGGAGAGAAGGTTTAGCCATGGTGTTTGCTATAAAGAAGTTTTGGCATTATCTTTTGGCTATGCCCTTTACCTTCTTTGTTGACCATCAAACCGCCCCTGCTTTACCTTGTTAATAAACCGTGCGCTACATGACGCATAGCTTGATGGTTACTTCTGCTTTTAGAATCCGACTTCTCCATGATTGTGCATAAATGAAAGCAACATTATATGGCTGACCATATGTCTCACATTCCCACAAGGGAAGCCATTGGACAAGGCATTGCAGATAAACTACTTGATGCCCATCTATTCAGCCTATCCAGTGAAAGAGATTTATTTAGAGCTAATTTTATGCCTTATTGGGCAGATGACATAGTCCAAGTGCTTGAATACGGACTCCCTGAACAACTAATAAAAAAAGCCCAACTTAGGCAACTCATTCTCAAAGTCCAACCTTATTAGTTTTGATTACAAGCCAACTCTATCGGCTAGGGCAAGACGGATTGCTGCACAGATGTGTGTGCGAGCATGAAATGCACAATGCACTTGCAGAGGCACACAACGAAATAGTAGGAGGGCATTTTAGTGGAGACACAACAATCCACAAGGTGCTATAGTCTTAGCTATGGTGGCCTATTCTTTTCCAAGATACATCACAATTCGTCAAGCACTATGATGAGCACCAAAGGACAAAGGTACCAATTCACAAGGACAAAATGGAGTTGAGTCCAATCATTGCAAGGCAACCATTCGAGAAATGGAAAATCGACTTCATTGGGCCAATCGATCCCATTGTACAATACTCAGAAGCAAAATCCATCATTGTTACCATAGACTACCTCACGAAGTGGGAGGAAGCATGAGCTATGAGAAAGAATGATGCTAGGACCACTGCCGGCCTATTGCACTGCTTACAAAATGGCTGTGGGACAAACTCTTTTTAGGTTAACCTATGGCACTGAAGCAATTCTACCTATAGAGTCCTTTGTTCCTAGCTAGAGAATCGCTCATCAAGAGAGATGGGATGGAAAGGAGGCATAAAGTTGTGTTCACTAGGCTGGCACAACACCACTCCTACAATGAACTTAAAAGCATTAATGTGAACATGAAAAGTGATTGTCCAGTTTGGGGCTTGTAGAATTGGTGCAGTCTTTAGAGCCTTTTTTAACTCCTCATATGCGCATTGGCATTCCTCGGTCCATTCAAATATAATCAACAACTTGTATAGCAGTCTGGCAATGAATGCATAGTTCAACACAAATCGTTGATAATACCCTGTATGACCTAGGAAGCATTGAACCCCCTTGTAATCAGTTTGGTGGTAGAAGATCAACGATGATCTTGACTTTTGAGAAGTTAGTGGCAATGTCATTCTTTGACACCATGTGCAACTGGCACTTTAAGGGGTTTAACAAGAGACGATATAATCGACACCATTTAGAGATAGCTCGGACTATGTCTATGTTCTTTTTTCAAGTGGAGTGAACACATAGATCATTGACGAAAGCTTCTAACTCCTTCCTAATCATATCCTTGAATATAGCACATATGAGCCTTTGGAAGGTAGTTGACACATTAGTAGTCAGCACAAAGGGCATGACTATGTAGGCAAAGATTCCCCACTCAGAGGTAAAGGCGGTCTTGTGCCTATTGTCAGGATGCACTTGCACCTGATTGTGCCTCGAGAAGCCATCCAGGAGACTGTAGGCCTCTTTACCAGCCACTCTCTTGAGCATGTGCTCGGTGTATGGCAATAGATAATTATCTCTCTTCATAGCAGTGTTTACCTTTTTGTAGTTGACACACACTCTGATCTTCTCTTTTTCTTTAGTACGATGACTATGGGTGATGCCCAGTTTGTGTGCTCAATCTTGTAGATGAATCCTGCTCTCATTAGCTTATCAATTTTGTCCTTGACAGTGTGAGCATGCTTTGGATTCATGGGATACAGTTGCTACTTGACCGGCATTGCATTGGATGTCATGGGTATATTGTGAGTCACTACACTCGGATCTACCCCTTTGAGTTCCTCTAGGTCCAAACAAATATGTCTATATACTCTCACAAGAGAGCAATGAGACTTGCTTCCTCTTTCTTGGTTAGGTCATCGACTATAAAGATAGGTCAGGGTGGCTTCCCCTCCTTGGCTAAATTGACCTCCTTGACCTTGGCAAGTCATTCTATTGGTTCGCTTGCTTGCCCCTAATGTTTGGCTCCCAGCAAGATTACTACCCTATCACTTTTCTTGAACTTAGTAAATCTCCTTGGTAGGTCTTGCAATGTTCTTTGCTTCTCTGCCTGTGCATCCCTAGGATGCTTCCTTCTTTCCTCCTTTAACTTTTAGTGCATGAGGTGGATAGGTAAGTCCCCCTTGGTGCATCTAGTTTTAGAAGGTTGAGGTATTTCAAGATCACTATCTGAGCTTACTTTTGATTCAGAATCAAACTCTCTGTCTTTGCTAGAAGAGGGAGTCTCTCTCGGTGGTCACAGCTTCGATGGTGAATCCATCCTAAGCAATGGTGCGGCACTTGGTTGGGCTAGGCCTACTCGCTCCAAGTCTATTGCACCTACGTGCTCCAATCAGGTGTGATCACAATCCATGCACATGACTCCTCTTTTGATTTTAAAGGCATTTCCCTTGCGAGGTTTGGAGTCTATTTGTATTTGCTCTATTACCCGTCTGTCAATGTCATATTCTATCGTGCCGATTTTTCCTTCACTCTCGCCCACTGAAGGAACAATAGTCCTCATATTCGTCGTTAGAGCTATCTTTGTCCAACTACTCGTCATCTCCTAAGCCTTGATAGGTCTCGTCCTTCTCGGAAGTGATTAAGGCCCAATTGTACATCAAGTTTAAGTCGTGTACTTTGGTCCATTGCCATTTAGGCTCGTTCAAGAGATATTCGAGTGGTTTAAGGTTTGCTGATGGGTTACCAGCTAACTTGTCGGTTAGGTGCTCTAAGATCTCATGGAGCTCTCGCTTCTTGTTCAGTACTTGGAGCACGACATGATTGGGTCTTCTCTATGTGCTCCTAGCCATCATGTGGATTGGCATTGAGGGCTCTTCTCGGGTCTTGTCTACTGCCTTAGCAGCTTGCTTGTATCCCACATTGTCTGAGAATGGCATGTTGATTGTGGCAAGGACATGCATCCAGTCTCACTCGTCCTCATGGCAAGGGATATACTTAGTCAGTGGCCCATAAGATTTTCTATTCTGGTCGTCACCCTTCAACATAGTGGAGATGGCATCTAGGTTGATTGGTGTGGTCTTCTAGGTGTCCATCTCTACTCTTACGGGCTGCTGTTCGATTCCCTAGGAAGATTAGACTGTTGCCCCAGTCTTTTATGACTTTCGCATTGCGTATCTAGGGTCATCGAGCCTAGTAGGATATTATAGTCCACTCCCTTCATGACTATAAAATCAATTGAGAATTGGACTCTTGCAATCTTCACTGGCCAATTCTTTAATGCGCCAAATGGCTTCACTTTCATCCCATTAGCCAGTGTGACGTTAAACAACCTGGCCGTCTTGATTAGTGGGTTACCCTAGGTTTAGAGCACTACATGGCTCAGCACATTGACTCTTGAACCTGTGCCTACAATTCCTTTCCTTGTGGTATCTCATAGAGCTAAGATCAGCAAGACAACATGCATTTCAATGCCCTCCCATAAAGTATTGATGTGTAAGGATTTTAGTATTGAGTGCAGTGTCAGACTTGGTATTTGTGTCTCGATATCATGTTGGTGCAAGTCAACAGCAACTTGCTCCATTGATCTTGCAACCCACTGTTTCAGCTCTTGCCACAATGGCAGATGTTGTCTAAGTAGATCTCCTAGGCTTAGCATCATGGGGGTGGTCACTAGTGTGGTGAGGAGATTGCTAGCTGCTTGCCAATCTCCTGTCCATATGTTTCTTGGCCACCAATGGCCTTGGATGATTCACTTGCTTGTAGCGTTTAGGCTTTGTCTATGTGGCACTGCTTGTGGTGTAGATGCATCTCTCCATTTTGGTCGTGGGGGTGATACTAGTGTGCTCATGCTTGAGAGATCATCAATCTCATCTTCCAATATGGGATCAATATCTTTTAGGTGTTCCTTGGCTTCTTTCATCCACTCCTTCACCTTTTCGATGGCTTTGAGTTGGTGCTTTGGGTTGGGGTACTCCTCGACCTTCGCACTTCCCTTCTTAGCCATCCGTGGAGCTAACATTTTTGCCTCTACATTTGTCACTTTCTTTCCAGCAGGTAGTGTTATAGCACTCTTTGTTTTCAACATGACCTTTGCATCTGGTTTCTTCTTTCTTGTCTTATGACTCTTTTTTTCGATTGAGGTTGCGTCTAAGTTGTTGGGCCCTAGCAATGATATGCCAGCCTGCTTTGTCTATGCATGGGTCATGACATGCAATGGGATAGGCATGGTCTCCCTATTGAGTGTCTCGACATCGAACAACCCCAATGGGGCCGATGGCTCATTTGTTGAATTAGAGGATGGCTTCTGTCTAGGGTAATCAACAAAGGGATGTGTGATTTTTCATTTAGTGTATCTCAAGTTAGCCTTGTATCGATTTGCTTGTTCCCTTTTAGGGGCATTGCGAAGAGATACATACTGGGTGGTTGCAAGTCCAATATGTGATTGGCTCTTGGGTCTACCCTCCTAAGCCTCTAGCTCTTCCTCTAACTAACGCCATCACTATTGTACTTGTCAGTAGTCCATAAGGATGGAATTATCCTCTTCATCATACGCGATGTAAGGGTGTTGGGGTAAAAGGCCTCTGGGCCTGCTCCTGTACATTGTGACCACCCATTCTTTATTCATATATAATATGATAGTGCAATAAGGCAGTTAGTTCAGTTGGACAGCAACTACATTATGTGTGCTCTTCTCTCCTGCATCTTCCTCTTCTCCTTTTCCACTTCCATTGCATTCCCTTCAACTAGTATTAGAGCTTTGGATCAAAGCTTGATCATGGAGCTTGGCCTGGCATTACTTCAGCCTAGATTGAAGACCTGGAGCTTGGAGCTTTAATGCTAGCCATGACTTCTTTCCCCGATGTAAGATTTCATCTCCTGCCTCTCCCTGGCCCTCATAGGCTCTTTGTAGGTGTTCCTTGGCTTCATAACCAGCAGGTCCCACAGCAGCAGCTCACGGTTTTTTTTTTGCGCCCGTTTCAAAATCTAGCTCAAAAATCCCATTTTTTCTCATATCTTGGGCATTCGGAACTCAATTTAGGCAAGGTAAGAGTCTAACTTGGGGTTTTGGCACGCTCTGGATGCAATGGTAATGTCAAATCTACCAAATTCTGATAATAGAATTTTCTGTAACAGATCTGAGTTGATTTGCAGTAAGAAAATATCATGATCTTAGCTTATGTGTTGCTCCCGAGGCTTGGTATTTGATGCCCAAATGCTTTGGGGATGTTTCCCTAATGTTTTGAGATGCTTTGGGACTTGGTTTGAGCTTCCATAGATAGATTTATGCAGGGATTTACTGCTGTACATTTTTTGGGCAGCAAGGTTTTATAAGGGACGGCTTATGCATGATGCTCTTTGTTGACATTCGGGTGTCTTGTTGGATGTATTGATGCTTGGTCATCATGGTTTATGCTTGGATATGCTATTTGAGAGCTATTGAGCCTTGATTTGGATGTGGAAACTTTGTTCTTGGTTGGGATTTATGCTATCTTGGTTGATACGTTATTTTACCTCTGGTTTGGTTATGCCTATGGTCTACGGGTGCTCTTGACTACTCAGGATGATATGTTGATATATTTGGATGATGCCGCTTTGATGTTTATGTTCCTAGATGCTTCTTGAGCAAAGAGTAGAGCTCAATTCTTGGTTCACAGTCATTTTCTTTGCAATTGGCATTTCACTTGACAAGGTTTATGCCCCATGCTACCCATTATGAGACTGATGTCTGATGTGGATGCTTTTGGGTTCGGTTGTAGTATGACAGATGTTTGGGCTTGAATTGACTTGCATTTGAGAATTTTGTGGAGCAGTTTGCATTTGATAAACTTATCACTTATGTAGCTTGGATGCTATTTGGCCATTAATGCCCTTATTATGGATCTTGGATTTACTTGGATGCAGATACATGTTTGAGCAGTGCTTGCTCCATTGTGTTGGCAGTTGGTTATTGAGCTTTCATTGCTCATTGATGCTTGGTTCTTTGTAGGTTATTCCTTGATCACTAGACTTCTTGACAGTGGTTGGGTTTAGCAGTTATGGCTTTGTTTCTTTTGTGTTGCCTAGCTTCTATGCTAGTTAGGTTGCTTTTACCCATATAGGTCAGAGAGCAGTTGCTCTTGATGCTTACCCAGCTATGCACTTTGTCTACTGTCATGTACTTTACAGAGCCACTTATTTGGATGTTGTTGTACAGATACTTGGGCTTATCCTAGAGCTTGACCATTGCAAGATCTTATGCCACTTACCAGTCTTGCGTTGATTTGGATGCTACTATGTGGTCTGATGTACTACAGAGTCATGTTTGCCATTATGGTTATGGGCTGATTTCATGGCTAAATACCATATGCTCTTATGAGAGATGTCTTATGCTTTACCGTACTATGGTTGGTTATGTCATGTAGTTGGCTATGATTCTTTTTCATGTGGGAGCTTCTACATCCCTAATTGATGCTTCTGTGCTTTCCTCTCCATTGAGGATGGAAGAGTACTTGCAGCAGCATGCTTTTACCACTTGTGCTTCTATTGACAATTGTCTTGATGAGCAGGTTCCCTATGTTAGGATAGCCCTCAACTCCTTGAGCTCCGTGGATGCTATGGATAGCCCTATTCATGATGACTTGGATTCCTTGTCGTCTTCTATAGATTCTTCTTCTATAGATGTATGCTTCCATTGTGGGAAGCTTGGGCATGTTAAAAGAAAAATTTTCAAATGGATTAGAGAGCAGTAGAGACAGAGACAGACTTGACATGAGTAGAGAGTCAGAGATACAGGAGATGCAACGGGTGTTACTACTGCTACTAGCGGTGACGTACATGTTGTTTCCCATGATGATGCAGCTGAGCATGCACTCATGTCATCTAGTTTCCCTACAACTTTCTTGCTCAATGCTATGGCCTACAGCTCAGATTGGCTATTGGATCCTATGGCATCTTGTCATGTTACTTCACATCGAGCATGGTTCTCTACTTACAGAGAGTTTGATGGATGCATTGCTTTGGGCCTTGAGCAGACTTATGCTATTCTTGGTATAGGGGACATACACCTAGCTTTGCCTAATGGGACTTCTCTTATACTTAGGGATGTTTTACATGTTCCCATGCTCAATAAGAGCTTGATTTCTGTTAGTCAAATGCATGATAAAAGTTACTCTGTTTCTCTTTAGGATAGATCATGGAAGATCTGTCATGGTTGCTTGGTTTTGGCTAGAGGCTCTAGAGTTGGTTCTCATTACCTAGTGCATGTCTCTCAAGTGGGAGATTCTATGGTTGCAGTTATTCGGATACCACATGCATTGTTATGACATTATCACCTAGGCCATATACACCATAGAGAGATGGCGATCTTGTCTCTTTCAGACTCATTGTTGTCTCCTATATCACTTACAGATCTTGATGCTTGCCTTGATTGTTCTCTTGGTCCTTGTAGAGCCCCCTTGGCTTATGGCAATTGTACAAGGCATGCTCCTCTAGATCTTGTCCATTGTGCAATATATGGACCTATGCCTTCCCAGTCACTTGGTGGAGCATCGTACTTTGTGACCTTTGTTGATCATGTTACCCACCGTGTTTGGGCTTTTCCCTTGGTGCAGATTTAACATGCTATAGTTATGCTTGATAGGTTTATGGATTTTGTTGGTAGCAGGCTTAGGTGCTTGCAAATGGATTATGAGAGTCATGCTCTTTCTCCCAGCTTTTGGACCTCCTGTCAACAATATGGCATTGATTTCTTATGCCCATGGTATTATGGGATTGCTCATGGCATGTGCCTGACCTTACAGGCAAAGGTTGCTTCTATGCTTACCACAACTGGGTTGTCATATGGCCTTTGGGATGAGGCCCTTATGACGATAGTCTATTTGGTTAACAGGACGCCGTGCTTCAGCTTGGATGGTATTACACCCCATGAGGCATGAAATGGCATGCAACCCTCCTATGATTACTTGAGGATATTTGGCTGCTAGGCATCTGTACATATGCCACATGAGCCTATGTCACGTAGATGTATCCTCCTTGGTTATGAAGATGGTGACTTTAAGGCCTACAGATTATGGGATTTGGATGCCCAGTAGGTCATACGCAGCCGTCATGCTGTCTTCTATGAGACGTAGACACCTCTCAAACCTCTTGATGAGCGTTCAATACGCTTTATGGCTGGTTTTATAGCAGCTATAGTGCCATTACAACAAGCTATTTATGTTGAAAATGAGGCACTTATTGGCCCAGATGACATAACTATGCATAGCAATCAGGATCAGGATGTTGGTGGTCAGTTGCTAGATCCCTTATCGGCTCATGAGAGCCATTTTTTTGTAGTTTTGCAAGCTGGACAGCTAGCCATATGTTAGTCTTCCGCTTCGCTGAGGCCACATGTAGTCTTGAGACCCCATTGGATGAGTGTCTGAGATGTTGGCTCTCTTTCAGTGATTGACTTTGGAGAGTTTGACTGCTCTCCGCTATCTTGTATGCACTACGGTACACTACGGTGATGTTACGCACGACTTTGATGCTTTACAGCCGTGCACTAATGAGTTGTGCTTGCTTCATGAGAAGCATTCTTGGATTGCTCCATTGTATGGAGCTGTGGGATCACTTATCTCCTAGATGTCATGGACTCAGGGATGCTTGACTCTTCTTTTGTAGACGTTCCTGACACTTCTTGTACAACTCGCTTTCCGATCGGGCATCAAGTGAGATGTCATGATTCCTCACCTTGTCTTTTTTTCTTTTCTTTTCTTTGTTTTCACTCCCCAGCCACATTGGCCTTTTAGTGGGAGGTTGTTGGGGTAAAAGGCCTCTGGGCCTAGACATGTACACTGTGACCGCCCATTCTTTATTCATATATAATATAATAGTGCAATAAGGCTGTCAGTTCAGTTGGACATCACCTACATTGTGTGTGCTCTTCTCTCCCGCATCTTCCTCTTCTCCTTCTCCACTACCATTGCATCCCCTTTAAAGGGTGCACATAAAGCTCTTCATCGTTTTCAACTCCTCCACATAGTGGACTAGAGTGTCACTTGGGGGACATATCACGTAGGGTCTAGGTGGTCTTGGGATTCCCGTAGGGTTTATCTCTATTCTAGGAATGGTTGGCTTGGAGTCATTGGGCGCTAGGAGAGCCAATGGGGCTCCCCTTCCGAAGAAGTGTGGTGTCCTATTCGCTAAGTAAGGTTGATTGTATGGTTGTATGTACGAGAGTCTCCTCAGCAGTCTTCTATAATGCATGGCATCATAGTATAACCTACCACAATTGGTGCAAGGTAGGGATCGAGGGTCATGACACTTAGCTGGAAGGTGGTTTTTGTCACAATACATGTATTGGATGTGAGGGTGTGTTGGTCATCTCATCATCTCTTGTAATTTGGCCAGCTCCATCTTCATCTCTGCTAGCTCCTCAATGCCCTTTCCTTTATTGAGTACTTGGGCTTGATCTTTCACTTGTCGTCAAAGCTCTCTCAGAATTCCTAGAGGTGGTCTCCTCTCGATTGGAGCTCTTGGGGTTTCTCTCCTTGAGTTGGTCATCCACTCTAATGGCCTCTTCAAAGACCCTAGCCAATGCATCTCGCTGTAAGCTCGAATTGTCTGCCAAGGCCTTATAGAGCTCTTTGCTTCGTATTCCATTAATGAATACTGTGGACACCGCTCTCTCCATTGGTCGCTCACCCATTGGGATTCTCTTGAGGAGACTCCTCACGTGGGTCATGTAATTTTGGATATCTTCCTTGTCCCTCTACGTGACATTCATCATGCGTACTAGAGCAGGTTATTGGAGTACTCTGACTTGGAGAATCTCTTAATGTGAGGTCTCCTTATAGCACTCTCTTTCTTTATGTCTGGTCGTGTCTGATTTCTGCTTGCTAGGGCTAGCAGGATCTCTCACATTTCCATATTTTGTCGTAAGCTCCTAGTATGCTGATCCTAGTTATAAGCCACTATGCCCTACAAAGCCTTACTTGCTAGCTTTCTTTCCTCTTTGAGATCTGCTATGATAGCCTCCACATCTTTGCCATGGTGCTCTATCCGAGTTTGAGCATCATATTCATTCACCATTTGCTGGATCATCTGAGTTGGTCTCTCTACCATATCTGTAATCTGGTGCTCCTTCAAGTTGCCGATGAGATTGATTAGGTCGGGTAGATCCACTTCTCTGATAGAGACTATCCCTGCTATGCCTAGCTTCTCTGTTGCATTTTCAGCTTGTTCCTATGCTTGGGGTTTCAACCACCCAACCACACCTCATGGTCTTCTACTAGTGGGTTCCTTTAGGTTATTACGTCTGAGTGAGTTCCTTAATAATTACAAGAAATTTTCAATTTATAGTCACTCAATGTTGGGTGTGTGTGTGTATACGCTTTTCCACGCACCGTGCGCAATCAGGCTCTCAGCTTTTCTTATGTGCACTTCAAGTGCTGGAAAATAGTACAAGTGCGAAGACAAGATGACCATTCAACGTCTGTACTCCCGCTTGTGTTTGTGGTCTGAATGGGCTCTAAGCTCGGCTGCTTGCTAGGGTCTCCGCCATGTTGTTCAATTTGTTTAGGGTCAATTTATTAGCCTACGACTCTAAGCGTGTTGAATTTTTTGTTAAGTCTGTTAGTATTGTTCCCGACAGTTCGTCTACGATTTCTAGGTCCAAAATTTCTTGTAAGGCATTCAGTGAATTCTCCTAGTGCGGGTTGTGCTCTAGGTCATCCGTGATGCGTTAGTTTTCCAAATTTATATGTCAATGTGTGTCTGATTGTGCAGGGTTTGAGTTTTGAAATCGGACGTCCGATTTGGTCTGGTGTGATTCAAGTATATCCAATTACCAAAATCGGATAGGGTGTGTTTGATTATCAAAATCAGACAGTTTGTGCCTAATCGGACAAGGTGACTGGTCCAATTTGGATGTATCCAATTTCAGGGATCGGATGGGTCGCAGGCAGTGAGTTCGATTCTCACCTGTCCGATTCTTGAAATCGGGTAGGACATGGTGGTCTGAGTGATGACATGGCAAGGTCCAATTCTGGTAGTCTGATTTTCAAAATAGGACAAGGTCTTTGGTCAGAGCGTTTGATTCCTAGAATTGGAGATTGATAAGCATGTCCAATTCTGCCGATCGAAATACGCGTTCTACTACAATTTGATCAAAATCTACAAGCTCAAGCTACGATCACTAGCAAGACTTTCTAGAAATCAAACACGGGTGTAGGGCAAGGGCATCATATACTTGAATCTCACAGAAAACTCCGGCACACTTTGATCAATCCGATGTAAGCTTGTGGCTTGCAAGCGCACACACACACCCACACTCTCTCTCTCTCTTCTTCCCACAAAGCTAAAATTGCAAATGAGGCTTTCCCTTGCCTCCTGAGGTTTTAAACCCTTGTTGGGCACAACCTTAATCTTTTGGATCACTCCCCTTGTGATTCCAACACATCTAAGCACTCATTTTTCCCATTTTTTTCTTATTTGTGCCCTGTTTGGGCCTATTTTACAGCAGCAAACCCTAAGCTTTCCACTCCGATTTCTCAATCCTAACCTACTCTAAATGCAACAAAAATCACAAGCAAAGTACTGAAATGATTTCTCCCACTCAACTAATAATCAAAAACCAAAAATATTTACTTGTGGAATGTTTAAAAAACCCAAAATCTCCTACCTAACTCAAGCTTCAATTGGGGGATGAGACCCTTACTTTGATGCTCAATTTGAGGCGCTCAAGCACTCGAGCTTGAATTCATCGGTCCTAACAACAAAACCAAAATGTAATGGGAGCTCATGCTCAATCGCCAAGATCAAGGGATCACTTATTCCTTCAAAAGCATTTCAAGCGAGCACCTATGGCTATCTCTGACCTAGCCGACGTGCCTTCAATCCTACCAGGGTGTAGTGAGCTTACCTTGATGCCTAAATGAGTTGCCTCCTCCTGCAAGCACTTCGGTAGCTCTAGGATCCGTGATGCAAGCTTAAGAATCCTCAAGCCTCCTCCTCCAAGCTCCATCATCCATAGCCATGTGTGAGACAAGAGAAGAGAAGAGAAGAGAAGAAGAAGAGAGGAGATGATGGAGAGCTTCGCCTCCAAGATCCCTCACCCTCACATGCTCACTCCTTCACTTACTCACACTCCCTCCCTTAAGCACTTAGAAGCAAGCAAAGAGAAGAGAAGGAGAGAAGAAGAAGAGTACACTTTTTTCACACACCAAAGAATGAGATTCTCATTCACTTTTTGAGTTTATATACAAAACCCTTATCCCTTTTGGGTGGTCATCCCCTTTTTTACATGGCCGGTTGTGGCCTAGGCCCTCTTTCCTATTGTCCACCTATCTTCTTAGCTTCCTTTCTATCGCCCGTCTACCCTTACAATTTGCACAGGAGGTAGTCTAGCGCCCTTTTACAAAAGTTTTAGGGGTGCCTTGCATTTAAAAATGCCTTTTTGCTTTTGAGTTAGCTTTTGAGACCGCCCTTGCACTTTCGGCCATTTCCCTTCCCGCTTCTTTTGTTGTGTCTGATTTCCTTATGGGTTGCCTCTTTCAGCTCCTCGTGACTTGTGCTTTTTCACTTTTCCACTTTTTCTTGTGTTGAGGTTAACATTAACATTACCTCCCTCCTAGAGGAGCACCAATCCCATGACACTTGTGTGTTTGTGTTGATGAGGGTTCGGTGATCAAATTGTTGAGGTGGTGGAGGTCGAGAATGGTTGGAGTGGATGACAGGGCCTCTGAAGTTGGTGATTTACCGCCTTTGTTTGTACCTAAATAGAAAAGAATTGTGCTACCTAGGGCCAGTGTCTACCTTGCTGCGTGTTGCATTGTGCTTGTGCTAGTGGAACTGGGAGCTGGGTCGCATGGTGTTATCCCACACTTGAGGACCTAGTTTGTGCATTTTTGTAGGTGCGGTGCGTAGCTTAGGGAGCAAGTCTGGAAGTCTTGCCCTTGAGGTGCCCCAAGCGTGAAGTGGGGGATGGGGCTAGGTAAAAAATCCTAGGTATAGTGATTGTGGCTCGAATAATTTCAAGGACTTGGTCTTTTCCTTTTCTTTCTTTTTCTTTCTTTTCTTCTTTTCTTTTATTTTTCTTTTATTTTATATTTGTTTTTCTTTGTCTCTTAAAAAAAAAGATAAACACAATCGACATTATAGATATGTGGGTGCTTTTAGGCTGTACCTAGGTCCTCTTCTGATGATGCATCATGGGGTGGCCTAAGGGATTTGCTAAAAAAGGCACGGCTTTGCATGTAGCTCTTGAGATTAGCCCTGATATTTAGAGGTGTGGTTGACAAAAAGGAGTGTCCACACCTTGTAAATCAGGTATCATTCATGTCTTCGAGTACCTTCATACAAAAAGAGGGCAACAATGTAGCCCTTACGGGCCATGGCATAGCTATCTATTCTTAGGTTGAGATAAAAAAAAAGTGGAGGTAGGTGGGCCTCCTCGGCTAGCTGGCTTTTGCTCTAGTAGAAAACCTAATGGTCCTAAGATAATTACAAGTTGTGAGGAAAGCGGGGTCTTGACAGGATGAGAAATCCTAGATGAAGCGTGTGATTGAAGGATGGATGTATCTTGTCTTAAAGGTTAGGCACTCCTCAGGATTCTTTGCATTGGCATTGTAGATCTTGGGAAAGTCATACATACCATGCTCCTCCCTATTGTAATCCACTCCATGCTTGGGGGGGTAGCGCATGTAGATAGGATCGTTTCTTTCTTCATGAAGTGTACCGCAGAATGCCATCCATGCATTAAGGTTCGTATCCTAGATCCTTCTCCGCCACCCTGGCTTACTTCATAGCCTTGGACCGTCTTGGAAATCTAGTACACCTTGTCCTGCTAGTAGTTAGGGACCTCCTACCTCCATCTAGTGATAACTATGCTCCGCTCCATGACCCATCGATTTGCCAAGTTGTTGGCCATTCAAATTATGCTGTCCACTACTTCCAATGGTAGGACTTAGTCCAGGGTCCATGGGTAGAGGAATGAAAGCTTGAAGGGATGGGTTTGGATTTCTTCTTGCTCCCAAATACTTAGTTCTTGGGGCAAGTTGACAGGATAGCAATCCTCGTGTTGTGGCACGGGCTCTCGATGAAGCTGTTGGGATTGCACTCTAGCTCTCTGCTACGCTTGCTCCACCAATTCCCATCTTCTTCTCTTAGATGCAATGATGTGCTTGAGTACTTGGCTACCTTTTAGATCTTCTTGAGGTACATTTGATAGTGGTGGGCTAAGTTCTCGTGCCCATTGCTCTTCTCCTAGCTCTTGCTTGAAGTCTCTTGGCCCTTCCTTTGGTAGTTGCTCTTGTTCCTCCAACTCTAGGGTAGTCCTCTTTTTCAAGTCTTTCTTTGGCTAAGCAAGAGAAGAGAGAGCTGGGGGTGGATGTGGTTGCTCCTACTCTTCAAAACTTAGTTCTTTCAACTCATTGATGGAGAGACCAAGCTTGCCTCAAATATTGGCATTGTTCTTTTCTCATTAAGCCGGTGTCGGTTGGGAGAGCATGCTCTTGTAGGCCATACTTCAGGGATTTGGTGGTCAATTCTAACTTCCTTTTTGTCCTCTCCACGGAATCCTCAGTGTCCACTTGCATTACATGGAGCATTGTGCTTAAGAAGGCTTGCTGTTGCACCTCTGAACTTGCCTGTAGAAATTTCTTTTAGGTCTTAGATTTCTCGTTGATGCTTTGTTGCATGGCGGGTTGCTTCCAACCTGAGTGCTACTAAGTCTTCTCTTTCAATCTCTAGCTCAACTGCTGCTGTGGATGTTGCTCTCTTCTCCTCCTTGGCCTTTTCTAGCTGCGCTAGGAGCTCTTTGACATACTCATTGTATGTTGTGGCCGTGGGCATCGCGGGGGATGCTGTAGTCATGGAGGCCTCTAGCTTCTACCTCTTGGGATCCTACCTTGACTCAGCGTCGGCTTCGGGTGGCTTGTCTTTTAGCTCCTGTAGTGAGGACCTGTGCTCCCAAATCTAGAGCTATCTCTTGCATCTTCATTACCAAAAACTGCATCATGGACATTAACTTACTAGTGTCCATGGCAACTGCGGTGGCTTGGGTAGTCAAAGGTGGTCGTGGGGTGGGATGTGAAGATTGATGGAAGGGGGTGCATTTGGGCCTTGCCCTTGCCTGATACTACTATCAAGACTCCTTCAATTTTTGAGGCCTTGGTGCTACTGCTTGGCTCTCCTTCCCTTCGGGGAACTTATGGTGGCTAGCTCTTCCCTACCCAAAGTCTCCTCCATTGATGTGTGCATGACCTCGCCTATGTCTTCATCTTCCTTTCTCCTCAACTCTTTTGCTTCTTCCTCTGCTTTTCTTTTTCTCTCTTCTTTGGCCCTCTGAGACTCTCTTTGGGCCCTCTTTAGCTCTCAGCCCATTCCTCCTTTGTATTTTTATCTTACCCTTGTAATAGCCTTGCGCTTGCAATAAGGTTTTGGGGACCCATCGCAGCTTGACCGTTCGTCGATGCTTGTAGTTTCCTCTAGGCCTCCTAGATTTCAAGGGAAGGTTCCTAGCCTTTGCGAGTTTGTGGTTGTGGGCGCTCTAGGTGGTGGCGGTCTTGGATGTTTTGGTACCCATTTGAACTGGTGTTCAAGGGTTTTAGCTTTGTGGTTGACTTTTTTCTGGTGCTGAGGTTGGTGGGTGGTAACGAATCACGACCCCCCTCCTTAGACTTGATGGTGGGTTTCTCTACCAATAGTGGCTTTGTGGACTGTGGTTGAGTCGTACAGCCCTTGTTGTTGAAGGCTATGATGATTTGTATGTTGCCAATGGCCAGGCAAATGCACTGTGACTGGTAGTTGACATTACAATAGGATTTCTTCTTAAAGGTTGTGTAATATTCCCATGCTCCCCCCCCCCCCCCCCCCCCCCAATAAGAACTCCCCCCTTTTAAAAAAAATATTAACTTTAGTGCAAATTTTTTTATCCCTCTCTCTCTCCCCGCCGACAGCACGTCGGGGAGAGAGGGAGAGGGAGTGAAGTGAAGATGCTAGGGGGGCATGCAGCCCCCACGTGGGAGGGGTGGCAGCCATGCCACCCTCCTCCCCCTCCTATAAAGGGGAGCTTCCCCCCTCCCTCCTCTACACAGCGCCCCCCCTATGGACGTCCGCAGGTAGGTCCGTCCCCCCCTCGTGCTCGTCACCTTCCCCCCCTCCTCGTTTGGCCGGCAGCTGTGCCCCGCAGAGAGGGAGAGAAGAAGAGAAGGAGGAAGAGAGAGTAGGAGAAGAAGAGAAAAAGAAGTAGAAGAGGAAGAGGAGAGAGAGAGAAGAAGAGAAGGAGCGGGAGAGAGGGAAGGAGAAGAAGAGGAAAAGAAGGAGAGGAAGAAGAGAGGGAGAGGAGAAGAGAAGGAGAGGGAGAGAGAGAAGGAGAAGAAGAGAAGAGAAGAAGAAGAGGAAGGAGAGAGAGAGAGAAGAAGAGAAGGAGAGGGAGAAAGAGTAGGAGAAGAAGAGAAAAAGAAGTAGAAGAGGAAGAGGAGAGAGAGAGAAGAAGAGAAGGAGAGGGAGAGAGGGAAGGAGAAGAAGAGGAAAAGAAGAAGGAGAGGAAAAAGAGAGGGAGAGGAGAAGAGAAGGAGAGGGAGAGAGGGAAGGAGAAGAAGAGGAAAAGAAGAAGGAGAGGAAGAAGAGAGGGAGAGGAGAAGAGAAGGAGAGGGAAAGAGAGAAGGAGAAGAAGAAGAGAAGAAGAAGAAGAAGAGGGAGAGAAAGAGTAGAAGAAGGAGAGAAGAAAAGAAGAAGAAGAAGAAGAAGAAGAAGAAGAAGAAGAAGAAGAAGAAGAAGAGAGAGAGAGAGAGAGAGAGAGAGAGAGAGAGAGAGAGAGAGAGAGAGAGAGAGAGAGAGAGAGAGAGAAGGAGAGAGTTGGTGAGTGGAGAAGGTGTCGAGGGGTGTGTTCGAGGGGCCACTCTTCAAGCCACCCCCTCATTGGCAAAGGACCCCTTCTCACAACCTTTCCTTCCTGAGCCTGTTATCTTGAAGGCCATTAAGGTTCGGACTATACAAACTCCGCATGGTAAATGGCTCCCAAAAAGAGAGTTGCGGGAAGTGTAAGTGCCAAAGCTACCATTGGTACCTGTAATGCGGGAGGGGTGAGTGGAGCGACCAATGCAACAAATGCCCCTACGATCACGAATCAAACCCAGGTTCTTTAGATATTCTAAGATTTATAATTAATTCTGTATTATTTCTCGAGGAAAAAATAAAGGGGTTAGCTACATGCATGGAACAAGAACGAGTCTTAGGATTTTTGTTTACTCTAAGTGCTAGGTCGCATGCATGAAATGGTAGAGTATGGAGTTCGCATAAGTTTATATGCATGGAATGATAGCTTTTACACACATAGAATGATAAGGTTTTTGCATTATTTCACATAAAATAATAGCTTTTAAACCACTTTAGTGCACGAATAAACATTTAGAATTCATGCTTCGCAATCATGATTAAAAGAAACACATGAAATGTTAGTTTCCGTTCGTAAGATGCAATTGCACCGATGGATAGAAACCTAGACTTTCATATGCACAAGTCACATGTGATCCGGTGCATTAGGAATAAGTATTCGTTGCCAGGTATGAAGAGAGTTAAAGGTCATTTAGGATGTACAAATATACTAAACACACCATGTGCATGATGGGTAAGGATGATTGGAAAACTCTGCATAGTACCACACTAAGAGAGATGGAAGGGACGCATGCATCTAGACTGTATCCTAAAGGCCTAGATGAAGAATCTTGCATTGCCAAGTGTGTTAACTGAACTTGATTAGAATTGGAAGAATAAAAGACCCTTGGTTGGGTTGCGAATAAGGCATGTCCGTTGCCTTGGTTGACCAGTTAATGCTTTGGGTTAGGGTTAAGATACCATAAGGTAAAACCCAAGGGAAAGAGCAAGTCAAAATAAGTTAACTTACCAAGAACATATGCTTGCATGATCTTGGTTGAGATTATTGGGATCTCGCCAAGTCGGAAACAATCCAGGATTGGATGTTGGGAGCATTCGGGAAAAAGGAATCACACCTTAGCAGTTGGTCGTACAAACGGCCTCTGAAATGTTTGTGATTGTGCACTTAGGTACATTATTTGATCTCCTTTGCTCAAGGAACTAATTCAAGGAAAAATACTTAATGCTTCAAGTTAGAAGCCTAGAGGGAGAGGCAGGAACAATTACCTTCGATTGTCTGCCTGGCCCTATCCAAGGGGGTTGTTAGCCGCGCCAGGTATATGGATCTAACCCCTGCAAGAGGTCTCTCTGTGGGTGTTGCTTGGAGCGGGAGGATGCTTGGGTGCCAGGGGAGGCTCTGGCTGAATTCCTTGCCTCCGGATCCCGCACAAGAGGCCAACGTGACTCGAGATGGGATCTCAAGGCCCGTGTACTAGTCAACGGTGGAGCAGCAATCCTGTAGATTGCTAGGATAGCCTTCGGGCATGATACTTGATGTACTCCAAGATTATGATAATTAAAGAACAGATATTTGAGAAAAAGGAGCTTGCTTGACATTGTTTTTGTGTCAGTGCCTAAGTTATGTGAAGGAACCCGTGATTAAATTGGTTAATTAAGGAAGCTGCTTTTGCAAGTCAAACGTAATGTGGTAGGTAAATAGATAACTAAAGCAAAATGAGGAAAGTATAGTGGACGTGACTTAAGTCCGTCCTACGGAAGGGTGGTCCCAGTTAGCTAGGAACTTTTCTCAAAAGACGAGATAATGAGTTTATGAGGACCTAGCACCAGAAGAGTTAGAATCCCGATTTATGCTATTTTAGGGGAAAGGAATGGGACTATGCCTTATGGGCAGAGAGGTTGAGCTTTGCATCCCTCTCATTTCCCATTCTCCATGAACCAAGTGTAGCATGATTCCGCTTTGACTCTGTTGTTCCTACGCAAAGTGGTTCATCTGGAGCTCGACGATAGCTACTTCCTAGAGACCTTGCTGATAGGAAAGGAACCCTGACTTCAGGTCGATCCTAAGTGGGAACGGCCGGACACTTCCGCTCGGGGCAGTCTCGGGAAGACCTAGATCGCAAACCTTGTGACATTCCTTGCGAGTGCCAGGCGGATCTTTCTAGACCCTCTTCCCAATGGGCTGCTAAGACGTGTCCCACAAGCAGATGAGCGGACATGTTACAGGTTCATCCTAACAACAATTTCATGCCTGCCTCTTTGGTGTTTGGCAACACATAAAAGACCATGGGGAAGCTCTCAGACTCGATAGAGACCATAACTTTGCACTTTCCCAAAAGTGCATATGTGCGGCCACCAAATGGGCTGAGTTTGGCGTTAGTGTCTTATGTAAAACTGTGGTTTTTCGATTTGAGTCCAATGATCATAAGTTAGGATGAGTTAGCACCCTCATCGATCAATGCATCAATGGCATGTATTTGTTGTTGGGCTGTAATGGCCATGTGTAGGTAAGCCAAAGCTACGACTTCCTTAGCTTCATCCTCCATAATGGTGGCTATTCGTTCATTGATATAGGCTTCTAGCATTGGGGGTTCGTGAAGTGGATATGTGGGGGGGTAGTACTTCTTTATGGCTACCATTAAAGAAGCCTATGCCCTCACCTTCCAAGGTTTCGAGTTCTACATTGTCGGTTTGGCTTGTGGTGCAAACTCGAAAAGGTCCTAACCCTTTCAACTTCATTTTCTGCTTATGTCCCTTGATCGAGTATAAAGCACTAAGTCACCATGTGTGAAATTCCATTGCTTGACGTGCTTGTCAAACCAGCTCTTGTGTTCATGCCTTTTCACAAATCAGTGCGTGGGTGGCTAGAAGTCGAATTTTTGACAAGCGTTATAGCTCTGCTAGACGTTCTGTCCGTGGTTCTTTTCCCTCCCATCTTTCTTGAATAACGATTCTCAAGATAGGAATGAAGAATTCTATAGGTAGAATTGCCTCAATTTTGCACATGAAGGGAGTATGTTCCCATAGCCGTTTTACAGGCTGTCTGATAGGCCTATAAGGCTGCCATTAGCTTGTTATCCTAGTCATTGTGCAAAGCAGAGACTATCTTGGTCAGGACATTTACTAGAATCTTATTTGTTGATTTTACTTGGCCATTCGCCTAAGGGTAGTAGGGTGAGGATTTTTGATGAATGATTAGGAAGGTGGATAGGAGATGAGCAACCACCTCATTGATGAAGTGCGTGCCTTGATCATTGACGAGTTCGATAGGGTGGCCAAATTGAGAGATTACCTGCTCCCATAAAAACTTAACATCGGTTTGTGCATTGTTCTTTCAAGAAGTGGCAAGCTTCCACCCACTTCATTAGATAATCGGTGGCAACAATGATGTATTTGGCCTGTGAATATTGAGCCGTGGGACTGATAGGCCCAATGAAGTCAAGCTCCCATTTCTTGAATGGTTGTCATGCTATAATGGGGCTTAGCTCCATTTTGTCCTTGCAAATTGGCACCTTGGTTTGTTGATACTCATCACAGTATTTCATGAATCGTGCCGCATCTTGGAAAAGCATGGGCCACCATAGTTGAGATTGTAGCACCTTACGGGCTGTCGTATCTACATTGAAGTGTCCTTCTACAATTCCGTTATGCACCTCAACTAGTACATCGTGCATTTCATGTTCACACACACACACCCCTCCATAGCAACCTGTCTTGCCCTAGCTCATGAAGTTGACATGCTATTAATTGATAGGGTTGGATTTTGAGAATGAGCCACCTCAGTTGGGCCTTCTCCATGGGTCGATCGAGTAGTCCGTGCTCCAACACTTGGACTATGTCATCTGCCCAGTATGGCATCAAGTCGGCTCTAAATAGATCTCTTTTGCTAGATAGGGTGAATAGATATGAGTCTTGCACTTCGTCTCCAATGCCCTGTCCAGCGGCTTCTCTTGTGGGTATGTGGGATATATGATCAGTCATATAGTATTGTTTTCCCTTGTGCACGACAATGAAGAAGTCAAATTCGAGAAGTAGAAGTAACCGTTGTGTTATGCCTACCCTGTAGCATAGGGTTTGTTTACTAGATACAACAAGGCTTGATGGTCAACAAAGAAAATAAAGGGCATAGCTAGAAGATAATACCGAAATTTCTTTTTGGCAAACACCATGGCTAACCCCTCTCTTTCGGTTGTGGAGTAGTTCATTTCTGTATCCGTGAGTTGTCTATTAGAAAATCTCACTAGAGAGTCTAGATTGTGGTCACCAGGCTAGCACAATACACAGCTCCCATTGCAAATTTTGAAGCGTCAATATGAACATGAAAGGTTATGCTCCAGTCTTGTGGGGCTCTTAAGATTAGTGCAGTGGTTAGATCCTTCTTCAATTCCTCGTATGCATGCTGGCATTCTCAGTCCAGTCGAATATTATCAGTGTCTTGTACAGGGGTCTAGCAATCAATGCATGGTTTAACAGAAACCGTCGATAGTACCCTGTATGGCCTAGGAAGCACCAAACTCCCTTGTAATTGATTGGGGGTGGAAGATCGAAAATAACCCCAACCTTCAAGAAGTCTGTGGCAATGCCATTCTCGGACACCATGTGCCCTAGGATGCATCCGTGCTTTACCCAAAATTGGCACTTTAAGGGGTTTAATGAGAGATGATATAGTCTGCATAATTCAAAAAATGCTTGGCGTTTGTCTAATTGTTCCTTCTAGTTGGAGTGAACACACACGTCATCAACAAAGACCTCTAACTCTTTCTTAAGCATGCCCTTGAATATTTCACACATGAGTCTCTAAAAGGTAGTAGGTGTATTAGTCAACCCGAAATGCATGACTATGTAGGCGCAGACACCCCACTCAGTGGTGAAGGTGATCTTGTGCCTATCGTCATGGTGCACTTGCACATGATTGTATCCTGAGAAGCCATCCAAAAAACTGTAGGCCTCTTTGCTCACTACTCTCTCGAGCATGTGTTCAGTATATGGCAATGGATAATTGTCCCTCTTGGTAGCAGTGTTTACCATTTGACTGGGCAATGCCTGCTTGTTTGTAGTCAATTGCCCTCAAGTGCTCTAGCCAGGCTTGGTCGCAATCCATGTGCATGACTCTTCTTTCAATTCTAAAGGCATACTTCCTACGCAGTTTGGAGTTAGCTTGAATTTGCTCTATCATCTTTCCCTCGGTGTCATATTCTATCGTGTCCAACTCTCCTTTGCTTCCATCACTGAAGGAACAAAATCCTTGCATTCCTTGCTAGAGCCGTCCTCCTTTGATGATTCTCATCATCTCGTAGGTCTTGATAGGGTCTTTCCTTCTCGTCAATGGCTAAGGCCCAATTGTATGTTAAGTTTAAGTTGTGCACTTTGGTCCATCATCACTTAGGCTTGTCTAAGAGATCTTGGAGAGGTTTAAGGTTAGCAGTGGCTAGATTGTCCGCTAGCTTGCTTGTCAAATCTTCTAGGATCTCCAACTAGTAGTTCTTGCTTGTTACTTGGGACGTGGAGTTCAATGGGGTGGGATTTTCCACTTGAGCTTTTGGCCATTATGCAGATTGGTACTAAGGGTGTGTTTTGGTCTTATTAGCTATCTTAGTAGCTTGCTCGTATTCCTCACAGTCTGAGAATGGCAGATCTATCATGGCGAGCACATGCATCCGATCTCACTCATCCTTGGGACATGGGATATATTTGGTCAGTGGCCCATAAGATTTTTTAACTTGTGCATCACCCTTCCTTAGGACATGGTGGAGATGATATCCAAGTCGAATGGTGTGGTCTTCCATGTATCCATCTCTACTCTCACTGCCTTTGTTCGATTTCCTAAGAAGATCAGACCGTTGCCCCAATCTTCTATGACTTGTGCATTGCGCATCTAGGGCTGGGCCTAATAGGATGTCATAGTCCACTCCCTTCATGACTACAAAGTCAACAGAGAATTGGATCTCTGTGATCTTCAATGGCCAGTTCTTTAATACTCCAATGGCCGCACTTTCATTCCATTGGCTAGGGTGACAATGAACCTAGCATTCTCAATAGGTGTGTTACCCTAGTCCTGGAGTACTGTGTGGCTCAGCACACTAACTCTTGCTCCCGTATCTACAATTCCCTTTCTTGTGGTGTCTCTTAGGGCTAGGATCAGTAAGACTACATGCCTTTTGTTACTTTCCAAAAAAGTGCTGACGTGCAAGGACTTGGGCATCGAGGGCAGGCTGGGTATTTGAGTTACTACGTCATGATCATGTAGATTAACTCCCCCTTGCTCCATTAGTCCTTCAACCATTGCTTCATTTCCTGCCATAGTGTCGGATGCTGCCTAAGTAAATCTCCTAAGCTTAGAGTCATCGAGGTGGTTACTAGCATGGTAAATAGGTTGTTAACTGCTTGTCTCTCTCCTGACACTGCGTTTCTTAGTCATAGCCCTAATGGCTTTGCTGACTCATAGCGTGTCGGCTCTATTTAAGCAGTATTTCTTGTGGTACAACCATGTTCCTCGACTTTGGTCATGGAGGCAAGATTGGTGTGCTTACGCTTGAGAGATTATCTAGCTCATCTTCTGATATGGGCTCAATATCCTTTCAGTGCTCCTCATGGGCTTCTTTTACCTAGTCCTTGATCTTTTTAATGGCCTCAAGTTGGCACTTTGGGTTGGGGTACTCTCTGACCTTTGCACTCCCCTTCTCAGCCGTCTTTGGAGCTGACGTTTCTACCTTTACATTTGTCACCTTTTTTCCAGTAGGTAGTGTTGTGGCACTCTCGGTCTTTAGTGTGACCTTTTTGCATCAGCTTTCTTTCTCCTTTGTGTATGACTTTTCTTTTCGATAGAGAGGCTGCGTCTAAGTTATCAAGTCTAGACAATGATATTCTGGCTTGCCTTGCCTGTACGAAGTCATGACATGCAACAAGATGGGCGTCTCCTCTTAGTTGAATGTCTCAACTCCAAATAGCCCCAATGGTACAGATGGCTCATTTGTTGCACTAGAGGGTGGTCTTCGTCTAGGGCATTTGGCAAATAGGTGGTTGATTCCATGCTCTGGGCATCCTTTTCTCGATTAACCTACTCTTGTTTGGGGCAGTGTGAGGAGATATGTCCTGAGTATCCACAAGTCCAACCCAATATTGGTTCTTGGGTTTGCCCTCCAAAGCCTGTGCCTCTACCTCTACCTAATGCCATCACTAGTACAGGTCAGTAATCCATAAGGATTGCATTGCCGTCTTCATCATATGACACGTAGGGGTGCATGCAAGGCTCTTCATTGTTCGGCTCCTCCACGTAGTGGACTAGAGCATCACTCAATGGATGGGTTATACAGGGTCAAAGTGGTCTAGGTATGCCTATGGGGTTTATCTCCATCCTAGGAATGGCTAATTTGGCGTCATTAGGTGCTAGGAGAGCCAATGGGCCTCCCCTTACAAAGAAGTTTTACATCCTATTCACTAGGTAAGGCTGTTCATATGGTTGCGAGTACAAGAGTCTCCTCGGTAGTCGTCAATGCATGCTTGTTGGTTGTCTCATCATTTCTTGTAATTTGGCTAGCTCTGTCTTCATCTCCGCTAGCTCCTGACTTGCATCCATGCCCTTTCCTTTATCCTGAGAACTTGGGCATGATATTTCACTTGACGTCGAAAGTCTCTCAGAGTTTCTAGCATTTTTCACCTCTCGAGTTGAGCTCTTGGAGCTTCTCTCTTTGAGTTGGTTGTCCACTCTGATTTCCTCATCAAAGACCCTAGCCAGGGCATCTTGTTGCAAGCTTGAATTGCTTGCTAAGGCCTTGCAGAGTTCCTCACTTTGTATCCCATTGATGAAGACTGTGGAGACTGCTCTTTTGGTAGGTTGCTCAACCAGTTGGGATCCTCTTGAAGAGACTCCGCACATGGGTGACGTAGTCTCTTTGATGTCCTCCTTGTCTTTCTACTTGACGTTCATCAGCCGCACCAGAAGGTTATCAGTGTGGAAAATCAGAGTTGGAAGCATGAGAGTGTGCACAAGAGGGAGAAAGAGAGCTCAAGTACAAGAAGAAGATCTTGCTTAGTAATTTGTTCAAAGGTACAACTAGTACACTCTCCTCAAATGTGAGAGTGACCTTTAGGAAATTTATATAGCCTTTGGATAAGTTAGGGTTAGGGTTTCCCCTTGCTCTCTTGTCCTCCAGTTAATTTACACCAAGCTACCCTTATCCCCTCCAGTATAAGGAGAGTTCACATGCTTACTTCTCAACACCCCCCTCAATGCCAGGTGGCATTGGATAAAGCATGATAGGATGCCCCCCCTTAATCCACAATGAGATGCCTTTATAAATCAGGCTACAAAATATGGTTATAGCTAGAGAGTTTACATGACTCAAAAGATTCGATCGTCTGTGGATTGGGAGGCAAAATTGGCCTCCAATTCCTTAGGTACTTCAGGAACACTGGGACACTTATTGGTGATATGCCCAGTCTTTTTGCATTTATTGCACTTCATTTTGTCAAGCTATTTCTTCTAGCAATTACTTACAATATGCCCTTTTTTATGACAGAAGGAGCACTTTGTAGAAGCTGTATGGACTAACACTTGCTCATGGGAAGTAAATGCTGAAGTACCTTCGTTATGGTTCCTCTTCTCTTCATCCAGGCAATGAATGGATGGTACTTGCCAAGGTTGGGTTTGGGATATTAGTAAGGGAAGTAACAAGGGTTGGAAAGACCTTTTTTACAAACTTCAGAAGGATGGCAATGGCATCTTCATCATGAATTGGTGTTTGAACAGAGGCAGAACAGAGGCCAGCTGTGCCATGAGCCCCTTCATATGTGAAGTAAACTTGCTTAGATCTTCTCCCTGCCAAGCTAAAAAACTCAATCTTTAGAAAAATCTTGGATTTCTTCTTTATAGCACCATAGAGCCTTTCAAACTCATTCCACTTATCCTTTGTAGTAGAGGGTTGGCCAATATGATAAATTAAGGACTCATCCAGATGAAGCATGATGATGGACTGAGCTCTTTCATCGTCTTCTACATCAATGGGATTTGATGGGTCAATAACTTTGGGCCCTTTTATGAAGGGCCAATAGCCTCGTTCCATCATTTTATATTTTACCAAGACTTGCCAGGGATGGAAATCTTTTCCATTGGACTTGCGAATTGAAGGCCTTACATCTGCATAGGCCATGACCATTATAGGAAGGTCTTACCTATTGCCTTAGGCAAGGGCATAACATAATTGATAGCCCTACAAATGATAACCAACTTTAAAGCTGTAAGGATGAAAAAGGTTGGAAATCATACATATGTAATATCTCAAGGTAATATTTTGGTGGTCCCATCCTTTGAACAACCTTGATTTAAGTTTTATTGTTTTCCTAGTTTCAATGAGGTGAACTTTGACTAGACTTCTAGCTTCTCCCCACCTTGTGGTTTAGTGTACGAGCATTTGGTTGATCAAGGTCAATTAATGACCTCGACACTTGGTGAAGAGTCCGAGGAGATTTCAATCACATCAATATTCATAGGGTAGTAGTACTGATGTCACTAAATGCCTTGTGCTTAGAAGCACTCATCTCAAGATTGAGATGTTTAGGTATTCAGGAATAAACTTTAGAGCATATGCTTCAGTGATTAGAATCACTGTTAGTGATTACATATTGAAAAAAGTGAAAAAATAGAAGGCTTGAAGCTTCTTGGCTATGGTTGCTATAAACCCACAATTAGGGTTTTGCTGATTGTCGGCAATAGAGAGGGAATGAGGTCAAACCCTCTTAGAGGGAGATGGCCCACTAGGGGGGCTATGAAAACCCTATGGTGGCCAAGAAGAATGTGCCACGTGCAGATCACGCCACAGTCAGAGATGCCACACTGCCTAGACTGCACCTTTTCATGCTCTTTTAGCAATGTTGCCCTTGTGCGCCCACAATGTTGGGGTTTCTCTTGCCATGCTGCTGCGCCTTGAGATGGGGAGGAGTTATTTAGAAGAAACCTTGACCTAAAATGCTATCCTTTGCTCTCCCCAGGTCCTCCAACAGAGGTGGGTCAGGCTATGACTATTCTGGTTAAGAGGCAAGAGGTAGAAGTTAAAATCTCATGTGCACTTAATGATGTAAGGAGGCTGAGGGAAGCTGAAGGATCAGAGATGGATCTAATACAATGTGGAAAATCAGAGTTGAAAGCATGAGAGTGTGGACAAGAGGGAGAGAGAGAGCTCAAGTACAAGAAGAAGATCTTGCTTAGTAAGTTGTTCAAAGGTACAACTAGTACACTCTCCTCAACTGTGAGAGTGACCTTTAGGCAGTTTATAACATTTGGAGAAGTTAGGGCTAGGGTTTCCCCTTGCTCCCTTGTCCTCTAATTCATTTACACCAAGCTACCATTATCCCCTCTAGTATAAGGAGAGTTCACATGCTTACTTCTCAACAACAGGAGTACCCATCCTTAGAGAATCTCTTAATGAAGAGACTCTTGAGGTTGTTGAAGTCAGTCTGCTCACAACAACATCCAGACTCGTGTACAGGTCCTACCCTTGTCTCCTAAGCATAGACCAAAAGATTTTGAGTGCAAAGTAAGATCGATGAGGCCATTGGCCTCGTAGACTTGCTCAAATTGCTCCACGAAGCTATATGGGTCATCGTTTGTACTTGTCTAGTTGCTTAGCCCCATGATAGGGATTCTTGATTGGCTCTTAGAGCTTTGGTTGATTCCTAATCCTGTAAGCAATGAGGTTGCCATTGCAATGGTGCTCTGCCCTGCTGTTGACGAGTTGTGTAGCAATCGCTTCGTAAGAAGCTTTCTTAGCGTGAGATTGTTTTCTAGTGCTCTTTCCCTTTTTGCGCTGGGTCCTGTCCTATTTCTGCTTAGTAGGGCTAGCACTCACGGAGTGCATTTCTATGTTCTGTCGCAAGCTTCTGGCTTGTTGTTCCTGATTGTATGCCACTATGCATTGCAACGCTTCCTGCACTAGCCTCCTATTCTCTTTGAGGTCCACTATGATATCCTTGGACATCCTATTGTGGTGGTCTATCCAGGTATGTAGATCGTAATTGGTTAGTCCACTATGATTTTTGTCAAGAACCCACCTAGATCAAGCTCTTTGTCAGTCCCATCTGTGGTTAGTGCTTGACGCCACCATGTTTGTGGTCTCTTGTTCCACTAGGGTGTCAATGAGATTGATCAAGTAGGGTAGATCCACTCCTTCGATAGTGTCGGTTCTTGCTTGGTCCTACGATTGGGGTTCTCAATCACCCGACTATGTTTTAGGGTCTTCTCCTACTAGTGGGTTCGTTTTGATGGTTATGTCTGAGTGAGTTCTTTATTATTAATAGACACTCCTCAGCTTAAACTCACTGGCGTATGTGTGTGTGCTCTCTTCCGTACATTGTGCGAAATCAGGCTCTTGGCTTTTCAGTGCACTTCAAGTGATAAAATCAATGTGGGGTGCAAATGCAAAATGGAAAATGCAACTCGCGCTATTCCCCTTTTTGTTTGTAGCCTAATGTGGCTCTAGGCACATTCTCTGGCTGCTCCTAAGAACTATCTAGGGTCTCTAATGCTCTTCTCTACTTGGTTAGGATGGAATTGGAGTCTATGAGTTGGTTTTGGATCTAAGGGGGGTTGGAATATTGACTAGGGCACTAGAGGCTGCCTCTAGGTTGTAGGCCAGGCCGTAGGCCTCGATTTCCTATGTTCTTGGCTTTTGTAAGCTGGGTCATTTATCTTGGGGGGTTCTGGGGTCTGGTTTAGCTAGTTATGGTCATAGGCTGGGTAATTTGCCCCTATTTTTGTTCTACCCTATTGGTATGATTCTCAAAGTTAAACAGTGGGTGGTTTGACTCTGGTGGTCTGCCGACTGTGGTGGGTGGTGACTGTGGGTGTGGGTGGTTCGACTTTGGGAGTCAAATGGTCAGAGTCAGATTGGGTATGTTCGACTGTGAGTGGTTTGGGCAATCCGACTTTGGGAGTCAAATGGTCCGAGTTGGATTGGGTATGTTTGACGACTAGACACAAAGTAGTTCGAATGGCATGTCCGATCAGGGTTGTCCAATTGGACAGAAGGTTGTTTGAATGGCAGGTCCCCGATTGACTAGCCGACTGTCGGACAGTTTGATTCTACTAGTTGGACTATCCGAGTGGTTTGAATTTGGGAGTCAGACACCGACGGTTGGTTTGATTGCGGCAGGTGCAAACATAGATGTCGGTGCAATCGATGCTAGAGGTCCCTAGGGTTTATCGCGTAACCTGTAACCTTCTAGAACAAGCAATTAGGGCACAAGGAAGGCATGCATGTACCTGGAATGAAAGATTGGACTCAAAATCAACACGCTCGATTCATTTTATACCTACAGCTCTTTCTCTCTCTCCCTCTCGCTCTCTCTCTCACACTGAAGTGTAGAAATGAGCTCTTTCCTATTGGTTTTGGGATTTTAAGGTCCTATCCAGCCATCCTTAACCTTCCAATTCTATGTCTTGCATGCATTAAACCCCAAAACTCATTTTTTCCCTTTTCTTTTCCATGTTCTGCGTGCTTCACAACATCAAAACCCTAGTGTTTCTTTGCAAGTTCTTAGTCCTAATCTACCTAAATGCAACAAAAAATCACAAAGTAATCCCTGCGGCGGCTGAAGTAATCTACTTGTCTACTCATCAAAAACTCCAAACACTTACTTGTTTCAAAGATTAAAGTGCCTAAATCTCCTACCTATATCCAAGCATCAGTTCGGTGGTGAAACCCTACTTCAATGCTTGACTCGAAGCGAGTAACCACTCAAGGCTTGAACCTGTTGGTCCCGGCGATGGAACCAAAATGTTGTGAGCTCATGCTCGACTGCCGAGACCCATGGACCGCTTATTGTTCAAGAGTTTCAAGTGAGCACTAATGGCTACCTCTCACATAGTCGATGTGCTATCCCTCTCTAGGAGTGTAGTGAGCTTACCTGGATGCCTGATTGAGTACCCTCCTCCTTCAAGCACACCGGTAGCTCCACGATTTGTGATGCAAGATTGAGCAACCTCAAGCCTCCACCTTCAAGCTCCATCCTCCATAACCACGTGCGAGACAAGAGAAGAGAAGAGAAAAGAAGAGAAGAAGAGAGGAGATGATGGAGGGCTTCTTCTCCTTGATCCCTCACCTCACACACTCACTCTCTCACACTCTCACACTTCCTCTCTCAAGCACACACAAGCAAGCAAGAAGGAGAGAAGAAGATGAGTCCACTTTTCCACACACCATAAGGATGAGCTTCTCATTCACTTTTTGAGTTTATACACATAACCTTATCCGTTTGGGCACCCATCCCCTTTTTTATATTACCGGCCATTATGACAAGGTCCTCTTTTCCTATTCCCTTCTAGTTGCCCTTTCTCTTTACCTATGCCTGTCTACCCTTTACAATTTGCATAGGAGGGAGCCTAGCGCTCTTTTACAAAAGTTTTATGGGTGCCTTGCATTTAATAATGTGCTTTTGCCTTTGACTTAGCTTTTGAGGCCGCCCTTGCACTTTTGGCCATTTCCCTTCTTGCTTCTTCCTTTTTGTCCGCATTTGGAGTTTTCTTGGACTTCTTTTTCTACATCTCGAACTAGGGTTAACACATACTAATATAAGGTGTATCAAGTTAGTTCCAGGAATTCTATGATTTACAAGGCAACACATACAATTCTATGTAGCTTGATGTATTGCATCAAGTTGGTGAAAAATCTTGTATAATTTATAATGCAACATCAAGTTAGCAAGGAAAATATAGAATATTGTATGTAGCCTAATGCAATGTATCAAGTTGATACAACAACTTCTATGGTTTATGGCATAGCTTGATGCATTGTATCAAGTTAGAACACACAATGTTCTTTGCAACTTGATGCAATGCATCAAATTGATATAAAAACTTGCATGGTTTACAAGGAAACTTAATGTTGTGCATCAAGTTAGTACAAACAATACACAATATTCTATCTAACTTACATGAATGTAGTTAATGTGTCATTCTTGTAGACCTTTGGTGTTAGGCTAAATACCAATGGCCATAGCCACGGGTGAGCACCCCTTATATATGTACACATTGTACAATCATATATAAGTGAAGATAACAAAGAATTAGTGTACCATTCATTTTGTTACCACATAACTCTCTCGTATTCTTCTTTTCTCAACTCTCTTGCACTCCAAAGCTTCTCCCTTGCATCCCCCCATTGCTTCCCTCTCAATTGGTATTAGAGCAGCATTTGGTGTTTATGGGAGCTCATTATTTGAGTGAGGAGTGTGAGAAGTGAAGTTTTGTTTTTGTGAAGGTCGAGGATTCAAGCTTCTTATTTGACATTGATACTTGTTGCCTGTACATTGATAGAGGTACTATTTTCATCATCGGGATGGCTTGATTTGGGACTACAAATTCCCACTTTGGTAGTGATTTAGCAACCATTTATGATGGCTAGCTTTGAAGCAAAATAGCTTGGGTTTGGATGCTTGGAAATAGATCTTGGCACATGGTTTTGATATATGCTAGCATAGGAGCTGGTTAAGTACAAGAGCAACTTGTTTTTGGAAGCAAAGAGTTCAAGGAAGGGGTTTGCTTGGATCTAGTGGCAAGCTTGTAGGATTTGCTTGTTTTGAAGTAGAGGGTCTACTTTTTTTGTAATAGAGAAACAAAAAGAGAGAGAGAGATAGGATGATTTGCAAACACTGCAATGTTTATGGACTATACTATTTATTCGACTGCACAAGAGGGCTATTTATATTACAAACAACTTGTTTTAATGTATTTTTATTAATCAAGGTACTCATACTCTTTTTCATATTTTTTCATTACTTGAAAGCTATGGGGTATCCATTTTATCACAAAAACCCTTTTGTAAGATTTAAACATTTTTGATCATCCATAGAATATCATCACCATACTATCCTCAAGCTATCGATCAGGCAGAATCCACGAACAAGATCCTAGTGAACGTCCTGGACTAAGGTAGTCTCTATCTCACGTAGTGACTAGGACAATAAACTCATGGCAACACTATATGGGCCTACACAAGACTACCTACAAGACGGCCATAGGGTGGCCATAGGGCAAACACCATTCAAGCTTACCTATGGGAGCGAAGCAATCATGCCAGTGGAGTTTTTTATTCCAAGCTTGAGAGTGGTAGTGCAAGAGAGATGGGATGGCAAGGAGGCATGGACGGAACGTTTGGCAGAGCTAGGATGCCTTTTTGAGACCCGACTCCTAGCTACCCATCGAATAATTTTCCATGCTAGTTTACTACTCACTTTGTAGATATTATGTGGACTGAAATTGATTTGTGGAGGCAATTTGCATGTATTTGGTCTCTATTGGTTGTTCTATGCTCATAAAAAAACCGAAATATTTGGGATAGCTTGCAAAAAACTCATATGCCTTTGGGAGTGCTAAAATATCATTTATACATAAGTTTTATGCTGGTTTGATATTTGAATAGCCATTGGTTGACTTTGTGGGACACTCCCTTTTTGTAGTATGCCTTTCTATCTTGAGCTTGTACTTAGGTATACCTTGTTGTTTTTGGTGTGAAGATATACTTTTGTCATTATGGCTTCTTTAGCAAGCTTAGAGAATGCATTGTTCAATATTAAAAAGCTTGATGGTACAAACTTTTCATATTGGAAAGACCAAATATACAATATATTGGTCCATAAGAAGCAAGTGAGGCTGATCAAATGTAGTGAAATTAAGCTTGAGGAAATGGATATTGATGTATGGAAAGAATTGGATGAGTTGACATACTCTATTATTATGTTGACACTCTCAAAGTTTATATATCTTAATGTGAAAGACATAACATATACATATGGTATATGGGAAAAGCTTGGTGACCTGTATGAAAAAGAAAGTGTGAGATGCCTCCTCCAACAGACCCAGAGGAGTCCTCTAGTAGTCGACTAAAATTCATATCCATGCACATCACCATCCCATCTCCCCATGGGAAACCTTGGACTTAGTTGAACATGGGAATCTTAGTTCTACTTCACAGGGGAAGCATGGACAAGTCACTCCTAACAGCAATCTAAGGCCCACCTAAGAAAGACCACTTTATAATCAATCAAAGGTAGGAGTGAGGTTAACACCACACTTGCTACCCATACGATAACATCTTAGCTCCGGCCCCCTAAAACGGTGTTAAACTTGGTAACTAATCCTACCGATATTGGGAGGGTCATGATTTAATCAACTCTATTTTGTGTCGAAAAGTTACCCAACTTATCGGGTCCACCTAGCCACATGCGTCCAATCGTTAGGATTGAAGCCTCCCACTTTCCTCGATGGGTCTGCTTAGTTTTCTAATTAGCAAGGCATACTACCACATCGTTTGGACATATAAAATCAGCTTCCTTTTATTACTTTGTTAAACTGGGTTTGTTAAACTCAATCTTTAGCACATAACAAACAATTCAAAAATCAGATACTTTATTTTACCATCACTCCGCATAGTGATACAAAACCGTCTTTTCGTAGAAAGACACCGTCAGCCTAGGATAGAACCTTCCAATCCCTTGGGATTGGGCTGTACGTGATCGCACTCCATCCGTGATCAATAGTGAATTTACTGGCTCAGAGCCCCTCTAAGCTTCCTTGAGCCTTCGGAGCTGTCCTACATAATAGGGGCACTTATCACTCGGTGCTTTGCCCTCTCAGGTGCTAGAGTGATCAAATCAAAAACACCTACCTCCCTTGGGGACTTAGGATCCCGACCCATAGGTGAGTTTTTCCACACTCCGTAGAGTGTTAAGGAGCATTGGGTTGGAAATCCCAATGTCCTGAACCACCACAATACACAACTCATTCGTCTGCGCAAGCACGAAATCATAAGAGCCATAACTCATCATTCACAAATCCAAAAGCAATCATAACCATAAGACATTTTAACACAGTTGTCAATGCGGTGCATAGAATCTATCCCCTTCATCAATTTCTGTGTTCCTTCCTAACAAGCATTTGATAATACTAACATGCTTTTACAAGTCTAAGTAAGTTCTAACTAATCATGATCCTTTTCTTATGTATTAACTTGATTATCTTCGTTTGGCCATCCATCGTGATTACGGTTTATAGCCGCAACCTCAATTTGTTGTGGGATGGCTGATTCTTCGGTTTGAATGGATTTAGGGTTAACTTCCGCTTGTGCTTCAGCATCGTGTTGAGTTCCGTCGTAGCAGCAACAACCATTTCCTTGTGTTGGGGAGCTCTCTGAGCGTGACCTCGCTCAGTATCTTGATGTCTCTTAGGAGCCATGGAAGAAGCTTGATGGGTTCACACAATGCTTCCGCGTAAGAGTGGAGAGAGAGAGAGAGAGAGAGAGAGAGAGAGAGAGAGAGAGAGAGAGAGAGAGAGAGAGAGAGAGAGAGAGAGAGAGAGAGAGAGAGAGAGAGAGAGAGAGAGAGAGAGAGAGAGAGAGAGAGAGAGAGAGAGAGAGAGAGAGAGAGAGAGAGAGAGAGAGAGAGAGAGAGAGAGAGAGAGAGAGGCTCGATTGATTGCAGCAGAGCTTCGTCACGTCAATAGCAACATAGAGACTTCTGCATGGATCATTGTGCATCTATGTGTGTTCTTGACGTGACTCTCTACTCCTATTTATATAGTAATTAGGGGGGTAAAAAGAGGATGTTTGTTTTTTAGTGTTTTTGATGACATCATCAATGATAAAGAGAGAACATCTTCTTTTAGCGCTTAGCTTTAAAGCTTATGCTTTTTTTTTTGGTCCTACAACTTGTTTGGATCATAACTTCATCATATGAACTCCAAATATAGTCATCCAGGTACTCAAAATGATCGGAATGCATCTGATTGACAAGCTACAATGTGGGTAGAATTGCAAAAATCCATAAAAAATAGGTGAAAATGATAATTTTTGTAAATCATGTTATTTTTATCAATCTTTTATCTTGGACAACTTATTCCTTTCAAAATAAGTCACAATATATATTTGGATCCATCTAAAGTGGGAATTAAGTCATCTAAACATGATACTAGAGATTTCAGACTATTTTAGTAAACCAGTCATGCTTCCTCTAAATCCGGTAGAGATTCTGCAGTTTTTTTCCATGTGTGGATGTGAAACATAAATCAGTTGTCTTTGGAATGTATACGCACATTGTTTATTAAAATAAACTAAGTAATGGGGACATTATATTCTACCCTTCTTTATAGAAATTGAGATGTCCTCATCTCAAGAGAAACTGGGGGTATTCTTTCATAAGGGTTGCCTCATCGATCCACATGGCATCCTCTTCAGGATAATCCTTCCATTGTACTAGGTGTTCTCTTAGGATTTGGCTTCTTAGAGGTTTCTCCCTTGTATCTAGAATCTTATCGGGTTGCATTTCCAGAATTCCTTCGGTCGGCATGACTATTTGTTCGTCATTAAGCACATGATTGGGTTTTGGTACATAAGGTTTTAGTAAGCTTACATGAAATACATTGAGAATCTTGAGATGGGGTGGAAATTTAAGTTTGCAGGCTTGCCTTCCTATTACTTTGATTACTTCATATGGTCCACAGTACCTTGGACTAAGATTTTTGTATTTCCCCAAGGATAATGAGCTCTTTTCGGGTCTTACCCTTAGAAACACCATGCCACCTTCCTTGGATGTTCTTATGGATCTTTCAAGATCTGCATAGATTTTTCCCGATCTTGAGCAGCTTGGATGTCATGTCAGATTAATTGGATTTGTTGGTCCATCTCTTCAAGCATAGCCTTAGAAGCCTTTACCTTGAGAGTGGGATCTGAGAAGTTTAGAGGTGTATGACATTCTTGCCCATACAAGGCTTGACATGGTGACATCTTTATTGTTTGTTGAAAGGCAGTGTTATAAGAAAACTCTACCAAAGGTAAATGTTCAATCCACCGTTTCGGTTCTTTGCCACAATAAGACCTTAGAATATCTTCAATGGTCTAGTTCACCCTCTCAATTTGGCCATTAGTTTGAGGATGATAAGCAGTACTGAAGCAAAGCTTCATTCCAATTGCTTAGAATAGAAAAGTCCAAAACTTAGAGGTGAATGTGGAGTCTCGGTCACTGATTATGCTCTTTAGCAATCCATGTAAACTAAATACTTCTTTGATAAAGACTCATGCAATGTTAGATGACTTATAAGCTATTTTGACTGGGATCAAGTGTGTGACTTTTGTCAATCTATCAACCACTACCATGATGGAATCATATCCACCACAAGCAGTAGGTAATCCAACAACAAAGTCCATACTTATTGACTCCCATTTCATTTGTGGAATGTCCAAGGGTTGTAACTCTCTAGGCATCTTGATCCTTTCCACCTTGACTCTTTGACAAGTCAAGCATTGAGTTACATACTTTAATACATTCCTTTTTAATCCTAGCTAGTGATAGCTCTTTATGAACTGCATTGAGTGCCTTGGCATACCCCAAATGTCCTACAATGGGGCTGTCATGTGCTTCCCATAAGATCTTGGTCTTCACTTATGGTCCTTTTGGGACACAAAGGCGATCATGATAATATAGATAACCATTGCTAGCATGATAATCCTTATCCTTAGACCTTTCTTTGTCAGAGCTTTCTCTTTGAAGTACCTTAGCCAAGTGTCCTTCATATTCCTTATCCTGAGAAATAGCTTGGCATATAAGCTCAAGTACAGGATTATTAGGTATGGATACGGTTCTTAAGCTTTGAACTTCTACAATGTTGTTAAGAAAGGCTTTTCGACTTAAGGCATCTGCAATAACATTGTCCTTCCTTGGATAATATTCAATTTTAAAATCAAATTCTTGCAGTATCTCTATCCATCTTCTTTGCCTCATGTTTAGGTCAGCTTGGGTGAATATCCGCTTAAGACTTTTATGATCTGTCACTAAAGTGAATTCCCTTCCCAATAGATAGTGTCTCCATAGCTTCAAGGCATGGACTACTACGAGTAACTCAAGGTCATGAGTAGCATAGTTGGATTTGTAGGGTTTCAATTTTTTGGAAATATAGGCCATTGGTCTTCCTTCTTGTACTAGCACCCCACCGATCGCAAGTCCACTTGCATCAATGATCACCTCAAATGGTTGACTAAAGTCAAGGAATTTTAATACAGGTGCAATGGTTACATCTTCTTTAAGCTTATCAAAGCTTTCTTGATGCCCATTGGTCCAAATGATTAATGTATTTTTCTTCAAAAGATTTGTCAAGGGTGCAACAATGAGGGAATAATCCTTGATGAAGATTTGGTACCATCCTATTAGTCCCAAAAATCCTTGGATTGCTTTTACTGTCTTAGGTATTGGCCATTCTATGATATTTTTCACTTTGGTAGGTCTACAGAGATTCCATTAGCGAAAACAATGTATCCAAGATATTCAATCTTGTCAGTGAGAAATACGAATTTACTCATCTTGGCATAGAGTTGATTTTCATGGAGTGTTACTAGGGTGATGCTTAAGTGACCTTCATGTTCCTCTATTGATTTGGAGTATACTAGCATATCGTCAAAGAATACTAGCACAAAATCATCTAGATATGGTCAAAAGATGTCTTGCATTAGACGATTGAATGTAGCTGGGGCATTAGTCAATCCGAATGGCATGACTAAAAATTCATAATGACCATACCTAGTGTTGAAGGCAGTCTTTGGGATATCTTGTTCCTTGATTTGAATTTGATAGTATATGGACCTTAGATCAATCTTGGAAAAAAACCTTGGCTCCGTGTAGGCGATCTAAAAGTTCATCTATCCTGGGTATGGGATACTTGTTTTTGACCGTAACTTGATTTAGTCCTTTGAAGTCAATGCAAAGTCTAAGTGTTTTGTCCTTCTTTTTTTGGAAGAGGACAGGCGCTCCCCAAGGTGAGTTACTTGGGCGGATAAATCCTTGCTCTATTAGTTGCCTCAGTTGTTCCTTAAGCTCAATAGCTTCAGGAATAGACATTTTGTACGGTCGTTTTGACACTAGCTTGGCTCCAGGAATCAATTTTATTTCATGATCAACCTCACACTTTGGAGGCAGTTGAGTTAGTTCTTCTAGAAAGACATCCTCGAAGTCGTTGATCCAGGAAGGTAGAGTGCCTTCATTAGTCTTTTCGACCTTATTCAACTGGATCATGTAGATTGGTTGACCTTTCTTCAATCCCTTCCTGAGTTGACTTGCCTTGGCTAGTTGGACTCGAGTTCTTCCAGCTTTCCCTTATGCCTTTATGGTTTCCCCTTCCAAGTCTTGAATTATTATTTCCTCTTAAGCACATAGAATCTAGGCTTTGTTCTTCTTGAGCCAATCCATTCCCAGAATGCAATCGTAGCATCCTAGTGGTAGGATTCAAAATTTTATTTCAATTATATGGCTATCCAACTCAAATTGAAGTTTCCCTATAGTTTCGGTTGAGGTGATTTCCTTCCCACTAGCCAATTCTACTATCATTTTCCTTGTCCCCTTGGATTCTAGATGCATTCTTTGAACTATCTTGGGTGCAAGAAAGGAATGCGTGCTACCACAATCAATTAAGATTATAAACGACATACCCTCGTAAGTAGCTAGAGATTGAATTATTAAACATTGGTGGTCCACTCCTTTCGTTTCCACGGTAGCATGAATGGATCCTCTTTCAATTTCTTCACCTAACATGCATTCCTTGGGCTGTCCAATCATGGTATGTACCCGTGTATCAGCTATTCTGCCACGTCCATGGCCTGTGTTGTTGTTGCCGTTCCCTTGGCCTCTTCCACCAACCGGGTTTGGGATAGGATTTTGAGGACGGTTAGGACAAATTTCCCTTAGGTGTCCAGTCCTTCTGCACTGGTAGCATTGCATGATTCCTATCCCATTTGGCCCTTGGGTGATTGCATTAGCTCTACCATTTCCTCTGGCATTGGTCATGTCGATATCATGGTTTGGGTAGTCCCTTCCATAGTTGTTTATTGAATGGTTCCTTTGGCCATTTTGAGCGATTTCCTTGGGCATAGGTTTTGCTCACATAAGATCATCTTCGATAGTCATTGGTCTCATTGATTCAAGGCGAGTGTCCAAAGGTGGATTTAGTCCTTGGCAAAACCTTGCAATGTGTTGAGATGTTGTCATTGGGGGTACATATTTGCACAGACTAAAAAACTTAGAATAGAACCCTTCTAAGGTTAGGCTTAATTGTCATAAGTTGTAGAATTCATCTTGATTGATTCAAAAGATGGGGGAAGATAACATCCTTTCATAGCTTCTTTGATCTCCTCCCAAGTTTGGGAAGCTTTTGTTACCCCTTTATCTCGGCAAAACTGTTTCCACCAAAGCTTAGCTTCGCCAATAAGATGAATACGAGCAGTCATGGACTGATTTGCAACAGTAGTTTCAGTGGCTAGGAAATAGTCGTCCACAGCCTCAATCCACGCTTCTGCATCTTGTTCCACCTTGGGTCCTTCACCGCTAAACCTAGGTGGTGGTGTTTGCTTGAGAGGAAACTTCTTGTCTTGGAGTTCCTTGTATGTTTTGTCAATTTGCACTAATTGGCGATTCTGATTATTTCTGTAACTTCTTTGTTACAAAATGAGGTGGTTTGGCCTTTGTCTCTAGGAATCGATAAGATTTTGGGAGATTGAGATACTCTGGAAGCTCATAAATTTTTTTGACTTTACACTCTTGGTATAAGGGTTATCCTATTGGGAGAGATAACCTTTGTATATTGGTCATACACCCAAGGATGTAGGGTCATTGGCTCCCCATTAATTGTCATAGTATAAGAATATCAATTAGTTTTAGTTCTTCAAGCCATTTCAACAACTTGAGATGGACTTTCACATCTTCGTATAGAGTTGAGTCTAAGTACAGGTAAGGGTCATCCCTTCCCCAGATTTGGGTTCTAGTTTTAGACCCTTCATAAGCTTAAAAAACTCCATAAATGAGTCTTCTCTAAGATAGCAATTATGCTTTCTCTTAACTTAGTAGAAGCGGTATGGACTAACACTTGCTCACGGGAAGTGACTGCTGATGTTCCTTTAGTATGGTTTCTCTTCTCTTCATCTAGGCAAGACTAGATGGTACTTGCCAAGGTTGGGTTCAGGATATTAGTTAGGGTAGTCACAAGGGTTGGAAAAACTTTCTTCATAGACTTTACCAGGATGGCAATGGCATCTTCATCATGGATGGGTGCTTGAACGGAGGCAAGCTATGCCATAAGCCCCTTCATATGTGAAATAAACTTGCATAGATCTTCTCCCTGTTTGAAGCTGAAAAACTCAATCTTGAGAAATATCTTGTAGTTCTACCCTGTAGCACCATAGATCCTTTCAAGCTCATCCCACTTTTCCTTGGCAGTGGAGAGTTGGTCAATATGATGAATTAAAGATTCATCTAAATGAAGCATGATGATGGCCTGAGCCCGTTCATTATCTTCTACATCAAGGGGATTGGATGGGTCAATTATTTTGGTCCCTTTTATGAAGGGCCAGTAGCCTCTTTCCATCATTTTGTATTTTACCAAGAATGGAAATCTTTTCCATTGAACTTGCGAATTTGAGGCCTTACATCTGCATAGGCCATGGCCATTATAGGAAGGTCTTACCAATTGCCTTAAGAAATGGCAGTGTCTAGTCCTTTACATGTGGCCAAGTATAACTGAATAGCAGAACTGATAGCCAAGTTTTAAAGATGTAGAGTTGAAAACGGTTGGAAATCATACATATGCAATATCTCAAGATAGGATTTAGGAGGTCCTGTTCTTCGAATTACCCTTGATTTAGGCTTTACTGTTTTTCTAGGTTTCAACAAGGTGAGCTTTGACTAGACTTCAAGATTTTCCCGATAATGTAGCCTATTAGAGGAGTTCTTGGTGGAGCACCACTTATGGATCAACTCTATGCTCTTGGATGAATCAGAGGAGAGTACAATAATACTCATATCTCGGATGAACCAGCAGACTAATATTGGGATATGCTATATGTGTTTATAGTTGTACACATAGCCTTACAACCAAGCAAGAGGAGATAAATGTTATAAAGCACTTGATGGATTTAATTTTCTGATAAAAAACCAGATAGAGTTAATATTCAGCTAGCAACATGATTGTAAAATGCAATATTAGTGTTTACAAGCAATTATCTCAAAGTTTATGCCACTTGAGATGTAAGATGTGGATTGTTTGATGAACTAAAGAGATCCACCAAGGGTAAGAACTTTGAAATAGAGCTTTCAAACCTTCAACTAACTTTGGAGAAGATCAATTAGTCATTAGAATCACTGTTCGTACTCAAAAATTGAAAAATTTGAAGAATGGAAAAGCTTGAAGCTTCCTGGCTATGGCTGGCCATGAAACAGGCAATTAGGGTTTGTTGACTGATTGAGCCTGTAACCTGTCCGTTTGTCCACCTGTGGGACATGTCTTAGTAGCCCATCGGGAAGAGAGTCTAGAAAGCGCCACCTGACACTCGCAAGGAATGTCACAGGGTTTGCGACTAGGTCTTCCCGAGTCTGCCCCGAGCGAAAGTATCCGGCTGTTCCCACTTAGGATTGACCTGAAGTCAGGGTTTCTTTCCTATCAACAAAGTCTCTAGGAAGTAGCTAGCGTCGAGCTCCAGATGAACCACTTTGCGTAGGAACAACAGAGTCGAAGCAGATTTATGCTGCACTTAGTTGAAAATCGACAATGCATTGTATCATGTCCAAATCTACCACAATTAGCATAAGGTCGTAATCTAGGGTCGAGACATTTAGCTTGAAGATGGTTCCCACCACAATGCACACACTGCACGTGGGGTTGCACTGGCCTTCTCAAAATCTCTTATAGCTTCGCTAACTCTAACTTCAAGTCAACTATTTCTTGGTTTTGGTCAATGTTTTTTCCCTTATCTTGCATGCTATGGCTTGATCCCTCACTAAGAGTTGTGGTTCTCTTAGTGTTCCTTTAATTAGTTTCTTGAGCAAAGAAGTTCAAACAATGTACCTAAGTGTACAATCACGATCAATTCAGAGGTCATTACTATGACCAACTGCTAAGGTGTGATTCCTTCTTCTCGAATGCTCCCAGCATTTGATCCTAGATCGTTCATGACTTGGCGAGATTCCAAGGGCTTGGCAAGCTAGGTTGCTTTTTTCTCCTTCATTTCGGGTTAGGGTTTGTACCCTGCCGATCCTAATTATCCTTACCTTTGGTCTCCTAGCAAGATAGATCATGGACAACCCTGTTGTCCTTGGTTGGTCAACTTGCTGGTTATCTCCTAGATCCCTTGTAGTACCTATGTATCTTTATCTTTGATCTTAATTGATCAAGATTTTCTACCCCCTTGACCATGGTTGGCCAAGATGGTTCTGTTTAGAACAGTCCTACTCTGTCTTAGGTATAATCTTTTTAAGTCTTCTGAATAATACTCACAGGCGCTTAAGCTTTTACCTATCCATCTTGAAATCACCGAGGACTTTGACATGGGACTCATGGATCTCAGTCCCATTTGGTAGATTACAAACAACGTTGAATTTTCCCAACAACTTTAATCCATGCAAGGTATTGCCATGCCTTCATTTCAATGCTTACAATTTTGATATAATCAATACGTTATTTTTTGCCACACATGCGAAGGTACTTTCTAATCTTAACATTATCCTCTATGTAATTATTTACATGATCTATAACCTTCTTGAATGATCTAACTTTACGTCATTATTGTATGAGTCTAGCTGCACTTTAATCTTTTCTGCAGATTATTACATGTACCTTAGAATCCTTCTTGTGATATGGAGATGCACTTTTGTTTCTTTCAATGTCCTTTGAAATGCATTTTAAGCAAGAACTTGTGCAAGGACAATGCACTTTATGCAAGATTTCTCTAGGAAGTAGCTAGCGTTGAGCTCCAGATGAACCACTTTACATAGGAACAATAGAGTCGAAGCGGATTCATGTTGCACTTGGTTCATGGAGAACGGAAAACGAGAGGGATGCGAAGCTCAACCTCTCTGCTCGTAAGGCATAGTCCCATTCCGTTCCCCTAAAACAACATAAATCGGGATTCTAACTCTATTGACGCTAGGTCTTCATAGTCTCGTTATCACATCTTTTGAGAAAAGTTTCCAGCTAACTGGGACCACCCTTCCGTAGGACGGACCCAAGTCACGTCCACCGCACTTTCCTCGGTTTGCTTAGTTATCTAACTACCTACCACATTATGTTTGATATGCAAAAGTAGCTTCTTTAATTAATCTATTTAAACACAGGTTCCTTCACATAACTTAGGCACTGACACAAAAACAATGTCAAGCAAATTCCTTTTTCAAATATCTGATCTTTATTTATCATAGTCCCGGAATACATCAAGTATCGTGCCCGAAGGCTATCCCAGCAACAATCAATAGGATTGCTACTCCAAGTTTCCACCCGTAGACTAGTAGACGGGCCTCGAGATCCCATCTCGAGTCACTCGGCCTCTTGTGCGGGATTCGGAGGCAAGGAATTTACAGCCAGAGCCTCCCCCGACACCCAAGCGTCCTCTCGCTCCAAGCAGTATCCATGGAGAAACCTCTCGCGGCGGGTTCGGTCCATATACCCAGCGTGGCTAACAACCCCCTTGGATAGGGCCAGGCAGACTGTTGGAGGTAACTGAACCTGCCTCTCCCTCCAGGATTTTAACCTGAAGCATTAAGTGTTTTTCCTTGAATTAGTTTCTTGAGCAAAGAAGTTCAAACAATGTACCTAAGTGTACAATCACGATCAATTCAGAGGTCGTTAGTATGACCAACTGCTAAGGTGTGATTCCTTCTTCTCGAATGCTCCCAGCATTCGACCTTGGATTGTTCGCGACTTGGCGAGATTCCAAGGGCTTGGAAAGCTAGGTTGCTTGTTTCCCCTTTATGTTCGGGTTAGGGTTTGCACCCTGCCGACCCTAATTATCCTTACCTTTGGTCTCCTAGCAAGATAGATCATGGACAACCTTGTTGTCCTTGGTTGGTCAACTTGCTGGTTATCTCCTAGATCCCTTGTAGTACCTATGTACCTTTATCTTTGATCTTAATTGATCAAGATTGTCTACCCCCTTGACCATGGTTGGTCAAGATGGTTCTGTTTAGAACAGTCCTACTCTGTCTTAGGTATAATCTTCTTAAGCCTTCTCAATAATACTCATAGGAGTTTAAGCTTTTACCTATCCCTCTTGAAGTCACCAAGGACTTTGACATGGGACTCATGGATTTCAGTCCCTTTGGTAGATTACAAACAACGTTGAATTTTCCCAACAACTTTAATGCACGCAATGTATTGCCATGCCTTTATTTCAATGCTTACAATTTTGATATAATCCATACGTTATTTTATGCCACACATGCGAAGGTACTTTCTAATCTTAACATTATCCTCTATGTAATTATTTACACGATCTATAACCTTCTTGAATGATCTAACTTTATGTGATCATTGTATGAGTCTAGTTGCACTTTAATCTTTTCTGCAGATTATTACATGTACCTTAGAATCCTTCTTGTGATACGGAGATGCACTTTTGTTTCTTTCAATGTCCTTTGAAATGCATTTTAAGCAAGAACTTGTGCAAGGACAATGCACTTTATGCAGGATTTCTTGCAAGATGTTTTTGGTAATTTACGATGCAATTATCTAATCAATCTCACCTATTATGATATCATCTTACAACAAAAATTATATTGCTTGTTACATACATCACAACTATGTTCATACCTAGGAAATTATCAAACGCCCAATTAATGTGATGCATGTGAATATGATTTTTCACCGTGATGATTATAACCTACGATTTAATAATAGAGCAACCTAGGTTTGGAGAGATGCCCTGATTCGCGTGGTATTGATGCCCGATGAACAATTCGCGGTTGCGGTGCCACCTTGATTCAAACCTCCATCCACAGTTGCAGGGTTTTCGGTCATCTTTGCAGAACTACGCTTCGGGGCCATACTCGAAGACGCGTGCATGAGTGATAGAGTTCTCGCACTCTCCTATGCAAAATTCTCACCGCCTTTCCTTGAGTAGAGGAAGAGATTGAAGGGGGGAGGGCGTATTTCCGGAGATACCAAGAGGGGTGTGTGACCTCTCTTTAAGAAGGGGGGAAGAAGAAGCTTCCAGAAGCTTCTCTCTCTCTCTCTCTCTCTCCTTCTCTCTCCCTCTCTCTCTTCTTCTTCTTCTTCTTCTCCTCTTCTCCTTCTCTCTCTCTCTTCTTTTTCTTCTTCTTCTTCTTCTTCTTCTTCTCTCCTCTCTCTCTCCCTTCTTCTTCTTCTTCTTCTTTTTCTTCTCTTCTTCTTCTTCTCTCTCTCCCTTCTTCTTCTTCTTCTTCTTCTTCTTCTTCTTCTCCTTCTCTCTCTCCCTCTTCTTGTCTGTAATGATCACGGGGGGGGGGGGGGGGGGGGGGGAGGCACTATTCACGAGGGAGGGGAGGGCTGCGGGCTAACATAGAGGGGGCTGCTGAAGGCCGACGACCACCAGGGGAGTGGAGGGGGCTTCCTTATATGGGTGGGGGGGGGGGGGGGGAGGAGGTATGGAGGAGGAGGAAACGGCCGTTGAACGGCCTCCACCCTCCACATGGGGGGCTGCATGCCCCCCTATCTTCCTCTTTACTCACTCACACACACTCTCTCTCTCCCCGCCATGCAGTCGGTAGGGGAGAGAGGGAGAGAGTAAAAAAATATAAACAATTTTTTAAAGGGGGGGTTGTCATGGGGGGAGGCATGGGGGATATTACAGAACCACCACAAGAGGAATTTCATTAAACTCTCTTAGAGGGAGATAGGCCATTGGGGGGGGGGGCTTTGAAAGCCCTATGGTGGCCAGGAAGATTGCACCACCTTTGCAGATCAAGCCATGCCTTGGACCTTCACACTTCCCAAAACTAAACCATTCTAGACCTCAGCAATGCTGCCCTCCACGTCGACCAATCCCTGCATTTAATGTGCCATGTTGAAGCACCTTGTGGTTGGAGAAGAAGTGCTCAGTTGAAGTTAGGAGCTGAAATGCTCTCCTTTGGTTTCCTAAGGTCCTCCAAGGTCAGGGGGTCAAGCTCGCTATGGAGGTTGAAGGTCCAAGATGAGAGAATGAAGCTTTTCTTGTGCACTTAGTGAAGCTGAGGTTAGAGAAAGCTGAAAGGATCAGAGGAGGCTCTGATGCCATGTGGAAAATCAGAGTTTGCAGCAAGAAGGATGAGCACAAGAGGGAGATGAGAGCTCAAAGTACAATAAAAAAATCTTGCTTACTAAGTTGCTCAAAGTACAACCTGGGTACACTCTATCTCACACTTGATAGTGACCCATAGGCTGTTTATATAGCCTCTGCCAAGCTCGGGTTAGGGTTTTCCTTGCCCCTTAAAGCCATTCACATTCATATGCCCTCATAGACCCTTGCTTAGGGTGAATTCCCATGCCTATATTGTAACAATTGGGAGGGTCACGATTTAATTAGCTCTATCTAGTGTCCCGACTTATCAGGTCTACCAAGCCACAGGTGTCCAATCATTAGGATCAAAGCCTCTCACTTTCCTTGATGGGTTTGCTTATTTTTCTAATTAGCAAGGCATACTACCACATTGTTTGGACATATAAAATCAGCTTCCTTTTATTACTCCATTAAACTGGGTTCGTTAAACTCGATCTTTAGCACATAATAAACAATTCAGAAATCAGATACTTATTTTACCATCACTCTGCAGAGTGATACAAAACCATTTTTTCACAAAAAGACACCGTCAGCCTAGGATAGAACCTTCCAATCCCTCGAGATTGGGCTGTATGTGATTTCACTCCATCCGCGGTCAACAGGGAATTTACTAGCTCAGAGTCCCTCTAAGCTTCCCTGAGCCTCCAGAGCCATCCTACATAACAGAGGCACTTACCACTCAGCCCTTTGCCCTATCACATGCTCGAGTGATCAAAATCAAAAACACCTACCTTCCTCAGGAGCGTAGGACCCCCACCCACAAGCGAGTTTTTCCACACTCCGTAGAGTGTTAAGGAGCATTGCATTGGGGATCCCAATGTCCTGAACCACCACAATCCACAATTCATATGTTTGTGCAAGCATAGAATCATAAGAGACATAACTCATCATTCACAAATCCAAAAGTAGTCATAACCATAAGACATTTTAACACAGTTGTCAATGCAATGTATAGAATCTATCCCCTTCATCAATTTCTGTGTTCCTTCTTAAAAAGCATTTGATAATACTAACATGCTTTTCCAAGTCTAAGTAAGTTCTAACTAATCATGATCCTTTTCTTATGTACTAACTTGATTATCTTCGTTTGGCCATCCATTGTGATTACGGTTTAAATACGAAACTTTTAAACTTACGGTATTATAAGTGAACTTTAAAATTACTTTAGTATAAATACATCTTAAAATTACTTTAGTATAAATGATATTTCAAACTTATTGTAGCATAAATAAACTTTTGTCTCTCTCTCTTTCTCTCTCTCCACCCCATCCCTTCCTTTCTCTATCTCCTAGCCGCAACCTTGATTTGTTGTGGTATGATTGGTTCTTTGGTTTGAATGGATTCGGGGTTAACTTCTGCTTGTGCTTTAGCATCGTGTTGAGTTTTGTCAATAGCATTGGCCATTTCCTCGAGTTGGGGAGCTCTCTGTGGATGACCTGGCTTAACATCTCAACGTTTGTTAGGAGCCATGGAAGAAGCTTGATGGGTTCAGGAAATGCTTCCACGTAAGAGTGGGGAGAGAGAGAGAGAGAGAGAGAGAGAGAGAGAGAGAGAGAGAGAGAGAGAGAGAGAGAGAGAGAGAGAGAGAGAGAGAGAGAGAGAGAGAGAGAGAGAGAGAGAGAGAGAGAGAGAGAGAGAGAGAGAGAGAGAGAGAGAGAGAGAGAGAGAGAGAGAGAGAGACTTCTGCATGGATCGTTGTGCATCTATGTGTGTTCTTGATGTGATGCTCTACCCTGTTTATATAGTAATTGGGGGGGGTAAAAAGAGGATGTTTGTTTTTTAGAATTTTTGATGATGTTATCGATGATAAAGAGAGAACACTTTCTTTTAGTGCTTAGCTTTAAAGCTTATGTTTTTTTTTTCACTATTTTCATTTTTTTTAAATCCTACAACTTGTTTGGATCATAACTTTGTCATATGAACTTCAAATATAATCATCCGGGTACTCAAAACGATTGGAACTTATTTGATTGACAAGCTTACATAAGCAGAATTACGAATATCTATAAAAAAATGAAAACATAATAATTTTTATAATTCACATTATTTTTATCCATCTTTTATCTTGGACGATTTATTCCTTTCAAAATAAGTCATAGTATATATTTGGATCCATCTAAAGTGGGAATTAAGTCATCTAAACATGATATTAGAGATTTTAGACTATTCTAGTAAACCAGTCCTGCTTCCTCTAAATCCTGTAGAGATTCTGCAGTTTTTTTCCATGTGTGGATGTGCAACATAAATGAATTTTCTTTGGAATGTATATGCACATTCTTTATTAAAATAAACTAAGTAATGGGGATATTACAAAAAGTGTAGTCTCATAGGTTTGTTGGCTAGAAAAAATCATTAATCTCCACTGTATGGAAAAGGTGGCTTTGATGTCTAATCACCTCAATCATTTTAACGCTATTTGTCAGAGAGAGAACTAGGGAGAGAGAAAGAGGAGAGAGAAGGCTGCAGAAGAGAGAAAGATTGCAGGAAGGGAGAGAAAAAGAGTAACAAGGAGAGAGAAATACTAGATTTGGAGAGAGAAAGACAGGAAAGAGGGAGAAGCCATAGAAGCTGTGAGCAAGATGGGAGAGAAAGACTGTAATTGTATTAATGTGTCAAAAAGATATGAAAAATTACATGTCCTCTCCTTTTATACCAATGTTAGTGTGACATGGCATAATATCAATATTATTTACACTAAATCCTTATTCCCAGCTTCTTACAATCCATCCCTTCCTAAAAGTTTTTGTCCTAAAAAACAAACCTGGAAAACTAGAAAAAGATGGATAGAACAGAGTACTACTCTGTTTTTACAGCTTTATAAATGGGAAATGAATGAAGTATGACCAACTATATGGACTGAGATTGAAGAAGAGAAGTAAGCCTCAGCTATATACATGATCTGGAGTACTTCAAAAGTATATGGAGCCATAAAGTCTTCAACAAATAATCTCAAAACAAAGTAGATAGCTTGTTGTGTAAACAGACCTTGCTGGACCAAATTTGCTCAAATATTCCACGATAGAATGAGATTGAAGCTTCTTCTCATGCTAACCTATAACAGCTTCTGGGATGTACTGTATAAGACCGTCTTCATCAATATGTGGCAGCTCATCAACTATATCCACTGGATCACCATAAAAGGGCTTGAGCTGACTAACGTGGAAGACATTATGAATCTTTGTGGAAGAGGGAAGCTCTAGTCTGTATGCCGAATCTCCAATTTGCTTAACGATCCGGTAAGGGACATAAAACCTGTGGGCAAGCTTATTACTAGATCCATCTTTTAATGTAGAGTACTTGGACTTGGGCACCTTTAGTAAAACCAACTCTCCTTCTTGGAACTCTAAAGGCCTCCTCTTCTCATCAGCATACATATTCATTTGATCTTGAGCCTTCCTTAGATTCACCTTACATTGCTGAAGAAGGGTCTGCATTCTTTCTAACTCTTCCTTCCCATGAGGATTGATCCTTTCATTAAAGATGACTGTGGGTAAGGGCACCTTGTAACCATACAAAGCCTCAAAGGGTGAAACTCCTATACTAGCATGAGTAGAATTGTTATAAGCAAACTTAGCCAAGTGTAACCAAGAATCCCATGAAGTTTGGACATCATAGCAAAAATGGCGAAAATAAGTCTCCAACCATTTATTGACTCTTTCTGTTTGTCCATCAGTTTGAGGATGATAAGCCGTAGATGGAGCCAATTTAGTGCCCATAGATGTAAATATTGCCAGCCAAAAGTTACTCATAAACTTTGAGTCTCTATCATGGACAATCACATGCGGTAATCCATGTAGTCTAAAAATCTGCTACATAAACTGACTGGCCACTTGAGAAACAGTAAATTGAATCTTGGTTGGAATAAAATGGGCTACATTGGTGAGTCTGTCTACCACCACATATATACTATCCCATCCCTTCTTGGTAGTAGGTAAGCCAGTAATGAAATCCATAGTAATATGAGTCCATTTACCTGTAGGAATAGGTAATGGCTATAACAAACCTCCTGGCTTATGGGTACTGTCCTTATTCTGCTGACAAGGCATACACTTCATAACAAAGTCCTTAACATCTTTCCACAGTCCTTTCCAATAGAAACTTTTATGGATCCTGTGGTCTTGAAAACTCCTAAATGTCCAGCTAGAGGCGAAGAATGTAGTTCCTCCATAATTTTCCACGTAAAAGAAGAGGTAGAAGGAATAACAATCTTGCCTTTCAACCAAATAAGGCCATTTTTAAGCTGCTAATGCGAGTTTTTTTCCATAAGACCTTGCTGTAATTTATGAAAAATATGGCTGAATTCTTCATCCAGAAGATAAGCCTCCTGTAATTCTTCAATCCAGTCATTATGCAATTCTGTCATAGCTGAAACTTTGCAAGCCCATATACGAGAAAGAGAATCAGTCACTATGTTATCTTTGCCCCTTGTATGAGTGATGTCAAAATCATAATTCTGTAATGTAGCTACCCAATGACGTTGCTTTGAAGTAAGATTGGACTGAGTAAGGAAATACTTAAGTACCCTGTGATCACTGTGTACTCTGAATCGACTGCCATATAAGTAATGGTGCCACTTCTTAATTACATGCAAGATAGCCAACATCTCTTGGTCATAAACATTCATGGCCATTTCTTTATCTGTAAGCTTACAGCTCTCAAATGCAATTACTCCATGCTCTTGTAGCAAAATAGCCCCAATGCCACGGCCATTAGCATCACACTGTATAGTAAATTCTTTGGAAAAGTCCAGGCATACTAAGATAGGAGCAGAGGTAAGGAGTTCCTTTAATTGGTTGAAGCTTCTATCTGCAAGAGCATCCCAAAAGAAAGCTTCCTTCTTCAACCTATCAGTCAAAGGAGCTGCAATGGCCGCATAATGCTTAATGAATCGGCAATAGAATAAAGATAAACCAAGAAATCCTCTAAGAGAGGTAGTAGTAGTAGGTGTTGGCCAATCTTTTATACATTGCACCTTCTTGGGATCAACCTGTATTCCTTTTTCACTGACAATATGTCCCAAGTATTCCACTTCAGTCTGCATGAAAGAACACTTCTTCTCCTTAGCAAAAAGCCTATGATGTCTCAATACATCAAAAACCCTCTTCATATGTGCCAAGTAATCCTGTAAAGTCTTGCTGTAAATCAGAATGTCATCAAAGAACACCAAGACAAACGGAAAGAGAAAAAGTTGTAAAATCTTATTCATTAGGCTTTGGAAGGTACCTGGAGCATTTGTAAGCCCAAATGGCATCACTAAGAAATGATAGAGCCCACGATCAGTCCTGAAAGCATTCTTGACTTCATCACCCTCTCGCATGCGAATCTGATGATACCGTGACCTCAAGTCAATCTTCGTAAAAAATCAAGCCCCCTTAAGCTCATCAAGCAAATCATCAATCCTGGGTATCGGATACCTGTTCTTCACTGTGATCTTATTAAGATCCTTGTAATCAATGCTCATTTTGAAAGATCCATCTTTCTTTTTGACTAACAGGACTGGAGATGCATAAGGTGAAGAACTTGGTTCAATGAATCCCATCTCAAGAAGTTTCTTGATTTGCTTGGCTACTTCCTCTCGTTCACACTTTGATAATCTGTAAGGTGGCTTATTGATTGTCTTTGAGTTGGGCTCCAAATCAATGGGGTGATCTACTGCTCTCTTAGGAGGCAATGAAGTAGGTACCTCAAATAAATCTCTATACTCCTCAAGAAGAGTTGTCAAGGCTGGATGGTTTGCTGAATTATTGGGCTGATCCTGCATTTCTTTATTCAAATGCAAAACAAATATTTGTGAGCGCCTCTTGTACTCCCTTTTGAGTTGTTGAATGGTAATAAGATGAAAATCTGATCTACTAGGAATTCCTTGTAAATGGATAAGCTGTCCATTGAAGATAAACTCCATATGCAACTGTGAGAAATCCATAGTGATCCTGTCTAATGTCATCAACCAATCACAACCAAGTACAATGTCTATAGGCCCCATTTCCAAAGTGATCAGGTTTACCTTTGCTTCAAAATTTTCAGCCAACTGTAAAGAAACCTGTGGGCATATCTGTGTGCTGATTTCCTCTTCACCATTGGCCACTTGAACTCTAATGGGCTACTGTAAATCTGTGGGAATACAATTCAACTTGTCCATGATGGAATTATTCACAAAACTATGAGTACTACCACTGTCTATCAGAATGAACACTGGCTTTCCACATATGCTTCCCTTCATATGGAGTGTATTAGGGCTCTTAGATCCTGTCCACGCATCCATAGAAATAGAACAATTAGTGGCAGTAAGTGGCTCATAACAAGTCCCACCTGGATTAAACAGAACACTTCCACCTGGATCGAAAGGAAAAGAGTCAGCTAGATCATAGAAATACTCTTGCCCAACTTCTTCCTCAAGATCTTCATTTTCAGCATTAAGTGCAATTGCAATAGCTTCATCCATGTCATCTTCGAAACCCTAAAAAACTAACATACTCTGAAACTTGAGTTTGACATTTTTGTATACACACTTTGAGGGATGATCAGGTGTATACTTTTCCCCACGCTTGAAACATAAGCCTTTCTCCTTTCTTTCTTTATAAAGATCCATAGGAATGGATTTAGGATTCATATTGGTTGAAATGGATTTAGGCTTGCTGTCCCCTTGTTTGAAGTCAACTCTTGGACTGTTTGTTGTCCTGAAATTACTTTGAGGTCTAGAAGCATTGAATGGAGGATAAGTTGGTACCCGTAAGCTCCCATTTGGCACATGATTGCTGCCATAAGTGTTACCAACTTGCCCCTGCTTAAAAATAGTCCTTGGCTGTCCAAAACCAGGCTGAAATGAATATTCTCTTCTATACTTTCTTCCATAGCGCTCCGCAAGCTCAATAGCCTTAAAGAGGGAAGTAGGATTTTGTGCCATAACATCACTTGATAAAGATGGCTCTAAACCATACATAAACTTATGGAGCTTAGCCTCATCACTGATGCTTTCCACGTACATGGTTAGGTTGAGGAATTGGTTAGTGTACTCTCTTACACTTAGGCCCCTTTGTTCCAAACCATACCATCTCCGTGCTGATTTCTCTTTTTCAAGAGGGGAGACAAATACTTCAGCCATAAGTGCCTTGAAAGCTTCCCAATTTTGTACAAGTATGCTTTATTTTTTTATATACCTCCACCAAGTATGGGCAAATCCCTCCAAATGCAAGGAAGAAAAATGAATTTTCATGTCATCAGTTTTAGGGAATATGTCAAAGTAGGATTCCATCTTAGAGGTCCACTCCTCTAAATCAGATGGTGAAGATGACTGACCATTAAATTTAGCTAGAACAATCTTGTCCTTTAGCTCTCTTTCATGAAATGGTTGCTGTCCCAAAATAGGCCGATCATGATTACCATGTATGGAACCCCCATATTGAGATGCAAATCTCCCAACAGGTGGCTGAGAACTACTATGTAATCTTCCTGTTGGTAGAGAACCACTAGGAATTTGAGTATTCAGCCCAAAAGCTTGAGAATTAGCTCCATTCAAACTACCCAAATAGTCATCATGCCGTTGTGAAGCCTCTCCTACTTCATACTGGCTATTTGGGATGCTTCTTCTTCCAATAATCCCATGCCCATGACCATTTTGGTTAGATGGCTGAAGTGGGACTAAAGGCTCATTGTTTGAATAAGATTTTTCCTTAGCTTCTTTTGATCCCATTTGCATTTGCATCCATTGGGAGAATTGTGCCATAAGTTGAGCATTAGATTCCACCAACTTATCAATAGAAGCCTTTGTTTGAGTCGTTGAATCCACCAACTTCTCAATGGAAGAGTTCGTTTGATCAGTAGACAAAACCATTTGCTCCATTCTTGATAAGATGGCCTCAGCTCGTTCCCTATGTCTTTGTTCATGGACGCACAAAGTATTATTGAGTATATTGACTTCCCCTTGTTGTTGAGGCTCTTCAAGGCTCTCTTGAGGTGTATTATCCAACATGGAATCCATGATTTGTTGAGCATAATCTTCCTGGACCTTATTTTTACCCTTATGTCCTGCCATAATAGTGCAGTCCTACAGTACCCCCTGTCAGAAAAATGGCTATAAATTATTCTATGGAACTCTGATTTCAAATTTTTTTAGTTCAAATCGAAGTCAAGAATGCCCTCTTTGAAATGAGCTATAGCAAGCTATAATAAATTTAGGACAGAAAATTCTGTAGCTGGATTTTTGAGTTTGAACTGTCCAGGCCTACACCCTGTCTAAACTTGTAAGTGCCCTATTTTGACCCTATAAGGCAAGATAGTAACCCCAAATGGTTACCAAACCCTGTAGAAGGCTGGATAGGACATGTGGGTACCCTGTAGTACCTGCACCTATACTTCAGTAATGAAGGGTGTACCTGTAACCACCTATAAATACCCTGTAAGTGCCCTGTAAATTTTCTGTTTTACCTTGTTTTGAACCTGTAGATACTTGAGCCTTTGGAAAGTCTTCAATCTTCAATTCTCCACTCCCTGCACCTATGTGAGGGATAAAACGGCATGATAGGCTCCCTACACGGGCTTCGAATCACCAGGAGGTGGGCAAAGTTCCCCCCGGGTTGGTTAGTTGCACCCCTTCAGGATCTTTGATAGTGAGGGAGGGTCACCTCTCTTTTGTCCCACTATCTCCCCTGGCATCCACCTTTTTCCTCGGTGGGTATATCAACATGGCAGTAGCTAGTAATCTAATCAATCAGTATGAGATGCATTTCTGAAATATTCATTTAGCCTTTCATGAGATGCAATTGAATGGAATCTTGAAAGTTTGGATAGGGGCAGGGTCTTACCAATGCAATTCAGTGACTCACTGATTGCTAGTACTTACCCTTTTACAATATTTTAGCTTGGGTAAAAGAATTCAGCCAATCAATGGATTAGAGTGAACAAGTTCATCAATCAATAGATTCAATCAATGGGATTCAATTGTTATGCTGGAAATTTTAGATTGAAGCCTCTAATTCACTGATTAGAACTAGTATGCATAGAGCAAGCATTGCATTACATGAGTGGATTGATTTAAGCAAAGGTTGACTGAAATTTGATGTATATTATTCAATTCTTTAATCTCTCAATCAAATGGATTAAGCTCAGCAATTGGATTAATGAGAGAGATTAAGAATTGAAGAAGAGTACCTTTGCCATGGTTGATGATGACTTGATCAATCTTCATATGCTTGATATAAAGCCTCCAGTTGTCCAATGTTGCTAAAATAATCCCCAAGGCTTGTGTATTCAGTACTTAAGAACAATCTTGAATCTTGAAATGCTTGAAATTGAGGCATTAAACTCATTTTCCCCAAATTTTGGCTCCATGGAAGCTCTTGAGCTTCAATCTTTGACCATTTCGTACTTAATCCTTGCAATTTGTTGAAGAATCCTTGTTGAAATGATCCCACGGGCTAAAAAGATGAAGAATCTTCAAGAAATTGTTGAGAAATGAAAGCTTGGGCTGAAGCTTTCATGGCTACCATGGACCGTTCATCTAGGGTTTAGAGAGAGGCTGAAGAATCTTGAATAGAGCTGAATCCTTCCATTTCACTGATGGTTTTCACTTGCCAAAGATCAGGGAGAGTGCCAAGGGCTGGAGATGAAGTACCAACTATAAGGAACAGGCTGGAATCAGCTTGAAAATTGCGCTGTAATTTTCAGGGCTGTTCCTGGCTCCATGAGCCAATTTGAAGCAAACAAGTATCCATCTTGTAGGTATTGAAGCAAAGAAGCTATTCCAGGAGGCGCTTGGCCAAGAAGATCAGAGGTCTGAGAGATATGAACAAATCTTGCTGATGAACTTCCATGAAACTGCAGGAAACTCCAAGAAAGGGGAAAGAGAACTCCCTCTTTTCAAAGTAACCACAGTTTGTTCCCAAACTAAGCCCGGTTAACTCTCCTTTACCCTAATTACCTCCAATTTTGCATAAAATTTGATGACGACCTGTCACTTAAGCCATCCTTTGCCATATCTGACCTTGGATATCTCTAGATGTAGTATCTTACTAATTGTAGATGATCTGCAGCACTCCATAGTCACTGTCTTGTACAATTTTTGTCTGAAATTGATTTTGATAGAGGAAAATAGGACTGAAAATAGAAGAAAAAGAATGGATCAAAGACCAATGCTTTGATACCATTTGTCAGAGAGAGAACTAGGGAGAGAGAAAGAGGAGAGAGAAGACTGCAGAAGAGAGAGAAAGACTACAGGAAGGGAGAGAAGAAGAGTGATGAGGAGAGAGAAAGACTAGATTTGGAGAGAGAAAGACAGGAAAGAGGGAGAATCCATAGAAGCTGCGAGCAAGATGGGAGAGAAAGACTGTAATTGTATTAATGTGGCAAAAATATATAAAAAATTACATGTCCTCTCCTTTTATACCCATGTCAGTGTGACATGGCATAATATCAATATTATTTACACTAAATCCTTATTCCCAACTTCTTACACTATTTTCAACCAACTAACATCTTAGAATATTGCCTTTTGTGATTCAATGGAGGCCACGTTCTTGTTAGGCATCTTCCTTGAGAGTTTGGATACTTTCAAGACTAAAGGTGTTAACTTCGTACTTATAGGTGGTCTTACGAGTGCTAATATTAAGAGCAGTTTGCTCATAGAAAAGGTGTATAAAAAGAGGTGATGCAAGGTCAAAGAGCTGGGGTGTACTTATGGGAAGAGGAAGGTTAAAATGCAAGGGGGAACTCTTGTGAGAGAAGCAAGTTAGGGTCCGTACAACTAGTTGTAGGGGAGGCCTAGCTACATAGCCCAATGGTTGGTATTTCTTCTCAAATTTGACTTCTCGGTAGTAGTGCAAAAAGAGAAGCAACATTACATGGCTGATCATTTGTCTCAAATACCTAATAAAGAGCTAGCAAAAATGGGCATCATGGATGACCTTCTTGATGCACACTTATTTAAAATTTGTATATCAAAGGATCTCATTAAAGCATACCTCATTCCCTATTGGGTTGATGATGTTGTTGAGGTCTTGGAAAATAGAATACCTGACCACCCAATAGAAAAGGCTCAATGTCATTAGCTCATAATCAAAGCACAACCCTATCAGTTGATTGCTAGAAAGTTGTATCTGTTAGGCCAAGATGGCCTATTGAGATGTTATGTCTATGAGCATGAGATGCACAAAGTTTTGGCTAGTATATGTAGGAATTGTGGGGGTTAATTTTGATGAAGACTCCACATCTTAGAAGATATTGTAGTCTCAGTTGTGATGGCCCACCCTACTACACAATGCTGCAAGATTTGTGAAACACTCTAATGAATGCAAGCATGTGAAAGTTCCAGTCAAAAAGAACAAGATGGAGCTAACAATAGTGATTGCACAACAACCCTTTGAAAACTGAAGGATAGAATTCTACTCCTATTCAAGGGACGTTGAATCTTAGAATTGGGGATTACCGTGGCCAAGAATCTTTTCTACTTGCATCCATAGGTAAATGCGATGTTATCTTAGGCATGCCTTGGCATTACAAGATTAGACCTCTTCCCAGTTTTGTTAAGAAGACCCTTGCATTTCAATTCAAGGGTCCGAACATATTATGCATTGCTGATGCTAGAGATTGGCCTGTGCCAATGGTTAGTCATGTTAGCATTTCTAAAGAAATGAAGAAAGCTATTTCTGCGTACATGATTTTTGTGAGAGAGTCAAAAGAAACTAATGATTCAAGGGCACTTAGTGCCTCTAATGAACACACAATACCAACTAATGCTTCTAAGTCTTAGACTTTAAAAGAACCCCTCTCTTTAATTGATCAAGCTAGATGTGATTTTGTTAAACAATATGAAGATTGTTTTAGTGATTCACTCCTAGGAGAGTTACCTCCTAAGTGCTCGGAAGATGACACAATTGATCTTATCCTAGGTAGTTCACCACCTAACCAATCACCTTACCGAGTAAGTGCAAGTTAGCAAGAGGAGATCCTAACACAAGTAAATGAATTGTTGGAAAAAGGGTTAATTCAACCTAGCTCTTATCCATACTGTTCCCTAGTCTTACTTGTTCCAAAGAAAGATGGTTCTTTCCATATGTGCATAGACTACAGATCTTTGAACAAAATCACAATCAAGAATCATTTTGCTATCCCAAAGATAGATGATATCTTGGATAAGTTGCAAGGGGCTAGTATATTTAGTCGCATTGATCTCAAGAATGGTTATCACCAGATACGGATAGCACCCGGAGATGTTCATAAGATAGCTTTTCGTATGACATTTGGACTATACGAGTTCTTAGTCATGCCATTTGGTTTGACTAATGCACTCGCCACATTCAATCGAATGATGGAGAGAATTTTTGGACCTCACCCAAAGTTCTTAGGTATCTTCTTTGATGACATTCTAATAATTTCACGGTCTAAAGAAAAGCATAGAAAACATATATCAATTGTTTTTCAAGAGCTTCGCAAGCATAGACTACAGGTCAATGCTAAGAAGAGTGAATTTTTCCTTTTGAAAATTCATTACTTAGGCCATATCGTTTCTCAAAATTTGGTGAGAATGGATCCTGAGACGATTTGAGCTATTGTTGAATGGCCTACACCTACTTCTGTACATGAAGTTAGAAGTTTCTTGGGCCTATGTTCATACTATAGGAGGCTCATACGAGGTTTTGCGTATGTTGCATCTCCTCTACATGACCTTACTAAGAAGCGAATGCCTTTTTGTTGGGGATCAAGGCAACTACAAGCCTTTGAAAGAATTAAGTTTCTTGTGACTCAAGAACCACTTCTCATAGTTCCGGATCTTCAAAAACATTTTGAAGTCCATTGCGATGCTTCTGGGGATTGCATTGGAGCTATGCTTAACCAAGAGCATCATGCAGTACCACTTGAGAGCTGATGCCTCAAGGACCATGAGCTACATGCTCCAATATATGAGAAAGAGCTTATGGCGGTGGTACATGCTCTTCAAGTATGGAAACACTATTTACTTGGTACAGAGTTTGTTATTAAAACAGATCACCAAAGTCTATGATACTTCCTCACTCAAAAGAAGCTCTCAGAGAAACAGATGCGTTGGGCAAATTTCTTATCTATGTTTCATTTTCAAATCCTTCACACATTTGGAACTAAGAATGTGGTAGTAGATGCTCTATCATGATGACCTCGAGTGAATGCAATCACAATTGTTTACCATAGCGAGTTCATGGATTTACCCAAAATATATGCAACTATCTTCTGAAGCTACAAAAAGACAATCAAAGCCGATCATATGGCTAAGCCGATCCCACTATCTTCTGAAGCTACAAAAAGTTGTGTTATTATAGCCAAATGTTTTCCACAAAATTGAAGAGCAAAACAGAAATATGAGTATCAATGGAAGAATTGGCCTTCATTGAAGGATTTCCACATGAAGTTAGAAGTTTCTTGGGCCTATGTTCATACTATAGGAGGTTCATACGAGGTTTTGTGTATGTTGCATCTCCTCTACATGACCTTACTAAGAAGCAAATGCCTTTTTGTTGGGGATCAAGTCAACTACAAGCCCCTGAAAGAATTAAGTTTCTTGTGACTCAAGAACCAGATCTCATAGTTCCGGATCTTCAAAAACCTTTTGAAGTTCACTGCGATGCTTCTGGGGATTGCATTGGAGATGTGGTTAACCAAAAGCATCATGCAGTAGCATTTGAGAGCCGATGCCTCAAGGACCATGAGCTACATGCTCCAGTATATGAGAAAGAGCTTATGGCAGTGGTACATGCTCTTCAAGTATGGAAACACTATTTACTTGGTGCAGATTTTGTTATTAAAATAGATCACCAAAGTCTAAGATACTTCCTCACTTAGAAGAAGCTCGCAGAGAAACAGATGCGTTGGGCAAATTTGTTATCTATGTTTCATTTTCAAATCCTTCTAAGTCCATTATAAGTGATCGAGATTCCCGCATGACCAACCTCTTTTGGCAAGCTCTCTTCGAGAACCTCGGGACAAAGTTAAAGTATTCATCCTCTTATCATCCTCAAATGGATAGGCTGAGTGAAAGTGCTAATTCTACTGTTTTGGACCTTTTGAAATCCTATGTCTCTGATAATTAAAGAGAATGGGAAAAGTATTTACCTTTAGTAGAGTTTGCATACAATGATACGGTGCACTCTAGTACTACAGATGAGTTTGTTACAGACATTGATACAACTTTCACTCAAGTAAAAGCTGCTATCCAAAGGACACAATAGAAGCATAAATGCGAAGTAGATAAGCATCGAGTCGTAAGTTAGATCTCAAGTTGGTATAGTATGTTAGAAGGCTCGTTTGAAGAACTAGAAAGGTTAAAAGGGTAAAGTGGTTAAGCTTTCTAATCGCTATTATGGCCCTTTCAAGATCACAGATAAGAGAAACGATGTGACTTTTTGTTTGGATCTACCAAGTCATTGGAACATTCATAATGCTTTCCATATAAGTTTGCTACGTCCCTATATTGGAGAACCTCCAATGGAATCAATCAAGGGAGATTTACTTGAAATAGAAGAAACAAAAGAGTTCCTTGTGCCTGAAAGAATTTTACACTATCAGGACAATACTCCAAGGTCAGGTAAGGTATTACGAAAGTATCTAGTTAAGTTTAAGAATTATCCCCCATTGGACACTCAGTTTATGATTGAGAGAGAACTACAAGACTTTCCAGATCTTCATAAGGACTATGTATCCACTCTACCGTTGAGGTCAACTATTAGAGGGATGTCACTAAATTGATTGCCTACTATGCATTCTCTATTTAATAAATTCATGTCAATAAATTAATGACTCACTTTTCTTTAAGTGTTGATGATGATCTAGCATGGCCATGAGACCATTTAGAGACTAGTATTCCTAGTGCATCACTTAATGGGGTGATTAGAGCACTGTGACGGGGATATCTAGTACATGCAGTACAAGTTATGAAGGAGAAAAGAAGTGTTTGCCAAGTGTAAGAGTGTACACAAGAACCAAGGAGTTACACATATATGAAGATGGATTGAGTTCTAAGAAGAGGAAGTGCATTAGCATTGTGTATATGTATTTATGTGTGCATCCAGGGATGCCTGGGAATGTTTTACTTGTGTGTAATGAGCATTGCATTCATTTGGGGTCATCCTCTCCCCTACAATTCAAGGTTTAAGGTCTTTTCTTTCATTAAGAAAGACGAGAGAGGGAATTCTCTCACTAAGAAAGACAAGAGACGTGATCCTCTGGAAGTGAGGAGAGAAGTGATTTTCTCTTTCTAAGGTCTAAAATGACACAAGCTTTTGTGTGAAATTCAATCTTAAGTTTGACGCCCAAGGCAATCTAATGAACTCTCCTCATCTATGACTCAAGGTGGTTGCATGGACCACAAGTTAAAAGTGCAGTTTAAAAGGCCATCTTTTGGAAAATCTATTTTTAAAATATATCACAATAGAAAAACGATCTCAAAAAACGGGCCGCTAGGGCTATCGGAAACATCGAGATCTACAACTTTTGTGTTGGACGTTTTTTCATCCAAACAATACACAAAGAGATATCTTGAAATTAGTACTACAGAGTGGATCTTGCATGAAGATCAACTCAACTCTCTCTCCAAGAAGAGAAGCTCTTGAAAGCCTATAAAAGAGGAGGCTCTCGTTGGGTGTAAGGGAGAGGTGAAGGAAGCATCACTTTGCATGTATCCAAGAGGAGAAGAGAAGGTGCAAGTGCTGCGGAAGCCCTGCTAAAATCAAGTGTTGCGGAAGCCCTACTAAAATCAAGTGCTGCGGAAGCTCTGCTGAAATCAAGTTCCAAGAGGAGAAGAGAAGGTGCAAGTGCTACGGAAGCTCTGCTGAAATCAAGCGCCAAGAGGAGAGCTCTACACATATTGTGTAGGAGAGAAGGAGACTCAAGAAAGATGAAAAGGTGCCAACTTCCAAGTTGTGCAAGTGTTAGCCAGTTGTATACCGTGCAAGGAACCATGATCTTGTTTCCAAGATCTACGAGTAAGAATTGGCTTATGTGTAATGGAGGAGCTTGCTCCTTGTTAATAATATAACTCCACAAGGGGGGGACTGGCCCATCTTCTGGCCCATCTTCCAGTCCCTAGTGTGTTGCCAATTTCTCTACCTCTCTCTCTATATCTTTCTTTTCTCTCATCTATTCTCCCTCTGTGCCAACATAATATTCGACATATATATTTTAAGCATATAAGAAAGTCGAGTGTGTATCTTGGATTCTATAACAAACTGAGTATCCACTGTAAGTAAATATGTCAAATGGTTTTCTTTCTCTCTGTGATCTTCGTAGCTATGGTGCACTATGTGATTCTTCTCTCTCATAAGGTGGTTCATATGTCTACTAAACCAAGTGGAACAACTGTAGGTACTTTAAACTCACTATCCAAACTATCAGTGGAATTGTATCCTGATGTCAATGGACCTGTTATATCATCAAGTGCCTTCTCTTTCCCTTTATCCATGTCCAATCCCCCCACACTGATGTATTCGTGTTAGTGGAATGTGATCCATGACTCCGTAATCATCTTGTCCAAGGACTCACAGTGGCAGATGCATCTTGTGTAGGTCCACTACCAGTAGCATCTTGCATGACCTTTTCAGCATACGTACTTTGTGAAGTGTCATCATGAATTGTTACATGCTTAGAACCATATCACGATGCTAGCTCATCAAATACCACATCATGTTTGATCAAGGTCTCATGAGTAAATGAAACATAGCACTTAGAAGCCTTTCGTTTCTCTAGTGAGTAACCAATAAATACAAACTTCATTGCTTTGGATTAAGCTTCTTCCATTTCTCATCATGTGCATGGACATATGCAATGCTGTCAAATACTTTCAAGCATCCAGTGTCATATATATTGTAAATTAAAGTTGAATCTACTCACTTCTCACTGATCATTAACTCAATAAACGTGCTATGTGTGGGAGTGTGGCTAACGTAGTCTACTCATTTGTCAGTGTCGATATGATCAATTTAATATTGGTTCAATAGTATCCATGTGTTGCAGCTTGTATGATTTTTAGTATTCTATTGGTCACGATGTTGCAAAATGAGGGATACAATATGTATGTTTTGATTTTTTTAAAACTACCTAATATGGGGATCATGATGCCTATGTGTTGCATCTCATGAAGATTTTGGTTGCATGTGTGGCTAGGTCATGCCAAAATTTCTATAGGATGTGGTTTGTTTGGGGTGGTCAATGGTTGAGTGTATGAGTTAATACTTGGTCGATCTCTTATCTATTTTTGTTATGCTATTTTGTAGGCATTCTTTTTGTCTGTATGGTATGTGCGTCTTGTTATTATTTGAATGCCACCTCAACCCGTCCAATATGTTCCTTTGGTCTGTCGAGATTATTCTCCACTATTAAAAGCAAACCTTATTATTAAGGCCGGCATTTCCAATTTTGTGGCTCTTTCATTGCCACTGATTCCAGATGATCCTGCTCTATGTGATGAGTTCTTATCCTCTTATAGCAAGCAGGATTGTTCTGTTCGAGATACCATTGTTACAATAACACCCACAGACTTGGAAAAGGCTTTGTCTCTTGCTTACTATGGAGAGATTTTTCTAGCAACCCATCAGATCTTAGCTAATGAGGACATTATCAAGGTATTGCAAAAACAAATTGGTACTATCCTGGATCCTAGGAAAGTTCTCACTACCTCAGGTGCCTTAATAGTAATGATTGTTGATCCACTTTGAAAGTTGTTGTGTCAATTTCTTTAGGACAGGTTCATGCTTGCCAATATTCCATCCAATTACTTATCCAAGGAGTTGTTCACTACCTCTAGAATGGTGCTTAAAGGAGTGGTCATTAACTAGAGTTCACACCTTTTGTACAAAAATGGATCAATATTTTATCAAGGTCACTAGAGGTATTGTGACCAATGTCATATATGGGTCATATTTATATGCTTTTTGGACATTTCTGCCCCTATTAAAGAAAATTTACCACCTTTTGAAAAATTTCCAGTGGTTCCTCCTCTTATAAAAGATCCTAAACCCATCCCTAAAGATAATGATTCTTTGCCTCCTTTGGTGATTTAAAGAAAGTGTTTAAAGTGTGTAGTTGAAACTATTTCAATTTCAGTTCCTTCATTGTCAATCCTTGCTACATTAGGAAGTGCTCTTCCTACATGCCTTACATCTAAAAACTTGTTTAGGGTACATAGAGATGGTGATATAGAAATATTAGTTTCTTCTCTGCACCGCATGGTGGCAGCAGATGCCATTCCTTTCTTGTGTAAGGATATTTAAAGCTCCATTGAGATATCATTTTATTGGATGTATTTATAAGCTACATTCTTCTTTTTATGAGGAGATGTAGCAGTCCAAGGAGGAGTTGCATAAAGGCCACTAGAGAGCTTGTCTCTACCGAAGAAACCCTATTTGATTTATTCAAACAAATGGAGCAGCATACTAAATTGTTAGAAGCCCAGAAAGTGGAAATATCCTCTTTGCAAAACCCATTAATTGTAGCCAAAACTCATGTAGCTACTATTATTGAGGAAAGAGATCATCTTTCTAATGAAAACCAAGAGTTTCAAGATTTAATTGCTACACAGATAGTAGAGCTATAGTTAGCAAAGTCCACAATTGATAGTCAAAATACTCAGATCAAGGAGTCCATAGAATAATTGGCTCATTTATGCCCTGTTCCACCAAGTCCTAGTATACTCTCATTAGTGCCTTCTTTATCAGATATAAAGACTTGGTTACTCTCCAACGTAATACAATGTTATGTCTACTATTTCAAGCCAAAGGTGGAGAGGCTAGAATGTAGAATGGAACTTTTCTCGACGTGTTTCGAACAATTTATGGAATATATCTCGCTATATCATTCCCTTTTTTGGGCATTATCAACAACAGAATCTAGTCTTTTATATGAAGTTATCCACTATGGATTTATGTCCTCTAGAGGATGGATGAGTGGTGCTTGGTCCTCTAATAAATGGGTTAAAATTTTTATGAAGTGATAAACCTTAGAAAAGAAAATGACGATTTCTTAAATATCTATTATAAAATTTAATAAATTGATCAGTGCATTAAGTGCAACCCATGAATGTGATCCCTACTCGTAGGGTCTCTAAATGCAAATTCATTCTTAGAATTTATCATGTGTGTAGTGCTTTTTGACCAACACCTACATAACGACTGGTTCCTTTTATTACAAATTACGATGTGTGTGTTTGGCACATGAAGCATATACCATGTGAATGGTGAGTTTATTTTATTTTATTTTAATGGTATGTTGGATGTGCATGCGCATGGAAGAATGTGATCAATTGGGTTCATTTTAGAAATTAAATATGATTTATCGTGTACAAAAAATATGAAAAAAATTGATACCTATAGGGTGTGTGTATGCATCCTAACTTGAATGCATACACCAAAAAGAAATGGCCACGTACCATGAAAGAAATCAAAATGCAATCCAACTAGTTTGTAAGTTGATAACACGAGGAAAATGATAAAGCATTGCATGCATTTTTTTTGTAATTTATTTTTGTATTTGAATGGTTTTTTTAAAATTTCTAGATTTTTAGAAAATTTTTGTACTTTCAAAAATTTTTGTTGGGTCAAAATGAATTAATTAGAAAAACAAACAATAATGAAAAGTGTGGAATTCGAAATGGGATTTTTATAGATTTTTCATTTTTGATTATTTTTATAAATTTTAAAACACTTTTAATGGAATTTTTAAGTTTTAATGGGTTTTTCATATGTAATTTTTATTTGATTTTTTTAATTTTTGTGAAGGTTTTATTTATTTATGTGTAAAAGGTTTTCAACAATTTTAAATTAGTGGGAAGACAGGTACCACGATTCACCACAGTGTGTGTGAATATCATCAATGAGCTTCGTGGCACAAACAAAGGGGGGGGGGACAGGGAAGGGGGAAATTGATGGGGGGTGGGAATGGGGTTTATGGGGGTGGGGGGGGGGGGGTGTGGAAGAGGAGGAGGAGGTAGTGGGGAGGAGGAGGAGGAGGAGGAGGAGGAGGAGGAGGAGGAGGAGGAGGAGGAGAAGAAGAAGAAGAAGAAGAAGAAGAAGCAAGCGGCAATTAGAAAAACAAACAATAACGAAAAGTGTGGAGAAGGAGGAGGAGGAGGAGGAGGAGGAGGAGGAGGAGGAGGAGGAGGAGGAGGAGGAGAAGAAGAAGAAGAAGAAGAAGCAAGCAGCAATTAGAAAAACAAACAATAATGAAAAGTGTGGAGTTTGAAATGGGATTTTTGGGGATTTTTCATTTTTTGATTATTTTTACAAATTTTAAAATACTTTTAATGAAAATTTTAAGTTTTAATGGGTTTTTCATATGTAAATTTTATTTGATTTTTTGTTTTTATTTTTGTGAAGTTTTTATTTATTTTTGTGTAAAAGGTTTTCAACAATTTTAAATTAGTGGGAAGACAGGTACCACAATTCACCACACTGTGCATGAATATCATCAATGAGCTTCGTGACATGAATAAAATCGGGGGGGGGGGGGGTAGAAGGGTGGAAGAGGAGGAGGTAGTAGTGGGAAGGAGGAGGAGGAGTAAAAGAAGAAGAAGAAGAAGAAGAAGAAGAAGAAGCAAGCATCAATTAGAAAAACAAACAATAATGAAAAGTGTGGAATTCGAAATGGATTTTTGGGGATTTTTCTAGATTTTTCATTTTTGATTATTTTTATAAATTTTAAAATACTTTTAATGGTTTTTCATATGTAAAATTTTTATTTGATTTTTTGTTTTTATTTTTGTGAAGTTTTTATTTATTTATGTGTAAAAGGTTTTCAATAATTTTAAATTAGTGGGAAGACATGTACCACAATTCACCACACTGTGTGTGAATATCATCAATGAGCTTCGCGGCACGAACAAAGCGGGGGGGGACGGGGAAGGGGGAAATTGATGGGGGGTGGGAATGGGTTTTATGGGGGTGGGGGGTGGAGGAGGAGGAGGAGGAGAGGGAAGCAACAGCAGTAGCAGAAGCAGCAAGTGGCCTAGCGGAGGTAGGGGTGGCAATGGCGGCAATGACGAGGATAGCCCCATGGACGTGGGCGGTAATGGGGCCATGGCCCATGGGCCACGGATCCTCTCACCATAGCCACCCAATTGCCTAGCCATGGTGGTCACGAGTAGTGGAGGGAGAAGGAGAGAGGAAGAGCAAGCAGAGGAGGAGAAGGTGAGGAGGAAGCAAAGAAGGAGGGGAGAAGAAGAAGAAGGAGGAGAAGAAGAAGAATGAGGAGGAGGGAGAGAAGAAGAAGAAGGAGGAAGTAGAAGAAGAGAAGAAGGAGGAGAAGGAGAAAGAAGGAGGAGGTCGAGAGAAGAAGAAGAAGAAGAAGAAGAAGAAGAAGAAGAAAGAGAAGAAGGAGGAGACGGAGAACAAATTGGGGGAGGGGGGTTTAGTTTTATATATTCTTTTTTTTTGTGTTTTTTAAAAAAAATTGAAAGATGAAATACGGCTGTCCCTCGTACCGCACACAAGCATGGGGCGGGGTAAAAAATTTGAACATTTTCGGGATCAGACAAGAGTGAGGAGAACACGGGCGGGTTGAATACACCATGTCGAACCGAAAGGCATGCATCACAAGACAAGAATTGAGTGTTCACACAATACACGAGGACACCGATAGGTAGAAAAGAACAAAAAAAAAAAATTGGAGATCAACCAGACGTCGAATGAAGCAAAAAAAAAGGGCAAGAGGACTAGGGGGAGGGGGTGGTCAACTTAATCAATGCTTATCAATGGCAAAAAGAATTCACATGGAAAAATGCATCCGAAAATGTAGTCAGAAATTAACAATGGAAAAGCAATCTACTAGAACAGATGGTGATAAGAAGGAAAAATGTCAAGTTGGAGGCAATGCATAAGACAATCAAGTGAGAACATGGTTTCGATGAGAAACGTTGGTGTTCACATGGAAACAAACAAAAAATGCCAAAGAAAAATACATGCAAACACATAAAGATTAATAATGGCAAATCCATGCATTAGAATGATGGGTTGTGAAAAGGAAATATGTTTGAGGGAAGGGAAAAATCAAGACTATAAGGTCAAACTATGGTTTTGGAGCAAAAATGACACATTCACGTGGAAACACGTTCGATTCATATAAAATTTGTTAAAAATTAATAACTTATGAACTAGGGGTCAAAACAGAGGGTAGTAAAAGGAAAACATATCCAATTTGTAAGGACAAATAGGGTGATGGGACCTAAAACGGGCCGGCACTGGCTCATACACTAGTCGGACCTCTATCATGTGCTCAACAACCCCACGGCCTCGCGGCCAGGAGTGTGGATGACACATACATCATCTTCCTAAACATCTTGCGTTTGTATCATGTATCGTATTCCAACTCTAACCCAATTAACACTCCTCAGAGGGAGTCCCAACACATTGCCAAATAGTACGAAGTACAAACATAGGAGGTCTCCCATGGCTGACTGCTGCTATCTCACTGCGACTCTCCTACACCTTGGGGATTGGCCCCTCGATGCGTCGCTAAACATATATAACACATTATCGCACATAATCCCACTCAAGGTACCAATTGATCGTATCCAGGAATGTACCATTCCTCACTTTACTTTCCCCTTAGACCCAACGCCTAGCCTACAGCTTGGACAACCTTACTCACTCAACGTTGGTCATGTTCCTCTAGAAAGCAATTGCCATGCATCCAGGAGGTATTGTCTGATACCTTTTATCATTCATGCTTCATGCAAATTGTGAATGTCCATGTGCTCAAACATTTAAGAAAATCAGCATTGATGCACATGTGGAAAACATTTCTTTCAATGATTTTCGACTATTGCTTGCATGCAGCGTTGCATGAATCTAGAACCGAGAAACCCTCGTACTACTAGGTTCTTAATTTTTAATTATCGACCAACCTAAATGGTATGCATAAAACCAACAAGCTTTTCATCATTTCATTCAGCATTTAAACACTTTTCATACACTCTACCCCCTCACCCGTTTAGGTTGTGCATCGTTGATCGGTTTAGGGTTCATTTTCCACATTTTTATTGTATAAAAAGCCATAAAAACTCACTAAAACATAAAGGTAGGGCTGAACTGAGGCTAAACCTCATACTTCAGACCCCCCATACATCCACCAATATGAATCTTATTTTTCCTTAATTTTTGGCACTCAAAATCCATTTTTTCCTTATTTTTCTCAATTTTCCCTATTTTTCTTATATTTTTTACAATATTAAATGACTGAAAATTCAAAATGAGTTGTGGGCTGTGGCCCTTAGGTTCATTTGTAGCAAAAACACAAGTTTAGTTGGTGTGTCTTACTATATTTTTCATTTATATCTCAATAACCCCCAATTTTCCCATATTTCGCGTGTTTTATGGATTTTAAACTATTAATTTCATCCACAACACTTATGATTTTTTGATTTTCTGAGCATAAACAGTTGGAAGACATTGCAAACAACATTATAATGCATAATCATCCCATAGGAACAAGTATTCATGAAGCAACTTGCATACAACATCAATTTCCTTTGTAAAAATGAGATTACCGTTCTTTGCGGGTTGCGAGTTTTTATTTGTCATATCTTGGGACTGATTTCCAGCCACCATTAATGCTCATGACAGTCCACAATCAGCAATCTTCATTCCTCTTGAACCACAGAGCAATCCGGTCTTCATTGGACAAGCATCCATCATCCATTCTTTTTCCTCTTCTTTACCACATGAATCTGCCTTTAGGGGAGAGAGAGGGAGGAGAGAGAAAGACTGAAATCAGAATTCTTCACAGAGACCACCATTTCTCGGGCGAGAGGCGGCGATATGATTGGCATCTAGGAGGGAAGCAAGGGTAATGATCAGTAATGTGGGTTGCATTGAGGCTGAGGATTGCCTCCTCCCATCCATGGCACATTTTTCGGTGCCTTTTGATGGCACCCTCTTCTCCTCTCTCTCCACGATTTTCCTTTCTTCTATTTGCATGCCTTTTGGTTGGGGGGTTAAAATTCCCCCAAAGGGCACCCCCCCTTTGGTCCATGTTGTGGCCACCCTTTCAAATCTTGACCATTTCTTGGCTATTTCCCCGTCCAGACTCGGAATTGAGCTCTAAAAAATCTTGGGCGTCCGGCTTGGCATCCCGCATTGGCCGGTAACTTGTGTCAACCCGCATGACTGTCTGAAAAATTATGAAAAATCAACAAGTGTTGCTCGAGCGCCTTTAAAGCACTTTGGCACTTAAAATCGTCCTAGATCGAGCCGCCGCCTTCGACGTTGAATATTTTTCCCTTGATATTCATAATTTTTAGCTATTTTTAAGCACTTCTCGGCACCAAAATTCTGCTCTCATAGGGCTATAAGATTAGATCTCAATTTTGGGAGGATAGGGAATGTGCCCATGAAAATACATGTGAAGAGCATAAAAATGGTAAAAAATGAATAACAAATGAACCGTAAGTTGAAACAAGGGACTATAAAAGGAAAAAATGTCTAGTTCAAAGGGACAAACATGACTATAATATTAAAGTGCAATTATGATAAAGCAAGGATACGTTCATAGGGAAAATCGAGAAAATTAGAGCAATAACCAAAGGGGAAAGGGTAAACCTCGGGGGGGGGGGGGGGGGGGGGGGGAGGTCACTCATGATAATATGTATATATAATGTGAGTTCAAAATAAGGGGTTCTTAAAACACCATTTTTATACATTTTTTACATACAGAAGAGTGTCATATAAAGGGGTTACTTACAGATTGAATAGAAAAGGGTTGTGTTTTATTCAAGAAAAATTCACAGATTAGGATATTTATAAATAGGCCATGAACGCACATTATATGGAGAATACATATATAGTGAACACCCTGAGGGGCAAACCCTGAGTATGGGGTAAAACATAACGAGTGGGAGGGGAAGGGACCCCAACAGGGCAAAGAAAATACATTGTATTGTTTAAAGATCAGATAGAGAGCTGTGTTCATGATTTTATGTAGAATAGAAGCGCAGGGACGCATCCCCACACTTAAAACCTTAACGAATTGCTGTTGGGAATCAATAGGGGCCTAAGACCTAACAATCAACAAAACCCTTACATACCCATACTTAAGATAGAATATACACGTATAAACATAAGAGGTAGGGTTAGAAACATCTTGTCCATTTAGTTGGTGGTCAATGTGGACAGTTGTTGATGCACAAGGTGTTGAAGTCAACCGGAGGTGGTACCACAGCTTGTCACAACACTCTTTAATCAGGGCAGGGACTATACACTAGCACCCAAGGAGGTAGCATTGTTGATAAAGACCCATGAAGTTGTTGATGATGAAGAATACAACACTTAGCTTAATAGCCACTCATGTGGGAATGATAGAGCATTCTCTCACCTAATAGCTCACGTCACTTGATTGTAAGGCCATCCTACAAGTCTTGTCCATACATTCTAAGGACATGAGATGGCACTGCATGGATTTTGCATCTTCCAACCATTTGGTGATAGCCACTCTCAAAGAGGGAAATTCTAGCTCAACCAAAAAGATGGCTTTTCTAATAGACCAATTAGAAAGGTGTCTGTCCTATTGTGGCCTTATGGGAGGTTCTGTATGCCTAGAGGGCTTTTGTAAGTTGATCATCCTAATCACGTCAATATGCAACAATTGTATTTATCAGGATCGAGCAGAGGAGGATACAATTAATAACTTCAACTTGCTCATTTGCTCTGGGATAGTAGAGTGTGGAGTTTCGATGCGGCAGATCTTGTAGATATCTGTTAACTCTTCCATGATCTTGTTTAGAAAATGAGTGTTTTTGTCATCACTGACAAGCTCTAAGGGATTACAAAAGAAAGTGATAATGTTCTCATATAGGAATAAAGCTATGCTATTACCATCATTGTGCTTGAGAGCTTTGGCTTCACACCACTTCGTCACATAATTAATATACAAATCATAAGGTATTCGTTTTGCTTTCTTTTGGTTGGAGGGTCGAATGGGCCTACAAAGTTGATGACCCAATTCTCAAATGGCTTTAAGGAAAGGATTGGCTGTAGCAACATTGCATTTGTTTTTATAGGCTTCCCCATGCACTGGCAAGCATAACAGTGCTTATAGTAATCAAAGGCATCTTCGTGGAGGGTTGGCCACCACTATCCTATGAGTAGAGATTTCCTGGCCATTGCTTCTCCTACAAAGTGGCCACCACATGGCTCATCATGGCATGCTTTAAATATGATTTTGATCTCATCTCTTGCAACACATATCTGCAACACTTCATCTTTGCCTTTCTTGTATAGTGCATCGGCCAGTAAGGTGTAGGGCGTTTTCTTCTCTCTACTAGAGATGCAAGGAGGATACTATTATGTGGCCAAGATGTTGGCAATGTCTACATACCATGGAGTCACAATCTCTACTAGAAACAAAGTTGCATTATGAAGGTCTGGATTGCTCCCATTCATCACTCTGAGGGATTCATGATAAATGATCGGCCAGGATATGGAAACAACTATGTTTAGTGACTGCCTCAAAATCAAACTCCTAGAATAGAAGGAGCCATCTCATCATTCTACCTTTAACTTGTGCCTTATTCATCAAGGAGGATAGAGCTTCATGATCCACATAAAACTTGAAGTGCATTGACAATAGGTAGTATCGATCATCATTCTACCTTTAACTTCTACCTTATTCATTAGGAAGTATAGAGCTTCATGATCCACATAAAACTTGAAGTGCATCAACAGTAGGTAGTATTGGAACTTCTCCAAGGTGAATACCATTTCCAAGCACTCAAGCTCTATCACTATATAGTTTTGCTCTCTATCAATGACTTTTTAGCTTGCATAATAAATTGGTCCGGTCCAGGTTTGAGGAGCCTTCTGATAAAGAATTGCACCCAGCCCTTCGACTCATGCATTAGTGTGCATATGGAACTCCTTTGTCCAATTAAGAACTCTGATGAAGCACTACTTCAAGGCATTAAAGGCTTCTTTGCAATCATCTATCCAAGCGAATGCTATATCTGTCCTTAGAATCTTGTGTAGGGGGACTATCTTTGTTTCAAAATGTGCTATGAACCTCCTATAGTAGCCCACATGGCCAAGAAATCCTCTCATCTCTTTTAGATTTGTTGATGCAATTAGGGCCACAATCTTCTCAATCATCTTGGCAAGGTTTGTTGCTATTCCTTATGTGGGCATAATGTGGCTCAATAGAACACTTGAAGAAACTCCAAATATGCATTTGTCTAGGTTCAATAAGATCCCATTCTTCTTATATCAATCAAAGCACTGCTCTAGGTATCTCCAAAGCTTATAGAGTGGATTGAAGATGCAAAAATCACCTAGATATACCTCAGTGAAATCACGTAGGTGATTTTGGAGTGTGGCTATCATGACTTATTGAAAGATAGCAGGGGTATTACAAAGCCCAAATGACATCATCCTATAGGTATAGGTATCCCATTCTATTGTGAAGGTCATCTTGGACTAGTCTTCTTTTGCAATGTGCACCTAATTGTATCCACTAAATCCATCTAGTAAGGAATAGAGTTCATGACCTACCACTATGTCTAACAGTTGGTCGATGAAGGGGATATGGAAATGATATTTCTTTGTTTTGGAATTTAGCCTTTGGAAGTCCATAAAGATCTACAACTTTCCATTCTTCTTAGGTACAACCACGATGGGTGAAACCCACTCACTATTGACCACTAGATAGGTGAACTCAAATTCTAAGAGCAATAACTCTACTTTCACTAGGAAGGAGTAACTTGGATTCATGTACCTTTTTCATTGCCGTACACACTTAGCATCCTGGCTCTAGGTCAATGTGATGTTAATATATAGTGGGATCAATCCCCTTTAAGTCTTTGTAAGACCAAGCAAAAATGCTCAAATTCTCCTTCAATATGTTATGAAGGATCAACAACTCTTTTGGAAGCCTATTTCCCACTTTGAGATGTCTTTTCATGGTATTTGCATCAATAAAAGTCAATTTCTTTTCACCTTTCACTTTTTGAATGAAGGTATTGTAGACTATTTCTAGATACAGGTCTGACTCCTTCAAGAGAGTGGTATACTCGTCTAATGCTCCACTGAAATCAGCTTTCATCTTCAGTGGGGACTCGTCTGGCTCTTTGGAATGCTAAAATGGTATCAAGGTTGTTTCAAAAATTGACTCGTTTGGCTCTTTGGAATGCTAAAATGGTATCAAGGTTGTTTCAAAAATTGACTCGTCTGGCTCTTTGGAATGCTAAAATGGTATCAAGGTTGTTTCAAATTTTCTTTGAGAGTTAATTATAGCTTGAATCAAGAACTTATCTTCTAAGGATGCATCTAGGAATGTCACATAACAAGGACCACCTAAACTCTATTCGGGTTGTAGGGCTGGTACTTGGTGGCAAGGGGATTATTATTATTCTTTCTCAAGAAGGGTAGTTTAGGATGACAAGAGCCATTGCTAAAGGAAGGCTTATTTTACTCAATCCACTTCTTATAAATCTTTTGCACATGATGAGATTTGTTTACCATTCCAAAGGGTACCATAGTTATTCTATCCAGTAGCATGGGATCTTTAGGTTCTGTGGCCTTTGGGACTTCCTCATTTAGTATCCTCTTCTCGTTGGATAGCTTCTTCCATGTCACTTTCATAATTTGCATCTTCACTTTCATCATTGTCCTCTTTGGACCCTATCTCTATTTGTGTAGGGGGGCTACGTAAGAGAAGAATAGGCTATTTGTTTCTGTTTCTGCTTCTGTATCTGGTTTTGCTATGGCCATGTAATAGGGAGAGTAGTACATGGTGCCTCTATTTTACTATTTGAGATAATTTTGAAAATCATTCTTGGTTCTGTTAGGAAGTATTCATCCACTGACAAAGATTGTGTATCTTTCGAGAGTTGGCTTTCAGTGCCCATTGATAGGGACTATGCTTCTAGTTTCTTCAAAAAAATTTGCTTGTTAACATCTTCTTCTATTGATGTTCCATCTGTAGCTTCATTGGAGGAGTTAGAAGAGACTCCTATGGAGGTGGATGTGTTTCCTTTTTGTGAACCATAGAGCTTTAACACTGCTTTATTTTGTCCTCTGCCTAGAGTTAAGGTTCCTTTAAATAATTCTGTCCTTGCTCGTACTTCAAATAGCCATGGTCTTTCGAGTAACAAAGGGTAAGATGTTCCATAAGAGTTGGGCTTTACCACCAAGTATGTCATTTAGTAATCTTATCCTGCAAATATGGTCTTGACATACGGGAGGATGCCTAAGGCTTGATCCTGCTTTGATAAGCTAATTTGATAAGCCACTAGGTAAAGGTTGGATGCCTTGCAGGCCTAGATCTTTCATTGTCACATCCGTCATGATGTTTGGTAAAGAGCCTCCATCTATCAATGCACTCACAATGAAGCAACCTTCTATCTAGCCACTAGTCTTTGGAGTCTCAGGATCTAGGAAGGCACTGGCCACCTCAACTTCTTTCATATACTTTGGAACTTGTGAAAGAAGTTGAGGTAACAGTTGCAAAATTGACAATCCTTAGGTCACATCTTTGCACAAGAATACATTTGAATCTCTTTTTGCAACTGGAAGACATCATCAATAGTTGTTACAATGTCAAATTAGGGTGAAAAGTATCCAAGTCATTCACCAAGTCATACTCCTTGATAGGGTCCATGGGCTTTTTCAATAGGCTCAGGAATGGGATGATACCCATTTTCATTTTCCCTCTTTTTTCAAGGGCTATATCACCACTTTGTCTATCATTAGAGATACAACCATCTCTTTTGTATCCTAGTTCTCTAGTTCTATGTCTTAGACTATCTTTATAACCTTCTATGGCATTGGACTATTTTGCATTGTACTGTCCTATTATTGTACTACTCTATGGCTCTACTAGGAGCTTGCACTTGATAATTTTTGTAGATGAAACATTTTGTTTTGGAACTATTGGTTCTCTTTTCTTGGCATGCATAATTGCAGCTACCTCCAATTCTACCAGATCAGAGGCAAGCTCTTGATTCTTCTATTGGTTGTTGGTGACATTAGCCTTGATAGGGTTGGGATGGGCAATAGAATGATTAAGAAAGAATTCAACCATCTTTAGTAGTGTGATATTCTCCTTTGCATCAGCTACAAAGAGGCTTGTAATCTATGGATCTTCTAGGTTTTGGGTAATTTGGGGAGATATGACCATTTTCTTTGCATATGTAGCATTTCACTTTTGATCTCTATCCACTACCAGACTATCTTCCTCTATAACTTTGGGCAAGAATCTCCTTAGATCAAAATTAGGACCAAAATCTTTAGAATTTGGGCTGATATCTTGGGTTGTTATCTTAGATTCCAGCTGTTGGTTGAGCCTTACTTCCTCATCTTTCTTCCTTCTTTCATGCATCTCCTTTAAAGAGTAGATATCCTCTGTGCGGTTCTTTCTTAGGTAGTATTAATAGAAGGATCTAGGAATAGTTGGTTCTCGAGTATATTCAGTTGGGTAAATATTCCTCTTGATGGCACTTTTCACACCATGTGTTCGACTGCATCACATCTCTTCTACCTCGTGCACAGTACTGAATATACTAGCAATATTCACTTTAGTGTTTGTAGTTGCTATTTTGTAATCACATCCATCAACTCTTTCTTGATGCTTGCAATTGAATTGAATAAATAGTCCTTCAAATTTTCTCCTCCTAGGGTACTTGTAGTAGGGTTTTGGTAAGTCTTTATAATCACTGCATAGAGTGGTTGGGTCAGTCTTCAAAGGGTCCTCTATTGTGATTTTGATTTAAAGCTCCTATTGAGACTGTTGGTTGCTCATTCTAGTTGGTAGGATTCAACTGTTGTTATTGATTTACCATTGAGGGAACTGTTTGAGGCCACTGCTATTATGGTTGAACAATCATTTGAGGTAGTGTTGTCTACGGCTGTGGATTTAGTACACTATACTACGCCATTATTTGCACTTGAGGGTAGGGGTAGGAAATAGTCCATGGGATTGCCTTTGGTGGGTATACCATTCCTAACATGGGAGGAGATAAGACTCCTCTTCTTGATGTCATCGTGTTATAGAATCCAAGATATCTTATATACTTAAAATATATATGGCAAATATTATGTTGGCACAGAGGGAGAATAGATGAGAGAAAATAAAGATGTAGAGAGAGAGATAGAGAAATTGGCAACACACTAGGGACTGGAAGATGGGCCAGCCCCCCTTGTGGAGTTATATTATTGACAAGGAGCAAGCTCCTCTATTACACATAAGCCAGTTCTTACTTGTAGATCTTGGAAACAAGATCATGGTTCCTTGCACGGTATACAACTGGGGCACAACTTGGAAGTTGGCACCTTTTGATCCTTCTTGAGTCTCCTTCTCTCCTACACAATATGTGTAGGGCTCTCCTCTTGGCGCTTGATTTCAGCAGAGCTTCCGTAGCACTTGCACCTTCTCTTCTCCTCTTGGAACTTGATTTTGGTAGAGCTTCCGTAGCACTTGCACATTCTCTTCTACTCTTGGAGCTTGATTTCAGCAGAGCTTCCGCAGCACTTGATTTCAGCAGGGCTTCCAGAGCACTTGCACCTTCTCTTCTCCTCTTGGATACATGCAAAGTGATGCTTCTTTTACCTCTTCCTTACACCCAAGGAGAGCCTCCTCTTTTATAGGATTTCAAGAGCTTCTCTTCTTGGAGAGAGAGCTGAGTTGATCTTTATGTAAGATGTGGTTGTTCCACTATGCAGCACTAATTTCGAGATATCTCTTTGTGCGTTGTTTGGATGAAAAAACGTTCAACATGAAAGTTGTAGATCTTGTTGTTTTTGATAACCCACATGGCTCGTTTTTAGAGATTGTTTTTTTATTGCGAGATACTTTAAAAATGGATTTTTCAAAAGATAGATTTTTAAAACTGTACTCTTAACCTCTGGTCCATGCAACCACCTTGAGTCATAGATAAGGAGAGTTCATTAGATTGCCTTGGGCCTCAACCTTAAGATTGAATTCCACATAAAAGCTTGTGTCATTTTAGACCTTAGAAAGAGAAAATCACTTCTCTCCTCACTTCCAGAGGATCATGTCTCTCGTCTTTCTTAGTGAGAGAATTCCCTCTCTCGTCTTTCTTAATGAAAGAAAAGACCTTAAACCTTGACTTGTAGGGGAGAGTATGACCCCAAATGAATGCAATGCTCATTACACACAAGTAAACATTCTCAGGCATCCCTGGATGCACACATAAATACATATACACAATGCTAATGCACTTCCTCTTCTTAGAACTCAATCCATCTTCATTTATGTGTAACTCCTTGGTTCTTGTGTACACTCTTACACTTGGCAGACACTTCTTTCTCCCTTCATAACTTGTACTGCCTGTACTAGATATCCCCATCACAGTGCTCTGATCACCCCATTAAGTGATGCACTAGGAATACTGGTCTCTAAATGGTCTCATGGCCATGCTAGATCATCATCAACACTTAAAGAAAAGTGAGTCATTAATTTATTGACATGAATTTATTAAATAGAGAATTCGTAATAAGCAATCAATTTAGTGACATCCCTCTGGCTTCTAAATAGTTGATCTCAACTGTAGAGGGGATACATAGTCCTTAATAAGATCTGGAAAGTCTTATAGTTCTCTCTTAGTCATAAACTGAGCGTCCAATGGGGGATAATCCTTAAACTTAACCAGATACTTCTGTAATACCTTACCTGACCTTAGAGTATTATCGTGATGGTGTAAAATTCTTTCAGACACAAGGAACTCTTCTATCTCTTCTATAGAGTGCACCATATTATTGTATGCAAACTCTAATAAAGGCAAATACTTTTCCCATTCTCTTTGATTATCACAGACATAGGATTTCAAAAGGTCCAAAATAGTAGAATTAGCACTTTCACTTTGCCCATCCATTTGAGGATGATAAGAGGATGAAAACTTTAACTTTGTCTCGAGGTTCTCAAAGAGAGCTTGTCAAAAGAGGCTGGTCATGCGGGGGTTTCGATCACTTATAATGGACTTAGGCATGCCATAATGCTTGAAAATATGAGCAATGAATAGCTTAGCCATATGATCGGCTTTGATTATCTTTCGCATAGGTATAAAGTGAGCTTGCTTATTGAATCTATCAATGATAGTCCAGATTGCATCATTGCCTACTTGTGTGTGAGAAAGCTCCATGATAAAGTCCATGGCTATACTTTCCCAAGGCTCATTGGGAATAGGTAATGGCTTTATTAGACCAAGTGGTTTATGCCTGTCATACTTTACTTTTTGGCATATCTTGCACTCGCAGACATATCTTTCAATGTCAGCTCTAAGAGTGGGCCAAAAGAAATATCTTTCCAATGCTTGAGTAGTGGGTAGAATACCCCTATGTCCAGCATATGGAGATGCATGTGCTTCGTCCATTACCTTGTGTCGCAATGGTAATGCTACACAAATTGCTTTATGATGATACAAATAACCATCTCGAATCGAGTAAGGTGTAATTGACTGACCTTAGTTAAGCTAATCCCATATTGTTGAGAAGTCAGAATCAGTTGCATACATTTTGGGTAAATCCATGAACTCTTTATGGTAAACAGTTGTGATTGCATTCACTCGAGGTCACCGTGATAGGGCATTTACTACCACATTCTTAGTTCCATATGTGTGAAGGATTTGAAAATGAAACATGAATAAGAAATTTTCCCAATGCATCTGTTTCTATGAGAGCTTCTTCTGAGTGAGGAAGTATCTTAGACTTTGGTGATCTGTTTTAATAACAAAATCTGCACCAAGTAAATAGTGTTTCCATACTTGAAGAGCATGTACCACTGCCATAAGCTCTTTCTCATATACTGGAGCATGTAGCTCATAGTCCTTGAGACGTCGGCTCTCAAATGCTACTGCATGATGCTTTTGGTTAAGCATAGCTCCAATGTAATCCCCAGAAGCATCGCAGTGGACTTCAAAAGGTTTTTGAAGATCCGGAACTATGAGAAGTGGTTCTTGAGTCACAAGAAACTTAATTCTTTCAAAGGCTTGTAGTTGCCTTGATCCCCAGAAAAAAGGCATTTGCTTCTTAGTAAGGTCATGTAGAGGAGATGCAACAAACACAAAACCTCGTATGAACCTCCTATAGTATGAATATAGGCCCAAGAAACTTCTAACTTCATGCGAAAATCCTTCAATGAAGACCAAATCTTCCATTGATACGTTTTGCTCTTCAATTTTGTGGAAAGATTTGGCTATAATAACACAACTTTTTGTAGCTTCAGAAGATAGTGGGATCAATCTGTCACATAGAGCTCACATCAAAATAGTAATATATTTTCACCATTGAGGAATAAAATTCGTGTAGAAGGTGGCTTTGGTAATGATGATCTCCAATTCTTCAACAATAGTAGGAAATATACAATCTTCCATTGCTTTTCTTCCTCTCCAACAGTGCTAATGCTTCCATTTTTAGGATTCGTGGGTGCTTGTTGATGGCAGTTTCCCTGGCTATGCAGAAAAAACATGGAGGCCCAAGAGGAATACCAAGAAAATGGGGAAATTGCTACAATGAAATCTATCTTGTCACACCACAAGCATTTTCTTATACTTTAATTAACCACAAGAAGAAAAAAAAACACCAAGAATAACTAATCTTCATGCAATATCATATAGTGAATCTCTCACGAATTTAATCTTCAAAATATTCTTCATAGAAACCATGAAAGAACCAAAAGAATACAAAGGAATGATAAAATTTGAATGGAATTCATCACATAGTATTCATATTTCATCATCTTCATAGTCTTCATAGTCTTTCTCTCAATCTCTCTCATGTAGTTACAATGTTTCTTCATAGTAATTGACTACCTCTCATACATTATATCTCTCACATATGCTCTCTCTCAATAATACATGAGAATAAAAAATAATGACACTCAATAATCCTCTCTTGGTCATGGATACCCCTCCTAAGAGGTATGCCTAATGATAGGAAGGGGCACCAAGCCTACTCGATCCGTTCCAACACACTTCAAAACACTTTCAAACCATCCAAAAACCAATCAGTCAACCACAAAATAAAAAAAATCACCCAAAAATCTAAAAAAAGATATCAAATAATAAAATCATTTTGATACTCAATAGTTTGCGTGGGTGTCCCCTCCTATTCCGTAGCTATGAGACATGCAAATAACCTTGCAATCAAGGCATCATCGGCCTCAGAAATGGAACCAAAATATCGGGTAACATGCACTCAACATATTTGGGAGATTTGGACGCACTTCTATTATTAAGGAGCATTGACCACTTAATCTAAACTACCTCTTATGTAGCCTCTTGTAGATAAACACAAGATTTGCTTGTAGTGAATGTACAAAGCATATCCTTAATGAATGAAGGATGCTTGTTGTACACTCCATGATCCAAGATGCACCTCCTGGGTTCTCAAACCCTCTGTGGCCTTTGTCATACAAGAGAAGATCATGGTAAGGCATGATAGAGTATGATAAAATATGGAGGCTTCACCCTCACTCTCACTCTCTTGCTCTCAACTCACATCTCTTAGTCTCTCTCTTTCACACCATACAAAAGTAGGAATGCAAGAACCAAAAGTTGGTACACACATTCATAGTATTTTCCATTATTTTCCAATATTTTTATACAAAAAATTAGGATTAGGGTTTTCCTTATGCCCATGGGTATCCTCCCATCTTTTGGACCAAAGATTGATCTTCTCCCCTTGCTGTTGAGGGTTGATATGACCATGTTTTTGGCTGTTTTTTGTTGGATTTTGGGGTGATTTTTATATGATTTGAATGATGATTGATTGGTTTGGAATTATTTTAGATAGTTTTGGATAAGGTTGAATAGGTTTGAGAAACTCATGATGTTTTTCAGTGGAGATATTATGTATTGAAAGGTTCTATTGAGTGCTTGATAGGTTCTGATTGGTTTTGTTTGGCTTTTGTTTTGTTCTGATTTCTTTCTAGTATGATAGGTTGGAATGATGATTAATGGATTTTAAGAGTGCTTGGAAGCTTATTAAATGATATATGATGGTATTAAATGGTTTTAGTTGAGCTAAATGCTTTTGTGATGACCTTTTGTATGGTGCTATAGACCCTTTGTAGAGCTTCTATAGAGGCTCTGTCTCTGTTTTGTTTTTGCTCTGTATGCCTCTGTAAGTGTTCTATGGGATGAATGTGTAGCTTGCGAAAGGTTTATAATCTTGGGAAGAGATGAATAAAAGTTCAAAATATCTCAAAAACGAAGAAGAAGAAGTAGCTATTGAAGAGTCCAATGTGAAGACTGAAGTGACAGGGACATTGTTGAGCTATGAAAGGACACTATAGTGGCTCTGGTGACCCTTTATATTAGACATACCTCTTGGGAGGGATACCCATAAACAAAGAGGGATTATGGGAGATTATTATTCATTATTCCAATGTACTATTGAAGGAGAGCATATGTGAGAGAGAGAATGAGAGATAGCCGATTTTCTATGAGAAACATTGCATCTACAATGAGAGAGACTATGAAGACTATGAAGATGAAATCTATGTGATGATTTCCATTAAAATTTGATATTTCTTTTGTGTCATTCTTGTTCTTTGATGGATTTGATGAAGAATATGTTGAAGTGCTAATGTGATAAATCCGTGGGAGAATTGCTATATGATGATGTGTGGAAGATTTGAGAAGATTGGTGTTGTTTTTCTTCTTGTGCTTGATTAAAATACGAAGAACATGCTTGTTGATGATATAATATATATTTTATTGGAGTAGTTTCCTCGTTTTTCTTGGTGTTCCTCTTGGGACTCTATATTTTTGATGCACAACAGCCAGGAAAAATTGCCACTAACAAGCACCAACAAAGACTGAAAATGGAAGAAGTGGCACCATTGAAAAGGAAGAAAAGGAATGGAAGATTGGAGAATCCATGCAACTATTGAAGTATTGGAGGTCTTTATTGCCAAATCAACTTTCTACAAGAAGTGCATCCATCAATGGTGGAAGCATGCCACCATCTTATTGCAAGCCCTATGTGATAGGGTGATTCCACTGTCTTTTGAAGCTACAACAAGCTATATCACAATAGCCAATTGTTTTCCACAAAACTAAAAAGAGAAGCAAAAACATAGAGAATGATCAGGAGTTTTGGCCTTCATTGAAGAACTTTTAAACATTGTCAAGTGGATGATTTTGAAGAACCTACAAAAGTCATGGTCAATTGAAGTTCACAAGAACAAGAAAAAAAAGAGTTGGAATTCGTTCATGGATGCTCAATAACAAGATACGTGGGATGCTTGGTACACTCACAACCTTCTATTTGTCCAATTGGAAACCCATTGGAAGTTAGTAGATAGAGTGCTCTTCACAACCTATGGTATTTAAACCCTCCGAAAGTTGGTATATCAAGACAATGACACTATGGAAATCCTTAGAAGAATGAATTTTGATACCTTCATAATTGAACATCTTTCTCTTTGTAGTGGAATGAAAGCTTAATTTAGAGACATTCAAAAGAAGAAAGTAGAAGAAATGTTAGCAAGAGAGTCCTCTAGAGACTAAAGCCCTTCTGATTCTGTTCTATTGAGTACAAATAAATTGGGTAGAGCTAACTCTCTAATGAATGATGGGATCAAGAGGCATGCAATAGAATGAGTCCAGAGGTACGTGAGAAGAGAGAAGGAAAAAATCAAAGCTGAGAACAAGTTTTTAGCAGAAGTATCCTTTGATGCCCTTGCGCCACTCTTTACAAAAGTTCTTGTGGCAATTCAAGGTCCCCTTCCAAGTCAAATCCATCTTGGAAATATTGATGTGACAGGCCAACGAATTTAGTCCCATTGCCCATATTTAAGGGAGAGTACAATGAAGACCCTGATCTTCATGTAGTTGAGTTCATGGTAGCATGTATAGCCAATAATGCCAAAACCCTCGAGCATTGGTTGGTGATATTCCACACCACTTTCAAAGGCGTAGCATTTCAGTGGTATGAGAAACAAGCAATAGAAACTTTTGACACATGGGACGACTTGAAGTTGACCTTCCTCACTAAATTTAGGCGTGAAGGTTTTGAAAAGCAGATGCAAGAGGAGCTCATGAACTTAATCAATCCTTTGGTGAATGGGTGGAAACATATGTCTCTAGAATGGAATCCATATTGAAGAGATGGACCAAACATCACTTGGATGAAGGCATCCAAAAGGGAGTTTTTCTTAGAGACCTACCACCAGAAGTTTGAAAGTTTGTGGAATTGAGAAGACTAGTCAACCTGCAAGCTGCAGTGGAAGTTCAAGACTATATAATGAAGTTGAAGCAAGGCTATCAATGACCTCAGAAATAGGAGTCTTACCTCCTCCATGCTAGGAATGGTATATCCACCAAATGCAATCCTAGGGACTGTTCCCTACCCCTACCCTTAGATGTAAACAATGCCGTAGTACATTGCACCGAAATCCATAGTGGCCATAGATAGTAATATCTCAAATGATGGTTCAACCACAATAACAGTGCCCTCATTCAGTTTTCCCAATGGCAACTCAACAACAACAGTGGAATCCTATCAACAACTGTAACCAACAATCACCAGTCTCAATAGATTCTATGAATCAGAATCAGAATAGACCTTCTGGATCAACCCATCCAGTCTATGCACTGATTATGTAGGCTTCACAAAATCCTATTGCGAGTATCCTAGGAGGAGAAAATTTGAAGGACTATTTGTCCAATTCAATCACAAGCATCAAATCTTTCAAGCATTAAGAAAGAGTTGATGGATGTGATTACAGAATAACTACATACACACTGAAGGTAAATACCGCCAACATATCTAGTTATGCAGGAGTGAGATGTGATGAAATCTAATATATGGTGTGGAAAGTGTCATCAAGCGAGACATTTAGCCACTGAATGTACCCAAAAACCAAATATTGCTAGAGGCTTTTGTTTACACCATTTAAGGAAGAACCATACATAATATATTTGCTCTCTGAAGGAGATGCATGAAAGAAGGAAGAAAGATGAGGAAGCAAGATTCAACTTGTTGGAATCCAAGATGATCACCTAGGATATATGACCAAAGCCTAGGGAGTTTGGTCCTAATTTTGGCCTAAGGAGTTTTCCCTCTCAAAGTTATAGAGGATGACAGTTTGGTAGTGGACAGAGATTAGAAGTTGAGTGTTATATAGATATAGAGAAAAGGGACATATCTCAGCAAATTGCTCAAAACCTAGGAGGTCCATGGACTACAAACCATTATGCAGTCGATATAAAGGAGGAGGCCACATTGCAAAAGAATGTGCTAGTCTAGCTCCTGTGAAAGCTAGTACTATTGATAACCAATAGAAGACCCAAGAACATGCCTCCAACTTGGTGGAATTGGAAGTTGCCGCAATATTGTGTGCTAAGAAAAGAGAACCCATAGTTTCAAAAGAGAATGTACCCTTTTCCAAAATGGTGAAGTTCAATCTTCCAAAAGAGAAACAGAACATAACAATACATTATAGAGCAGTCCAATACTATAGAAGGATACATAGATAATTACAGAGACAAGACTAGACATCCACAAGATAGAGGATGTAGAATGACCCTTAGTGATAGAAGAAGAGCAGATGTTGCCACTAATAGAGAAAAAAGGAAAGATAAAAGTGGATGTTCCCCCATTCCCTAGCCAATCAGAGAAGCCCGTGGATTCTATTAAAGAGTATGACTTGGTCAAAGACCTAAACACCTTCAAACCAAACCTAAAATTTTGATAATTGCTGATGCTATCTCCCACTTGTTGTCAAAAGTAATTTAAAAGCATATTGATAAGAGGATGAGGCTTAAGGATTGCTCTGACAACTGCCCCCAAGTCCAACAACATCCCAGAGCAGTTGGATCTATATCTAGAGCCAGTTCTCGTTGGACCTTCATCTACAAAGTAGAAGGTGAAAAGAAATTAATGTTTGTGGATGTTGATGGTACTGAACATCACGTGAAGGTGGGAACTAGTCTTCCAAAAGAGGAGCTGTCAGTCTTGCATGACCTATTGAAGGAGAACTTGGACGTGTTTGCATGGTCATATAAAGATCTAAAGGGGATTGATCCCATGGTGTGTCAACATTACATCGACCTCGAGCTTGATGCCAAACATGTGAGGCAAAGAAAGAGGCATATGAATCCAAATTACTCTCCCCTGGTGAAAGCAAAATTATTGAAGCTCCTTGAAGCTGAGTTTATCTATCCAGTAGCCAATAGTGAATGGGTTTCACCCATCGTGGTAGTACCCAAGAAGAATGTAAAGCTACGAATATGTGTGGACTTTTGAAAGTTGAACTCCAAAACTAAGAAGGATCATTTCCCTACCCCTTTTCACAGACCAACTATTAGAGACACAACGACTAGACATAAACTCTATTCCCTCTTGGATGGATTTAGTGGATATAACCAAGTCCAGATCACAAAAGAAGATCAATCCAAAAGAACCTTCACAATAGAATGGGATACCTATGCTTACAGATTGATGTTTTTGTGGGATCTGGTAATGCCCCTGGTTCCTTTCAAAGAGTGATGATGGCCACATTCCAAAATCATCTACATGATTTCATTGAGGTATACCTGGATGAATTTTGTGTTTATAGCCTAATTCGTGAGCACTAGGGACACTTGGAGCAGTGCTTTATAGATGTTGAGAGTATGATATCTCTCTCAACCTTGACAAATGCATATTTGGAGTCTCTTTATGAGTTATTTTGGGACATGTTGTCTCTGCACAAGGGATAGCAATGGATCCTACCAAGATTGAGAAGATTGCAACTTTAACAGTGCCAACCAACCTCAAATAGGTGAGGGGTTTCCTTGGCCATGTGGGCTATTACAGAAGGTTCATTGCACACTTTAACAGTGCCAAACCAACCTCAAATAGGTGAGGGGTTTCCTTGGCCATGTGGGCTATTACAGAAGGTTCATTGCACACTTTGCAACAAAGGCAGCCCCCTTTGTATAAGCTTTTGAGAGGAAAGATGCAGAGTTTATGTGGACTGCTGATTGTGATGAACTCTAAAGTAGTGTCTGATTAAAGCACCCATCTTGCAACCTCTTGATTGGACAAAGGAATTCCATGTGCACATTGATGCATCTCTAGATGGGCTAGGTGCAATCTTATGTCAAAAAGGCTTTTCAAAGTTAGATCAACCTATATACTACACAAGTCAAAAAGTAACCGATTGAGAAAGAAACTACACAGTGATGGAGCTCAAATGCCTCTCAACGGTATTTGTCTTAGAAAAATTTCAAAACTACCTTGCTATTGATGCACTTTAAATTCTACGTGGATCATGAGACCTTGTCTTTCTTGATGAACAAAGCAGATGTGAAAGGCCGAATGATGAGATGGCTCCTTCCTGTTCCAGGAGTTCGACTTTGAAGTGCTGACTAAACCTGGTCACTCCCATGTCCTATCTTATCATCTGTCCGCTGCGAATCCCTCAGAGTGATGAAGAGGAGAAGAATAACCTAGACCTCCTTGATACTTCCCTCTTTCTAGTTGATACTATAACCCCATGATATGTAGATATAGCCACCCTCTTGGCAACTCAATTGTATCCTCTTGGTATCTCTAGCCGTGAGAAGAATAAGCTTCTATTGGAATCAACCCCCTAAACCTTGTTAGTGACACTCTGTAGTACAAGAGAGGCTAGGATGAAGTACTATGAAGATGTATTACAGGAGATGAGATTGAGATAGTTCTAAAAGTATGTCATGACATCGAGCTCTGTGGAGGACACTTTGCAAGAGAAGTGATAGCTAGAAAGGCTCTGCTTTGTAGGATACTGGTGGCTTACATTACATAAAGATGCTTATGACTATTGCAAACATTGTGATGCTTGATAGATGGGAAAGCCTACCAAAACTAGTGCTATGCCCCTACAACCCACATCCTTTTCCTAAATCCATTTGAGAAGTGGGGAAGCGACTTCATGGGCCCCATCTATTTGCCAATCAGAAGGAAGCAGAACTGATACATTTTGGTCTGTAGTACAGATTATATGACAAAGTGGTGTAAAGCTAAAGATCTCAGCGAGATGATGGCAACAATGTGGCTTTGTTCCTGTATGAAAATGTTATTACTCATTTTGGCAGTTCCCTAGAGCTAGTCAGTGATAGAGGCACTCACTTTCTCAACAAGATTATGGAAGAATTGATAGAGCTTTATAAGATACGCCATTGCAAGTCCACACCCTGCTACACCAGAGCCAATGGCTAAGTTGAAGTTACCAATCACATCCTTTGTTTAATCTTGACAATGAATTTTTCTGCACATCGTCGCGATTGGGATGATCGACTTAAAGAGGCCCTTTGGGCGTACAAAACCTCTTATAAAGCTGCAATAGGACATACACCTTTCCAGTTGATGGTTTACGGTATAGAAGCCATCTTCCTTGTTGAGTTAGAGCTACCCTCTCTGCTAGTGGCTATTAAAGAATGCCTAGGTGATGGTGAGTCCCTGCAGCGCCGTCTCCTACACGTGGAATGTCTGGACGAGACTCACAGGATGGCCCTACAGTGTATGGAAGCTACGTAGGCTCAATGAAAGGCCTTTCATGACAGCTTCATCAAGCATAAGGAATTCAAGGAAGGTGACTTAGTCCTCATCCATGATTTGAGATTTGGCAAGTTCCCAAGAAAGATCTAGCAATGCTGGATGGGCCCCTATAAGGTACTTGCTATCAAACCTAATGACTCTGTCCAAGTGCAAGCCATTGATATTTCTGATGATCCCTTTCTGATTAATGACTATTTCTTAAAGAAGTGTTTCCCTCCTTGGGGACCCTGACAATCACAATTGACTGACCCTTTTCCTTTTGGATGTGGCACTTCAATCCTTCTTATGCTGCTATTGATGTCCATCATTCTCATCCTAACGAGGTGGCCTCATTCTTCTAGCCCTTTACAGCCACCTCCCATCCCTACTTTGCTCTCTTCTCATTAGATCCAGCACATGTGGCGAGGATGGTTTTCATACATGGCATTCCTGCTATTCTCCTATTTGAATTTACTATATATGTATGTATGTATGTATGTATATATGTATGTATGTATGTATGTATATCAATCATGGGAGAAAAGGACTTCGATCCCTATCATGCTGACCTATTCTTTGAGAAAAGATGAAAACACCCTCAGGATTAGGAAAAAAATAAAAATAAAAAATAAAAAATATTATGGGAGAAAAGAAAGCCATGTCATAACAGGCCTTGTTCCAATAAAAGGTGGCAAACACCCTTGGATGAGAAGCGGGATATGGAAAAGGTGGTGATACCCCGAAGCCATATCACTTGATTGCTTAGTCGACCTTCCAAGATGTAGTTCCAAAGCCGCCTCCCTAGGTGGTGTTGTATCCTAAAACTCCATCAGTGCATGTGACTCCTATAACATACGACATTTCTCACAACAACATGTAGTCCAACCTTGGGTACACCCATTTTCATATTTTTTAATAATTCAAAAAAATCCATCAGTCAAAATAAAGTGTGGAAAGAAGGAAAAATATTCGAGATGAGGTGTTGGATAGGCTTGTCATGTTAGAACGCAGTTTTGACGAGAAGAGGATTTGATTGCATGGAAAAAATGCCAAAGATGTAATCAAAAAATGAAAATAGAAATTAACTTGGTAAAATCTGGCAGGAAAACCAATGGGAATAAAAATGAAAAATATCTGTAGTAAAGTGTAAGATGGGATGGGTAAGTGAAAATGTAGTTTTGGGAACAATGGGACGTGTTCACATGGGAAAAATAACAATAAGACATACACAAACATGGTCAAAAAATAATTCAGGAGAATTCGTGCATCAGAAAAAAAGGCAACAAAAAGGAAAAATGTTAAGGTTAAAGTGTTTGATAGGGCTGTTAGGTCAGAACATGCTTCTAGTGGAAGAAGGTACATGTGGAAAAAATAGTAAACATGAGCACGAAAACACATGAAAAATGAATAGCACAAAATTCATGCATCGGAATGGGGTGGAGAAATAAGAAAAAATGTGTGCTTTGGTAGGATGTGAAGGTTATCCAATCAAATCAAAATTCCAATGAGAATAAAGTAGGGTCATATGGAAAAATAACAAAAATCACATTCAAAAATATATGTGAACAAGCAACAATTAATAATGGCCAAACCATGTGTCAGAATGACATACTGCAAAAATGAAAAATGTTAGGGGGAAAGGACATGTTGGGGCTGTAAGGTGAAATGGTAGTTTGGCATGAGAAAGGCACGTTCACATGGAAACACGACCAACTGGTGTAAAATCCTTCAAAAATTAACATCTCATGAACTGTTAGTTGGAACAAAGGACTGAAAAAGGAAAAAGTGTCCAATGCGAAGGGATGAATAGAAAGGTAAGGTTAAATGTGAGCTCGTGTGAATGTAGGATATGTTCATATGGAGAGGTGCAAAATTATAAGGGAAAGGGTGAAATGGGCAAAGAAAAACCCTAGAAATGGGGTGGAATAGGAGTGCCAGTAGAGATAAGGCTCTTCGTGAGAGTTAGTACTACATGGGATGTACATCATGAAGAGTAAACATGCAACTTTTAGGTGGGTAGGGAAGGGACCCCAATAGGATGTAGAATAGTCATTTCAACATGTAAAGATCAAGTTACAATGGATACATGCATTTATGCAGGCGAGACGCACGGGGACGCGTCCCCACACTTAAGACCTTACCAGGGGAAGGGAAAAAAAGTCAATTGAACTTATTGACATGATTGACATGATTGACAATGAGATTAGGACATCCCCACACTTAAAACAAGTCGTATGCTTGTAAACAGAAGGGATAGGGTTAGAAACACTTGGCTCATTTAGTTGATATTTGGGGTGAACCGTCGTCAACATAGTGTCAAGATTGTGGGAGAGAAGGAAGGAGTCTCACTTGTAGCTTTCTTGCTTGCACAATGGGGGAATACACACAAGGGTGGAGGCTGAAAACAATTTTCCTTTTCTTAGTTGTGGAAGCCAAAAAGAACTCTCATACATAGAAATAGAAGAACCCTATATATGGGTCTCAAACCAAACTCAACTAACTAAGGTGGCATACTAACTGAGCCATGAACTAGAGTAGATAAGGATAGCTGTCATCTAGCTATTATTCATGGGGGGTGTCGGTGACATAAATACACAACGGTCACCCTGGCGTATCACGAGTGGAGCTCGATATCTCAACACTCCCCCTCGAGCTCAATCCCAATTCCTGCACACCAAGCATGTCTCTGAACTTGCGCAGCTTCTCTGCGCCCAATGCCTTCGTGAATATGTCAGCTACCTGATCCTCTGTGCTGACATAAACTAGATCAATAAGACCTAGTAAAACCCTCTCCCGCACATAGTGATAATGCACCTCAATGTGCTTTGTTCTAGCATGATAGACTGGGTTATTTGCCAAGTGTATACTACTCATGTTGTCACAATAAATGACAACTGGCCTATCTATAGGCTGATGTATATCATAAAGTAGCTTATGCAACCAAGCTACCTCACATGCAACCATTGCTGCACCCCTGTACTCAGCTTCTGTGCTGGACAAGGCAACTGTAGGGTGTTTCTTGCTGCTCCAAGTGACTGCAGCACTCCCAAAAGAGAACACATATCCACTGGTAGATCATCTATCTGAAATGCTACCAGCCCAATCAGCATCAGTGTATCCATGCAACCGTATCTAAACCCCAGTCTCATAAAATAGTCCATACTGCAATGTGGACTTCACATACCTGAGTATGCGTCTAGCCGCATCCAAATGCGGTTTCCTTGGAGCCTGCATAAACTGACTTACCAATCCAACAACATAGCTCAAATCTGGCCTGGTAATAGTCATATAAATCAAGCTTCCTACTATGCGTCTGCACATAGTAGGGTCTTCCAGAAGCTCACCTGCATCTGCGCTCAGCTTCACATTCTGCTCCAAAGGAACTGAAATAGGCTTACAGCCTGTCATCCCATATTTGGACAGCATGTCCAATCCATACTGCCTCTGCAAGAGCTGTATCCCACTTGGTGATCTAATCACCTCAATGCCCAAGAAATAACGCAGCTCTCCCAAATCCTTCATTTCAAACTTTTGCTTCAATAGCATTTTCACATGAAGGATATCTTCATCACTGTCACCTGTCATAATCAAATCATCAACATAAATGACAAGTAGCATAATACCTTTCTCTGTTTTTCTCACATAAAGTGAGAAATCTGCCTTGGAAATCTGAAAGCCAATAGTGACAAGATACTGTCCTATCTTGTCAGACCATGCTCTAGGTGCTTGCTTCAAGCCATACAATGCTTTCTTTAACCTGCAAACAAACTCAGGATGAACATCATGCACATAACCTGGTGGCTGCTCCATATATACCTCTTCTTGCAAATCACCATGCAAGAAGGCATTCTTTACATCCATCTGATGTAATGACCATTCCTTTGATGCAGCCATAGCAATGACTGCTCTTACGGTTGCCATCATTGCAACTGGACTAAAAGTTTCTTCATAATCAATGCCATATGTTTGTGCATACCCCTTGACTACTAATCTTGCCTTGTATCTGTTCACAGAACCATCTGCATTGTGCTTCACCTTATAAACCCACTTACAACCAATTGCATGTTTATCTTTAGGCAAAGGTACCAATTCTCATGTAGCATTTGCTTCCAAGGCATCCATTTCTTCATCCATGGCTTTCTCCCATTTTTCTTTTCCCATGGCTTGCTCAAAAGAAGTGGGTTCTGGTTCCTATATCACTTTGACCATATATGCATAGTGAATGGCTGTAAATCCATCATATTTCAGCCTATCCACAGGATACCTAGCTCTGGTAGACCTGCGCAAAGTAGGTTCACTCCCAGGTGCTCTCAAAACATCCCTGGTCTTCCTTACTCCAGGTGTAACAATAGAAGGAATACCCAACTCATCATCAATGCTCTGTTCTGAGCCACTGGATTCACCATCCACATAAGAGTGACCTGCATTCACATCAAACATGGGCTGATCTACCTTCTCTTTTCCTTTTCGTGATACCTGAATACCACTATCTGCATTGCTTTGAGAAGATTCTCCTGATCTCAATCTGCCTGTCCATGGCAAAGAATGTGAACCACTGTTAGAGGACGCTCCAGGTCCACTAATATTTTGTGACTGCTGCTGTGAATTCTGTGCAGCATTACCATTTTGTGCATCTACATCATCAATCACATTTACTGGTTTATACCAGCTACTCATCTCATAAAAAACAACATCTCTGCTCACTGTAAACTTATGAGTAGAAGGGTTATAGCATCTATACCCTTTTTGCTGCAGAGAGTAACCAATAAAGATGCACTTCTCAGCTTTTGGATCCAACTTGGATCTCAACTCATCTAGCACAGGTACATAGGCAATGCAACAAAAAATTTTCAAATGAGAAATATCTGGTTTCCTACCAGTATACCTCTCCTCTGGAGTCATCCCATGTATTGCTGCAGTGGGAGTCCTGTTCATTATGTAGACTGCTGTAGCAACTGCTTCAGCCCAATAAAAATCTGGCAGGTCTTTTTCATTGAGCATGGCACGAGATACCTCTCCAATATGCCTGTTTTTCCTTTCTGCAATTCTATTTTGTCGTGGGGTATGACTGCATGAATATTGCTGCTTTATGCCATGCTCCTGTAGGAACCTTGCAAACTCATTTGAGAGGTACTCTCCCCCTCCATCTGATCTTAGGCATTTTATTTGCAGACCTGTTTCTTTTTCAGCCATAGCTTTAAGAGTTTTGAAATGCCCAAAAACTTCACTTTTCTTTTTCATAAAATACACCCAAACTTTTCTGCTATAGTCATCAATAAAAGTGACAAAATAATGACAGCCTCCAAGAGATGCAGCTTTAGTAGTCCACATATCAGAGTGAATTAATTCCAATGGCTTCTTACTCTCTTGAACATGTCTAGGAAATGGTTTCCTTACATGTTTTCCAAATTGACAGGCTTCACATACCTTATGCATTTCTGCAACCTTGAATTTAGGCAATCCTGCAACAATATTTTGGGCCTGCATTGATTTAAGTCGTTGTACATTAATATGACCAATGCGTTTATGCCAGATATCAATATCTGCAACTACACCAGTCCCATGTGCAAACATTGCTGCACTCAATTCAGGCATGTCTGCATCCAACGTAAACATTATGCCCTTCTTCTTTCCTTTTGCTATCAAGCGACCTTTATTTTTCATATCCTCAACAAAGCATCCATGAGGATTAAATCTGACCTGCAAGCCCTGCTCAACCATTTGACCAACAAAAACTAGATTCTTGGTGATATTCGGGACATGAAATACATCGGACAGGTATTTCTTTTTCCCATCCTGCATAGACAAAGGAATTTTTCCAATCTGCACAATAGGATGTGCAGTATCATCACCAGTCTCCACAAATCCTGGTTTTTCCATTTTCCTTGCATCCTCCATCCATTCTGCATGAGCTGCCATGTGGTTTGATGCACCTGAGTCAACATACCACACATCGTTGATTTCTTCTGCACTTGTCACAGAATTGTTCATGTGCTGCACCATAAACAAATGCTCATTTCTGTCATCACCCTGTCTACTAGAAGATGCATAATTCCCTTGTTGCAATTTCCCATTCATGATGTCATTCTGCTTTTTATAGTAGTCTTTAGCCATATGACCCATTTTACCACAGTAGTAGCATTCAACATTGCTGTTTGCATTTTGGCCTCTTTGCCATCCACCACGACCTCTTTGGCTCCCCCTGCCTCTAGAGTTACCACGTCCTCCTCCATAGGACTGGTTTTCTTGAGTTTGCTGCATATTCTAATTTCTACCACGGCCTGCAAATCGGCCTCCTCTACCTCTGCCTCTACCTCTTCCAGCATTTGAGTAGAAGACAGCTTCTTTTGAAGTTCCTCCTGAAGAAGATGCACCACCATTTCTCTGCTCCTCAGAAATTAGAAGAGCAATCAACTCCTCAAAATCAGGAAATCTTTCACAAACTGAAATGGATGTCCGAAACTGTGCATAATCCTTTCCTAGACCATTCAAGGTCACAGAAACTAAATCATCATCTTCCACTGGCGACCCAATGGAAGCAAGTGCATCTGCAATCTTCTTCACCTTCATGTGGTAGTCATTGATGCTCATACTTTCTCTTTGCACATTATGCAACTCTTGCTTGAGCTGCATTTTCCTGGCTTGCGTATTTGTGCTATACATTTTTGACAAAGTATCCCATGCCTCCTTTGGCATACTTGCATCCTGAATGTGCACAATCATAGAGTCTGAAATGCTGATAGACAGCCAATACATAACTTTCCTGGCTCTCTCATGCCATGCTTTAAATGCCTGCATTTGCTATTGATTGGGAACATCAGGAAGAACTGGTTCTTCTTCATTTCCTGCAACAAATTCCCAATATCCTTTTCCCATAAGGAAATTCGTCATTCTAAACTTCCATGCTTGGAAGTTGTTCTTGTCAAGCTTTTCAATGACAATCTGTGAAAGAGAATCAGACGCCATTACAGAACACTGCAAGAAATTCTGTCACTGCAAAGAACACAGCTTCAGCCTCACAAGGGCAAATCTGCAAAACTGACAAAAGTGGTATTTAACCACACAGTCACTTCCTAGTGATGATTTTGCATCAACAGGCAACAAGGATGATTTTGTAACTCCCAATGTCTCTGCGCACAAGCATATGATGCAATTTCTACAGTAACTTTTCACCGACCTGTAGAACAGTGGCTGCACAACATAAAATTGGGCCTTTTCCTGAGTATGTGCAGAAAACTTCCGCCTCCAAAATAGGCCCCGAAATGGCCTCAAATCAAAAAAACAGGGTCGCCAAGGGCTAAAGGCCTTTCCCGCAGCATATACTGCCCTCTTGCTTCACCGCGAAGGGCGTCTCAACCTGAGACAATGCACTCTTGCAATTTCCGGCTGTGCTACCTGCAGAGATCTGCTCCCAAAACAGAAAATGAAAGCAACACTGCTCCTCTTACCAGAACACCGCGAGCTTGTCTTGCTTTCTTGAGCTCCTTACCACGAACAAGGCTCTGATACCATGTCAAGATTGTGGGAGAGAAGGAAGGAGTCTCACTTGTAGCTTTCTTTGCACAATGGGGGAATACACACAAGGGTGGAGGCTGAAAACAGTTTTCCTTTTCTTAGTTGTGGAAGCCAAAAAGAACTCTCATACATAGAAATAGAAGAACCCTATATATGGGTCTCAAACCAAACTCAACTAACTAAGGTGGCATACTAACTGAGCCATGAACTAGAGTAGATAAGGATAGCTGTCATCTAGCTATTATTCATGGGCGGTGTACCAACCGCATCTGCAACTGACAAGTTGGTGACATAAATACACAACGGTCACCCTGGCGTATCATGAGTGGAGCTCGATATCTCAATACATAGGAGGTATTGAAGTCATCCACATGAGGTACCACAGCTCACCTTAGCACACTTTTGGCATGGTAGGGACCATGCAACAACATCCAAGGAGATAGCCTTGTTGATGAAGATCATCGGTTAAGGTGTCGAGGGGATGAAGAATACAACACTCAGCTCAATAGTCACTCGTGGGAGGATGATAGATCATACACTCAACCCATAACTCATGTCACTTGAGGAGAATGATTGGAATCCATATCTCACACCTGGTTTAGAAATTGACAAGAGGAATCGTTAAGAAGAAGTATGCTAGCATAGTTGATGGTGCATCAGTGCATTCGAACCACCTATGCAAGAAGGAAGGCTAGGGAGCATTGTAGTATGGTGCATTGAACACAGTGATATTGTGTAGTGATGGTAGATGCCTGTCCCATGTGTATATAGGGAAACAAAAACATACCTGATGTCAATTGTCCTAATGTACCTTAATCCTCACCTCTCCATTTTTTATGAAAGGGAAATCAATCTCATTTAGCCCCCCTCTGTCTCACACTCTATTGAAAGATACATGAGGGTAACTGAGTTCCTCATACCTACTACTGATGTAATCCTCATTTCCGCTTGTGTATAGGTTGTATACCTTGTGTGCAATTAATGGTGCATCAGTGCATCTCACCCTATGCTTGCACACGGTGCAAGAAGGAAGGGCAAGGAGCCTTATAGTGCTGTACACATGAACAGATCATGCTTTGTGCATTGAGAGGCCTAGCTTGTGTGTGCAACACTTCATTCACACATCTCATCTCTCTTTTGAAATTAAAGAGAGGATTGGTCACTCAACCTACCCTTTGCCTCACACTCATTTGATAAATACAGAGGATAGCTCATACTCATATCCCCATCTAGTTAGAATCAAAGCTCACGTCACTTGAGGAATTGTGGATGAAGATTGGCTTTGTTTGGTTGATGATGTCTAGTAGAGTTGACCAATGAAGAGGTGTACCTAGGGAGGTAGCCAACAGATCTAGAACTTTGATTACATGTGAGAGATATTATCTGCTATGGGAGTCAAATGCACTAATGGAGTTGCAGGATACAATGCACCAAAGGAGGAGACTTGAGAACTTTATCCTAGAAAGTTTGACTAATGATTCAACCAATCTGTAGTACTACGGGGTGTTGGCCACCTTTTCCATAGCTAGCTTTGCGTCCAAGGGGGTTTGCCACATTTTCTTGGAATGAGGCCTGTTATGATATGGAATTTCTTCATTTTCTTCAACAACAGTTTTTATTCTTTATTTTTTAATTATTTTTTCTCTTTGTTCTCTACTTTTGAGTGTATTTCTACCTTTTCTTGAAGAATAGGTTGGCATGACAGGGACCGAATTCCTTTTCTTCCATGATTCACACACACACACACACACACACACACACACACACACACACACACACACACACACACACACACACACACACACACATTTTTCTTTTAAAAAAAATCCAAGAGGAGAATGTCATGAATACCATGTATCAGTGCCATCCTTACCATCTCTGCTAGATTGGATAAGAAGGAAGCAAAGTAGGGGAAAGGTGGCTGTGAGGGGCTAGAAGAAAGAGGCACTACATCAGGATGAGCATGATGGCTATCAATAGCAACATGAGAAGGATTACACTACGACACCCAAAAGGGAAAGGGTCGATTGAATGTGATTGTCAAGATCCTGAGAGAGGAAAATACTTCTTGAGGCGATAGCCATTAATTAGAAAGGGATAATGAAAAGCATCGATGGCCTGTACTTGGACACATAGCCATTAGGGATGACAAATACCTTACAAGGGCCCATCCAATGATGTTATAGTTTTCTTAGAAACTTGCCAAATTGTGAATCATAGACCAGGACTAAGTCACCTTTCTTAATTTCCTTGTGCTTGATTAAACTATTGTGGTAAGCCTTCCATTGAGCCTGTCTGGCTTCCATACAATGTATGGCCATTTGACATATTTTGTCTAAAAATTCCAAGTGTAGAAGATGACATTGTTGTCACTCAGAATCTGCCAAGAAATTGGTGATAGCCACATGCAATGAGGGTAGCTTTAACTCGATAGGAAAGACTATGTCTATGCCATACACTAGTTGGGAAGATGTTTATTTTTGTAGCAGCCTTATAAGACATTCTATATGCCTAGAGGACCTTTGTAAGTCAATCATCCCAATCACGTGCAACAATCTTCATTTGTCAAGATTGAGTAAAGGATGCGATTGGTAACTTTGACTTGGCCATTGGCTCTGGGGTAGTAAGGTGTGGACTTGCGATGGTGTATCTTGTACAACTAAGTCCATAAGCTTATTCAGAAATTGAGCACCTCTATCACTTACCAGCTCTAAAGCATTGCCAAAATGGATGATGATATTCTCATATAGAAACATGCCCATGTTATTGTCATCATCCCCCTTCAAAGTTTTGGCTTCACACCACTTCATCACATAGTTTGTATAGACCAAAATGTATATACTCTGCTTCCTTTTGGTTGGCAGATCGATGGGGCCAATGAAGTTGATGCTCTACTTCTCAAATGGCTTTAGGGAAAGGATGGGTTGTAGGGGCATAATGCGTGTTTTGGTAGGCTTTCCCATTCATCGCTAACAAGTATCATAACATTTGAATTTATCATAGTGTCAGGACCTAAAACAAGCCCAACACTGGCTCTAAGGCACTAGTTGGGCCTCTACCACTCACCTAAAACCACCCCACACGACCTCACAGCTAGGAGTGTCTATGAGTTTTGTGTTTATGTGATTTTGTAGTCCAACAAATGCTTCTTTTTCCACTCCTTAGAGGGATTCCCTAAACATTCTATTGTTATACACCATGTAGCACACACACAAGGAGCACCCCTCAATTGATCATCGCATCACAGTGAATATAAAACACATTCGAAACAATGTCTAGTCTTTCAATTAAACGATCCAGGAGATGATGTGCCTCACCAAATAACTCCCAATGAACTGAATATCTAGCCCTATGGCTTGGGATATCTCACACTCTTAGCGTCGGTTATCACTTATACAAACAGGTGCTATGCATCCAATTTATGATACCATATGGTGCATCAATGCAAGTGTGAATATGACCATTGTGCTCAAACAAATTTAACAATTGAAAATCAGCAACGTGAAAGTGTGAAGACAATCCTTTTCATGATTTTTTTTCTACTATGATAGTGCTTCCTTGCTTAGGGCTAGCATCGACTTTCCTCGTGCTACTAGTCCCTTTTAATTTTTAACAACCACGAACTCTATATAAAATGAATTGTGAAACATTAGAATTTAACACGCTTCAACCACTCAACAATCGCACTACTCCCTACTGTTTAAAATTTTGCATGTGTTGATAGTTGTAAGGTATGGTTTTTAATATATTTTTCTTTATTGAAAGCAATAAAAACTCACTCTAACAAAGAGATAGGGCTGAATTGAGGTTAAACATCATGCTTCATCTCTATCATACATCCACAAATATAAATCTTATTTTTTCTTATTTTTATGATGCAAAAAACCAAAAATTTTCCATTTTTCTTTATTTTTTCTATTTATATATTGCAAATTACAGATAATTACTATTTTTTTTGATTTAGATAGATTATTATTATGAAAACTAATTTCCTTAACATGTTTCATTTCATAGGAACGGCAAATGCATACAAAAAACCAAAAAAACCGCATATTTCTCCTTAAACGGCCATCTCGGGTTTTGTGTGTTTTGCATAAAATTATTATATGATTGATTTTTTCATGATTTTTTCAACATGACTAATCAAAGAGAGGATTTGGCAATCAAATACAATCATTACTAACCATTTCAAATAATAATCGATCTCATAAAACCATAAAATCTACATTTTTATCATAAAACTACTCATTATGACACGTTTTTTGAACTTGAAGACCCGCTAATGCTCTTTCATGGCCGTTCAAGATCCTTCCAACTCTGATTCACATATCTTTCCACTCATGCATCATCGTTTTAATAAAAAACGTCCATCTCGACCCATCTCCCTCTCTTTTACATTGATCCATGAGAACAAACCACAAGAGGAGAGAGGAGAGAGAAAGAATGAAATAAGATCTTTTGATTTGATGCATAATTTTTGAAGTGATGACAGAGGCGAAGAATAGATAGAGCTTGCTGCCAAGAGCATTCCTTAGATGATTGCAAGTCCAAAAATGATAACAAATTGGAGATTTGGGGGCACCGTTTTTTACGCGCCCCCCTTCCCTCCCCCCCCAGGTTTTGATTAATCATGCCTTTTGAGATCCTAAAGTTGCATTAAGCTTTAAGCTTTGTTTTACAAAAAACTAGTTCACTTTTTCTTGTTCACACTCCAGCCCAAGTGGTTTTTTTACTTTTGAGGGACCAAACGCGCTCGGATTTGAGATCCATCTAAATGGCTGACTTTGTGACATCGAAATCTATAAACCTGGTCCCTGTCATACACTTTTTGGCTTCTAGAGCATATAAATGCTTTATAACACGAAACCTTGTGGGGATTAAATGGGTGGGTCAAACAAACTCCAATCGACGTACCGAGACGTGTTGGCTTCATGGCACCGATCTCCATCTAGGAAAACTCTAGCTCATTGATCTGCAACCATTTGATTTTACATGAAAATTTAGTCTTTTACCGCCTCCCGAGCTCTTTTTCGCTTTAAAAAAAGCCTTTAAAATCCGCTGTCATTGGCGATCACGAGATAGGGTGACTCGGCCTGTCGAATCCCATGAAGTAATTTACACAAACAACCATAGAAAGCATCACATTGCCACAAAAAATATACTCAACAAAGCACAAGAACATCTCTCACCCTATTCCCTAACAAAACCAAGGCATGAAGATCCACAAGGGATAGGTCCAGTATAATCTAACAGAAATCCAGAGCAAGTCACTAACCAACTACTCCAACACAGACTGTCTCAAAGAACCATCAAAGAGGTCAACCTAGTGGTGGTCTGAACTACCTACCTAACTAAGACAACTCGACCACGAACTCCTACTAAGCAAGGACTCCTATAGCCTGGTCATTAGAAATTTTCTTTTAACACACTTTCTTTCAAAATTTCGATACTTGGGTGTGCAAAAAGGAGGGAGTTGAGGGTAGAGTGACCCAAGGAGAATAGGGCATTGGCCTCAGGTCCTAACTCGGCACCCAAGAACCTACCAAGCTCTTGTCGGGCGACACTTAATCCTTTTCGTTTTTGCTCACTTTTGTTTTCGCTCCAACCTTCCTTATTTCTTTATGTTGGCTAGATGCTACCCCTAGGAAGAAATCGGCCCCAAGTCGTTTGACGACTCGTCCCCAGGAACCTACCAGGTCTCCACAAGGCGATAATCAATGGCTATTAGGATTTTTCTTCCTTTTCTTTTCTTTTTTATTTTGAGGGGTTAGAACCCATTTTTACACACCTCTGTATTTTTTAAAAAATATCTTTCAAGTATATTCAGATTTTCCTCTTCCTTGAGACTTTGGCCGGCTTCTCTAACTACCTTACACTAGCAAGGACTCCTGGAATAGTTGCCTAGTAGGCTAGTAGAACATGGTCACTAGGACTGCGTTGTATAATAGGTCTTTAATGCCTGATAATGTCTTGATGACAAGAGGTAGACAACTACTCAAACCTCCCTCAAATATACCTAACCAAAGATGAGGATTTCATGCCTTGATTGTCAGTCCCCACAAATGAAAAGAAAATAGCTCCCACATACACATATAACACTATCAGCTTAAGGAAAAAACCTCGAAAAAGTGATGACACCACTTGGAATGGCCACAAGAAGCTCCCGCGTCGCAAAGACTCCCTCTAGGCACTTCGACAAACCTGTCTGAATGCAATTACTAAAACAGAAACCATTAAATGTACCCGTACCAAATAGACACATGGCCCTCTTGCCCTTAAGGAATATAATAGTTCACAACCAACAGACTTGCCCTCTTGGCCTTAAGGAATAAAACACTAGAGAACCCTATGGAAGCAACCCTCTTGGCCTTATGAGATAGTTCACTTTACTACCATTTAGCAGCGTACTATTGGTCCTGACATAACTCTACTAAAGCACAAGATCGACCAAGTATGAGGGCTCCTGAGGCCCTACACTAAAGGCATCAAGCTATTAGCTAATCCCCTGCATAGATAGCAAGGGGTGTCCGACGAGTGTGACGATTCACAATCCTATGCATCCATGAAAAAATATGAAGGTGCTCAATTGCTACCAGACTCATAACCCAAACTAACAATTAGTGGTTGAAATATGATGTGTCAGCAAGAAGACCCCAAAGTAGTCCAGGGATAATGTTAGGAGGTAATTGTAGGAGCTCCCCTGGACCATAATTGAAAAAGACATCTTTAACAAAAGCATAATTAGCTAGGAAATCTGCAAATCGATTCCACTGTCGAGGAACCAACTGATAAGTCATCGTCTCAAAAATATGCAACATATCCAAGACTGCACAATGGTACATCCGTAGAATGGGATCCCACACACTATAGGTCCCATTTAGATGCGAGTCACCTTTAACCAATAATTGGTGGATACCACCATATCGGGCTTCATTCAGCCCCATGATCAAGGCCTTGTGTTTTGCCATATTATTAGTAAAAGTGAGTCCTAAATAGACTCCTACCTTCATAACAACCTGACGTTGGGGATCTTTAATGACCACACCAATGCCCGCATGTTTAGCAGGCCCTCTAGAAGCTCTGTCAAAATGCAAAGTAAAAACCCAATCTTCAGTGATAGACCACACCATACTTAATCAGCTCACTTGCACTAAGCCCAACCCTTACATACAGTAAGACTTCAACTTATTAAAATTAAATTTATTCTTAAACTCTACCCCCTGCAAATCTACTAGAAGGGCTATAGAGCCATTCTTTCCTAAACATACAATTTTGCATGGTCCATCCCACTTGGGTTCTAATTTATCTGGGAATAGCTCATGATGAGTATCATAATACAACACCAATTGACCTTTCACAAACTTGTACTTCTTAGCCCAAAGGTCATGAAGCGCTTTCATTCTCCACTTCCCTACTTCTTGATGTAGTATAGCCTGCAATCCAATCTCATCAACTTGTGCAAGAGAAGTATATCTTTCCTATAACACTTCTGCCTCTCCCAACGAATGATTGAGAGAAAATCACATAGTGGGCAACTTTATTTCCAATGGAAAAATGCACTCTTCCCCATATACTAGCTTAAACGAGGTGTGGCTTGTAGCTCTCTTAAATGTCGTGTTGTAAGTCCACACTACCACATCTAATTTCTTATCCCAATCACGCTTGCTTTTCGATACTATCTTGGATAAGATTCCCACCAATCATTTATTTGTACTCTCAACTTGACCGTTCACTTGAGGATTATATGAGGTAGTCTTGTTGTGCTTAATCTTCAAAGATTCACTCAAAGCTACTATAACTTTGTTCAAGAAGTGAGTCCCTCGATCAAACACTATTTTCTTAGGTGGACCAAAACAATAAAAAATTTGCTCCATAATGAAACTGGCCGCCTCCTTAGCATTATCCTTCATCGTTGCTCAAGCTTCAAACCACTTTGTAAAGTAGTCCGTTTGCTACAATAATATACCACTTTCGCATAGTCGATGAAGGGTATATTAGTCCCATAAAATTGATACCCCACTTCTCAAAGGGTAATGTAACCAAAATGGGGTTTAGAGGTCGCTTATGATTTTTCCTTGAATCATGTATTTGATGACAAACATTACAACACTTAACATAACTGAAAGCATCTTGGAAAATCAATGGGCACTAATAGCCAGCATTACAAAGAGCTTTTTAAGTGATAAGCCAGCCAGTAAAATGTCCCCCACATGCTGAACCATGGCAATACTCAAGAATAAATGGTACCTCATCAGGTACTACACAACGGTGATAAATGTAATCTGCTCCTCTCTCATACAAAACACCTGCTATAATCGAAAAGCGTAGGGCTTGTTGCTTTTGAATCTTCGATAGAGCAGCCCCAAATCCTCCTGTAGATAAATAATGTGTTATAGCTACATACCAAGAAACGAATGGAAGCTATCGATCTTGAATAGGCCTTCAATGTCACTTCCTTTAGCCAGAATTTCCTTTGGCTCCCCGAAATCCACAAGACATTCCACAATATCCTGTAGCTTTAGAGGCTTGCTCCTAATCTCATAATCAAACTCTTGCAAAAAGTGATTAACCACTTTGCTAAATGGTTAGGCGGCTCCAACTTGTTCAGCAACAGTCTAAGTCCTTTCGCCTTTGTGAAGAATATCACCTTCTCATAGAGAATATAAGGCCTAAATTTATTCGTTGCAAAGACCATTACAAGGCACAGTTTCTCTATGTATGTATAGTTGATTTCATATATCCCCAATTTCCTACTAGCAAAGGCTATTGGATGATACCATTTCTCTTCCCAAATTTGGGCTAAACAACAATTGATACTATGCATTATGGCTACTGAAAATATGTAGAAAACTTCACCTCTTTTGGGTGCTTTTAGGATTGGTGCTTTCGCTAGTTCTTGCTTCATATCCTCAAAGGATACTTGACAGGCTTCATTCCACTCAAATAGATAGTTAAAAAATAGGAGGTTTGTCAATGGCAACGCTCTTTTTTCCAGTGCATTGATAAATCTTTGATAATATCCCATTGATGACAAAAAACTGTGTACCTCTTTTGGAGTATGTGGCGAGCTCAAAATGACTATAACCTTTATCTTTTCAAGGTCACCAGTCGAGATAACCACATGGCCCAATAACAATCCATAGGGCACCCTAAAGACACGCTTTTGGCGATTAAGAGCAATATAACCTTTATCTTTTCATGGTCACCAGTCGAGATAACCACATGGCCCAATAAAAATCCATAGGGCACCCTAAAGATGCACTTTTGGGGATTAAGAGCAATGCAAACTATCTATAATGCTCAAAACATTGACTTAGAATGAACAATTGCCTTTTCCTTATGGTGGCTACCCCCAGATCATCAATAAAGACTTTGAACTCCTCTAGGGAGATGTCACCAAAAGTCTTATCAACTGTTTGTTGCCAATAACCAAGCGCATTGCATAGACCAAAGGCCATTACATGATATGCAACGATACCAAAGACAGTGATAAACATTGTTTTCAGCTTGACTTCCTCCACAATAGTCATTAAATTGTATCTAGCAAAGCAATCCATAAACGAATAAGTCTCCCTACCCGCTAACTAATCCAAAATCTGATCAATAAATGGTAATGGATACTAATCCTTAATCGTCTGCTTATTAAGCTCTTTGAAATCTACACAAAGCTAAATTTGATTGTTCTTCTTCTTCTTGATAACCACTGGTGAACACCACTTTGTGTGTTGAACTGGAAATTTTAGACCATTTTTTCGTAGTTTTGTCAATTCTTCAAATAGCCCATCCCTGAATTCGAAAGGCATATGCCTTACTTTTTGATGCACAGGGTGGCTACCTTCCTTTAAAGGAATAGAATGTAGAGCCAGGTTGGGAGGAATGCCTCTCAGCTCGTCATAACTCTTAGCAAAGATATCGCGAAATTCTTGAATTAAGGACACATAGTCCTTCCTTTCTTCCAAACTGAGCATGGATCCTAATTTGATTGGCCGCCATGAATAATTCATTGTACCAAGGTCTAACTCAATTACATTTGCATCCCTTATCCTCTCTTGAGCTTCTATTGGCTCATTGAAAGTTACTTGGTAGATATCCTTTGTAGTGGACCCCTTGTTAGATTCGTTCACTAGATGACGTCTCACTAGCATATGGAGCATCTAGCGTATCAAAATATGATGAAGATAAAGGAACTCTCTCACTTTGAGGAGATTCAGGATAGGCATATACCACCACACATCTAGCACCTCTTCTAGATCAATCGACCAGTGGGTATATCAACCTAATAATCTGCTTGTAAACTCCATGGCCTATTTAGCAATAGTTGATAGCTAGGTCTCCTCGCAAACCTAATGACCCTAAAGTCGAGAATGCATTCCACATTGGCAATGGTCACATGGACTTTAGTAATGCAACCTTCAGGTTTTCTTAAATTGTCATCAGCCATTCAGAGAATCGTGGAGGCATCTTTTTTTATTTCTAATCCCAACCTCTCCATCAATTCCAAACTCATAATGTTGACAGAGGATCATGTGTCCACAATGGCATCATCCACTAATATTCCATCAACATATGTTGCTATCCTTGGACAATGCTTTTTAGCATGTTTAAACCAACAGCCTCCTACTCACGCTATTCCCAAGGGGTCAATGATATACCTAGTGCAAACAATCTTCTTAAATTCTTTACACACTCATAGAGACAACTTAATTAACTACATGAGATTTATATCCGTGTTAATTTCGCAAAGATATCTCACTAAATCAAATTCATGATAGAGCTACAAGTGCTCGCTTTTCTCACCAGATGGTTCTCTCTTTTGATCTTTCAACCGACAACTATAACTCCACTTGAAGTGGAAGGATTGATTGGAAGAGGGGAAGTACTAGAGCTTCCTCCACCTAATGGACTATGCGTCAAGCTAGGGTTACTAAGACCCTGCCCTTGTAAGAATATTGGACCACTCCTTTGCAGAAAATATATTCTAATAATTTTGGCATGTCGTCTAGCCCTTTTAGGTCTTTCTTGCTTTTGAAGTTCCACTTGACAGTCTTTTGAATCTATCTCACAACCTTTTGGCATACACTAATAAATTAGTCCCTATTGCTAAGATTTGGAAACCACCACTTATTAATGGCTCCCAACAAATGCATCACCTGTTGAGACCTAAAACAGGCCTGACACTGGCTCTAAGGCACTAGCTGCTGCTGGCGGGCCTCTACCACTCACCTAAAACCACCCCACAGGCCACCTCATGGCCAAGAGTATCTATGAACTTTGTGTTTATATGGTTTGGTAGTCCAAAAAATCCTTATTTTCCCACTCCTTAGAGGGAGTCCCTAAACATGTTGGTGTTATACACCATGTAGCACACACGCATGGAGCACCCCTTGGTTGATCACCGCCGTTCCACTACGACTCTCTTACACTGCAAAGATTGGCCCCAAGATACGCTATGAATATAAAATACATTTGAAATAAAGTCCACTCTTTCAATTAAACGATCTAGGAGATGATAGATAAACCTCACCGAATAATTCCCAATGAATCCAATATCTAGCCCTACGGCTTAGGATATCTCACACTCAGCGTCGGTCATCACTTATACAAACATGTGCTATGTATCCAGGATATGATACCATATGGTGCATGAATGCGAGTGTGAATATGACCATCATGCTCAAAAAAATTTAACTATTGAAAATTAGCAATGTGAAAGTGCAAAGACAATCCTTTTCATGATTTTCTTTCTACTGTGATAGTGCTTCATTGCTTAGGGCTAGCATCGAGTTTCCTCATGCTACTAGTCCCTTTTTAAATTTTAACAACTACAAAATCTATATAAAATGCATCGTGAAACATAAGAATTTAACGCACTTCAACCAATCTATAACCCCCCTACTTCAACCAATCTATAATGTTGATAGGTGTAAGGCATGCTTTTCAATGCATTTTTCTTTATTGAAACCGATAGAAACTCGGTCTAACAAATAGATAGGATTGAGCTGAGGCTAAACCTTATGCTTCAACTCTATCATGCGTCCACAAACACAAATCTTATTTTTTCTTATTTTTATGACGTAAAAATCCTAAATTTCCCCATTTTCTTTATTTTTTAATTTATTTATTATAAATTGTAGATAATTACTTATTTTCTAGTTTAAGCAAATTACTTTGATGGAAAATGATTTTCTTAGCATGTTTCATTCCATAGGAATGGCAAATGCACACCAAAATCCCAAAAAATTGCATATTTTTTCTTAAATTGCTTGCGTATTTTGTATAAAATTATTATATGACTGATTTTTTCATGATTCTTTCAACATGACTAATCAAACACAGGATTGGCAATCAAGTACAATCATTACTAACCATTTCAAATAACAATTGATCATAAAACGATAAAATCTACATTTTTCTAATTAAACTGCTCATTATGATGCATGTTTTTCGAACTTGGAGGCCTGTTGATGCTCTTTCATGATAGCTGATGATCCATCTACTCCGATTCACGTCTCTTTCCACTCTGCATCATTGTTTGACCAAAAACGTCCATCTCAGCCCATCCCCCTCTCTTTTACATGGATCCATGAGAGCAAACCATAAGAGGAGAGAGGAGAGAGAAAGACTAAAATCAGATCTTTTGATTCAATGCGTCATTTTTGATGATTTTTGAAGTGATGACAGGCGAAGAATTGATGGAGCGTGTTGCCAAGAGCATTGCTCGGATGGTTACAGGCCCCAAAATGATAAAAAATTGGAGATTTGGGAGCGTTGAAAAAATGGCCCTCCCTCCCCAGATTTTGATTAGTCATGCCTTTTGAGATTGTAAAGCTTCATTATGCTTTAAGGATTGTTTTACAAAAAATTAGTTCACTTTTTCTTATTCATACTCCAGCCCAAGTGGTTTTTTTTACTTTTGAGGGAACAACATGCTCAGATTTGAGATCCATTTGGACGCTTGGCTTTGTAATGTTGAAATCTCTAAACCTGGCCACCATCATGCACTTTTTGGCTTCAGGAGCATATAGTTGTTTCTAATGCGAAACCTTGCGGGGATTAAATGGGGGGTCAAACGGACTTCAATCGACGAACCAAGACTTGCATTGGCTTCTTGGCATCGAATTCCACCTAGAAAAACTCCAGCTCATCGATCCACAACCATTTTATTTTGCATGAAAATTTGGTATTTTACGGCCTCCGTGGGCTCTTTTCCGCTTCAAAAATAGCCTTTAAAATCTACTGTCATGTAGTCATCTTTTGTAATGTAGGCCACCAGCATCTTGCAAAGCAGAGCCTTTTTGGTAGTCACTTCTCTTGCAAAGTGTCCTCTGCAAGGCTCATCATGGTATTCTTTTAGAACTATCCTGATCTCATCTCTTGCAACACATCTTCGCAACACTTCATCTTTACCTCTCTTTTACACAAATCATTGCCTAATAGATTAGTGTAGGAGGCTGATTCTAAAAGAAGCTTCTTCTTCTCATGGTTGGAGATACTAGGAGGATATTGTTGAGTGGCCAAGAGGTTGGTTATATCTATGTACCAGCACAGAGGGAGTTATTGTTTCAACCAGAAACAAGAAAGCATTAGGGAGGTCTGGGTCATCTTGCTCCTCTTTGGGGATTTGCAACACATGATCAGCCCCCCAGGACATGGGAGTGACCAAGTTTGTAACCACTTCAAAATCAAACTCCTGGAATAGAAGGAGCCATATCATCATTCTTCCCTTCACATTTGCATTGTTCATCAGGAAGGACAGTGCCTCATGGTTCACATAAAATTTGAAATGCATCGACAGTAGTAGTGTCAGAATTTCTCCAAGGCAAACACCATTGCTAGGTTTTCTAGCTTCGTCACTGTGTGGTTTCTCAGTGACCTTACAGTTTGCATAGTAGATAGGTTGATCTAACTTTGAGGAGCCTTTTTGACATAAGATTCCACCTAACCCTTTGACAGATGCATAAGTGTGCACATGGAATTTCTTCATCCAAACAGAGGTTGCAAGATGGGTGCTTCAATTAGACATTCCTTTAGAGTATTGAAGGCTTCATCACAATCAACAGTCTACGTAAACTTTGCATCTTTCCTCAAGAGCTTATGCAAGGGGGCTGCCTTTGTTGCAAAGTGTGTAATGAACTGTTTGTAATAGCCCACATGGTTGAGAGATCCCCTCAATTGTTTAAAGTAGGTTGGTGTTGTTAGAGCTATAATCTTCTCAATCTTGGCAAGGTCTGTTGCTTTTCCTTGTGTAGAGACAATGTGACCTAGAAGAACTCCTAAAGAGACTTCAAAGATGCATTTGCCAGGGTTGAGAGAAATCCCATACTCTCAACATCTATCAAAGCACTGGTCAAGGTGTCCCCAATGCTCATGGATTAGGCTATAGACACAAAAGTCATCTAGGTATACCTCAATGAAATCATGCAAGTGATTATGGAATGCGTGTGAAGGTTGTTTTGGTTTGATCTTCTTGTGCTATCTGCACTTGGTTGTATCCACTGAATCCATCCAAGAGGGAATAGAGCTTATGTCCAACCGTTGCATCTGATAGTTGGTCTATAAAAGGAATAGGAAAATGATCCTTCTTAGTCTTGGAAATTGGCTTTCAAAAGTCCATACATATTCATAGCTTTCCATTCTTCTTGGGTGCTACCATGATGGGGAAACTCATTCACTATTGGCCATTGGATAGATAAACTCGACTTCAAGGAGATTCAACAATTTGACTTTCACCAGGGCCGAATAATTTGGATTTATATGCCTTTGTCTTTGCCACATAGGTTTGGCATCAGGCTCTAGGTCGATGTGATGTTGACACACTATGGGATCAGTCCCCTTTAGATCTTTACATGACCATGTAAACACATCCAAATCCTCCAATAGGTCATGCATGATTGACAACTCTTCTTTTGAAAGACTGATACCCATCTTTAGGCGACGTTCAATACCATCTGTATCCACGAAAAATAATTGCTTTTCATCTTCCACTTTTCATGGGATGAAGGTCCCACGGACTGCTTGTGGGTATAGATCCAACTCCTTCAAGGGAGTGGCCTCCTCATTTGATACTCCATTGAAAAGGACTTTTTCCTTCCATGGGACTCTACTGATCCTTTGGAATGCTTAAATGGTACCATAGCTGTTTCAAATTTTATGGGAGGGTTACTTATCTCTTGACTTGAGGACCCATCTTTTGAGGATGCCTCCAGGAACGTCACACAATAGAAACCATATGAGTTCTGCTTAAGTTGTAGAATTGGCATTTGTTAGCAAAGTGCATCATCATTGTCCTTTCTTGAGAAGGGTAAATTAGGAAAAAAAGAGCCATTGCTAAATGAAGGCTTATTTTGATTAATCCATTTTTTGTAAAGGTTTTCCATATGATAAAATCCATTTACTAGTTCAAAGGTTACCATTGTCATCCCGTCCAATAGCATGGGATGTTTAGCTTCTGTAGCCTCTGGAACTTTCTCCTTCTTATTATTCTCCTCTAGTTGTATCTTCTTCCATGTCGCTTTCATTGTCTTCCTCTTGACTTTCATCCTCGATCTCTGCCTTTGTAGGGTCTTTGTATGAGAAAAACAGACTCTTTGTTGTATCCTCTGCTTCTACTTCTTCTTCTGGCTCTGCTCCTATGTTTGTCTCTATCTCTACTTCTCTCTCCGGCTCTGCTATGGCCATGTAATAGGGAGAGTAGTACATCCATGCCTCTATCTCACTGTCATCAGAGGTGATTTCAGAAGTCATTCCTACCTCATGCAATAGGTATTCACCCATCAACAAGGACTTTGCTTCTTTCGGGAGTTGGCTTACAGTGCCCACTATCAGGGATCATGCCTGTGTTTTCTTAGTGCCCACTATCAAGGATCATGCCTGTGTTTTCTTAGGAAAGATATGTTTGATAGTTTCTTCGTTTGCTGATATGCCATCTATTACTTCGTTAGAGGATTCTGTTAAAACTTTGATGGAAGTGGATCCATTACCTTTTTGTGAACTATACAACTTGATTACCACCTTGTTTGGTCCTTTGCCTAGGGTTAGGGTTCCCTTGAACCAATTTGTTCATGCTCTTGGTTCAAAAAGACATAGTCTTCCCAAAAGCAAAGGATATGAGGTTCCGTAGGAATTTCATTTTATTGCTAGATAGGTTAGCCAATAGTCTCGTCCTGCAAGGGTTGTCTTCACATATGGGAGAGTATCCAAATGCTTAATTCTGCTTTGATTTGCTAGTCTTATAAGCTACTATATAGGTTGTATACCTTGCAAGCCTAGATCCTTCATTATTACATCCGTCATTATGTTCACTGATGAACCTCCATCAATCAATGCATCTGCTAATCCAAACACCAATCTCTAGGGTACCAGGATCCAAGAAGGTGTTAGCCACATCCACTTCTTTCGTAGGCTCTAGGGCTTTATTGGACTTAGGAGTAGTTGTAGGGGCAATCCTTAAGCCTTGTCTTCTTGTTAATATGATTTTAAATTTCTTTCGGCAACTGCGGGATAATGTCAAAAACTATCCGAATGTTAGGTTTGGTTTGAAGGTGTATAGGTCTTTGACTAAGTCATACTCTTTGATAGGATCCATGGGCTTCTCCAATTGGCTAGGGAATGGGGAAACACCACTTCTATCTTTTCTTTTTCCTGTAGTACTAGACTGCTCTATACTACTGTACTATTCTATCATGTGTTGTTTTGTTTCACTTTTGGAAGATTAAACTTCATTGTTTTGGTTCTTTCGGAATTGTGGATTCTCTTTTCTTGGCATGCATTATTGAGATAACTTCTAATTCCACCAAGTTGGAGGTAGTTTTTTGGGTCTTTTTTTGATTATCAGTAGTATTGGATTTTACAAGAGCAGGACTAGGATAGTCTTTTACAGTGTAGCCTTCTCCTTTCCATCGACTGCATAAGGTTTTGTAGTCCATGGACCTTTTAGGGTTTGGAAAATTTGGTGATATATGTCCCTTTTCTCCACATCGATAACACTCCATTTCTGATCTTTGGCCATTTCTAGATTGTTTTCCTCTGTAACTTTGAGAGGGAATCCTCATTGGGCCAAAATTAGGACCAAACTCTTTAGGATTTCGTTCGAGATCCTAGGTGGTCATATTGGATTCCTTAGTTCCTCATCTTTCTTCATTCACTCATCTCCTTCTTCAGAGAGTAGATATCTTTTGTATGGTTCTTCCTTAAACAGTATGAAAAGAAGGCCCCGGGATACTTGGTTTTTTGGTACATTTAGTGGCTAAATGTCCTACCCGATGGCACTTTCCACACCATATATTAGATCACATCACATCTCTGCCACCTCCTGCTGCAGGACTAGATATGTTGGTGGTATTCACATTTAATGTCTGCAGCTGTTTTGTAATCACATCCATAAACTCTTTCTTGATGTTTGCAACTAAATTGGACAAATAGTCCTTCAAATTTTCTCCTCCTAGAGTACTTACAATAGAGTTTTGCAAAGTCTCCATAATCATTGCATAGACTGATTGGGTTGATCTAGAGGGTTCTCTGTTCTGATTGTGATTGAGAGCTCTTGTTAAGACTCTAGTGGTTTTTGGTTCCAATTGGTAGGGTTCCATTGTTGTTGTTGTTGAGTGGCTATTGGGAACTATTTGAGGCCACTAGTATTATGGCTGAACTATCATTTGAGGTATTATTGTCTGTGGGCCATTGTGGATTTGGTGCATTATATTGCAACATTGTTTGCATCTGAGGGTAGGTGTAGGGAACAATCCTTGGGGCTGCATTTGATGGGTATACCATTCTTTGCATGGGAGGAGGCAAGACTCCTCTTCCTGAGGTCATCAACACCCTTGCTTTAACTTTATCATATAGTCTAGTAGCTTCTAGTGTAGCTTGTAGGTTGAGTGGTCTTCTCAGCTCTACAAACTGGCAAACTTCTAGTTGTAGGTCTATATGAAAAACTCCTTTTTGAATGCCTTCATCCAAGTGATGGTTGCTCCATCTCTTCAGTATGAATTCCATTCTAGAGACATATGCTTTTACTCATTCACCAGAGAACTGACTTCATGAACTCCTCCCACATATGTTCTTCAAAACCTTCACGCTTGAATTTAGTAAAGGAAAGAAAACTTCAGGTTGTCCCATTTTACAAAAGTTCATGCTGCTTCTCTCATACTACTGAAATGACGCACCTTTGAAAGTGGCAGGGAATATTGTCAACCAATGCTTGAGGTTTCTAGAATTATTGGCTACACACTCTATCATGAACTCAGCTACATGAATATCAAGGTCTTCATTGTACTCTTCCTTCAAGATGGGCAACGAGACTACATTCACTGGCATGTCATTAATATTTCTAGTACAGATTTGACTAGAAAGGGGACCTTGAGTCGCCAAGGGGACTTGTGTAAAGAGTGCCACAAGGGCATCAAATGAGGCTTTTATTTTTCCTTCTCTCTTCTTATATGTACCTTTAGACTTGTTCTAGTGCTTGCCTCTTGATCACATCATTCATTAGGGAGTTAGCTCCTCCACCCAATTTGTTTGTACTCAACAGAATTGAATCAGAAGGGCTTCGGTCTTTAGAGAACTCTCTTATCAATATTTCTTCTACTTATTTTTTTTCAAGGTCTTTGAATTTAGCTTTCATTTCACTATAGAGGGGAAGATATTTAGTTTTGATGGTATTGAAACTCATTCTTTTGAGAATTTCCATAGTGCCATTATCTTGATATAATACCAATGACATCGGAGGGTTTCAATTGGATAGATTGTGATAAATACTCTATCAAAAAGAAGGTTGTCAGTGCACCAAGCATCCCATGTATCTTGTTGTTGAGCATCCATGTATATATTTTAACACTTTTCCTTCTTATTCTTGTGAACTTCGACTAACTATGACTCCTAAAGCTTCTTCACAATCTCCCACTTGATGATGCCTAGAAATTCTTCAATGAAGGAAAAATCTCCCATGGATAGTCATTTTCTCTATTTTTGCTTCTCTTTTTAAATTTGTGAAAAACAATTGGCTATTGTGATACAACTTTTTGTAGCTTCAAAAGATAATGGAATCAATCTGGTCATATAGACCCCACATCAAGATAGTGATACCATTGAGGGATACACTTTTTGTAGAAAGTGGTTTTGACAATGAAGATCTCCAATTCTTCAATAGTAGCAGGGATTCTTCAATCCTCCATTGCTTTTTCTCCTTTGCAACAATGCCACTTATTCCATTTTTGGCTTATGTTGGTGCTTATTGATGGCAATTTCCTTGGTTGCGAACCAAAAATATGAAGCGCCAAGGGAGACACCAAGAAAATGGGGATCTACTGCAAGAAAATCTATCTTGTATTCATTAACAAGCATGTTCTTTATAGTTTAATCATCCACAAGAAGAAAAACAACACCAATCTTCTCAGATCTTCACGCAACATCATATACCAATCCTCCCATGGATTTATCATAATAGAAATTGAATAAATTCTTCATATTCTTCATAGAAGCCATCAAAGAACCATAATGATACAAAAGAAAGATTAACTTTGAATGGAAATGATCACACAGTTTTCATCTTTTATCATCTTCATAGTCTTCATAGACTCTCTCATGTAGATACAATGTTTCTCACAGAAAATTGGCTATCTCTCAAGTCCATCTCTCTCACATATACTCTCTCTCAATAATATATTGGAATAATGAAGAATAACACTCCATAATCCCTCTTTGGTTGTGGATACCCCTCCCAAGAGGTATGTCTGATATGAAGAGTTATTAGAGCCACCACAGTATCCTTTCTTCGTAACTCAATAGTTTCACTGTCACTTCAGTCTTTACTTGAGTCTTTAGCAACTACTTCTTCCACTTCTTTGAGCTATTTTGAGCTTGCATTCATCTCTTCCCAAGACTAGAAGACATTTTCAAGATAGAAATTCATCCCATAGAACACTTATAGAGGCATATAGAACAAAAATAGAATAGAGACAGAGGCTCAACAGAAGGTCATTAGAAAGCATTCAGCTCAACTAAAACCATTTAAAACCATCAAGAATCATTCAATAAACTTTCAAACGCCCTTAAAATCCATCAATCATCATTCCAACCTCTCATATAGAAAGAAACTAGAACGAAATAGGACCTAAACATGCATTAATAACTTGTTCTTTGAGCTCTTAACTTTCCTCTTTTAACCGATCCATCTCATTGTGAAAGTATCATACTAGTCTTGTGTCATTGTGATAGGGCTAGTGTGCACATGTGTTTGAATCTTAATTCACATAAAAGCTCTCATAGCTCCCCTCCCCAAGTTTGTGTTTGCCTACATTAAAAGGCTTATTTGTCTAATCAATCTTTATTTTGAGAATATCATGCATATTTAATTGTTATGCCATGTGTATCCAAATAGTTGTTTGTTGTTTTGTATAGCTTTTTCCACCTTTGCAAAACGTTTTAGTAATACCCAAGCCATCCCAACATATTGATACTCAAGAAACAAGGGAGTTGTATACATCTGTGTAATTTCTAGACATTTGGAATGGAGTAGAGCTATTCAACCTCCTTTAGAGTGCACAATGATAGGTCTTCGTAAGAGTTGTTATTAGAGGCAACAATGAAGTCAAAGACCACTACATTACCTAACATTATGGAGGAATCCATGATCCTTCATGATCCCTCATAGTCAATTTGATCTTTGGGATGCTGGATCTTATTGCTAAAACCACATGAATTATAAGTTAACTTTACAAGAATACATAGTTAAACAATGAAACACAAATTGACACAATTTAATGTTAAAGCATTTAACATGATATTTATTTTAAAAATGGATCATATAGTTGTAGAAATTAGATGATATAGCAGATAGAATATGAGCAAGGAGTAGAGAACACATAGTAAATACGAGAAGAACAGAGATTGCTTTTATTTCAATCAAAATAATACAAAAATGTATTTGTCCACCCGTGCACTTCCACTGTGAAGCTTAGATGGAGATCTAGATGGATGATATGCGAAGAGCTTAAGGGTAGCTAGAAGAACTCTGACTAGGTGAAATATAGATTGAGAATGGCTTTAGAGGGGTCTTTCTTTTATAGCTTGGGAAGGTAGTCTCGTCGGCATGTCCAATCATATTATGAATCTTCCCTAGTTGTCCATGTAGTATTCTAAGAAATATTTTCTTTACCGTCAAGCAGGGGGTGCTACCCTTGAATCCCCATCATGGGGGCTGCTGGTTCCCCTAAAACCCCCCCCAGCTAGAGATTGCTTCTGCTACCCCAGAACCCCAAAATAGGGGTCCCTAAAAAATCTTGGAGCATGGATCTTGGAGCTTAGGGATTGAGCTTGCTTGAGCTTGCACTTGGATTGAAACACTTGAAGTAATAAGTGGTCCGTGGGTCTTGATGGTCGAGTGAAAGCTCCCATAGCATGTTTATGTCAAGGGATTGCCTAACTAGTTTTGGGTAGAAGCTATTAATAGTGCAATCTACATTCTCAATTGGAGTTACACAAAGAATCTTAAGGGAAAAACTCCTCATGAGGCCTATTTTGGTAAAACTCCTCATCATGAAGCTACTGGAGTGCAATCTACATTCTCAATTGAAGTTACACAAAGAATCTTAAGGAAAAAACTCCTCATGAGGCCTATTTTGGTAAAACTCCTCATCATGAAGCTACCGGAGTGCAAGCTCAATGATCTGGTAGCTCCATGATCCAAGGTGCAAGCTCAAGCAAGCTTGATCCCCAAGCTCCAAGCTCCATGCACCATTGCTGCACGTGAGATAAGAGAAGAGAAGAGGAGAAGAAGAAGAGCGGAGAAGATGGAGAGCTCCACCATGGTTCCTCACCCTCACACACTCACTCCCTCACTCCCTCACTCCCTCACACTCCCTCTCTCAATCACAAGCTCAAGCAAACAAGAACAAGAAGAGCAATAAGAGAGGAGGAGAACCAGTTTTTTGCCACACACAAGAATGATCTTCTCCATTCCGTTTTTGCATTTTTATATATTCCCTCTTCCTCCTTGGGTGCTTTTAGCCAAGGTCTTCTTTCTTTATTTCTTTCCTCTTTTCACAATTCTTTTGCTCGTGCCCGTCTACATTTACAATTTGCACAGAAGGGAGCTTGGCGCTCTTTTAGAAAATGAATTACAATGGGCCCCACACTTTCTTTGCTACAATATTTGGTGCACTCATTATTGTGTACTTCCTTTTTTATTAAGGATTTTTCTACAGTTTTTTGAGCTTGCCTTCTTTTTCACTTTTCTCGCTTGAGGCCGTTTTCCATTTTTGACTTTGGCTTCCTTGATCTCCTTTTTTGGGTTGTTTGCCACAGACTATCTCACCAGGTGGACATAAGTGGATAGAAGCTCAAGTAACTTGCAAAAATGACACAAAAGGACCACATCCAAGTTTCTGTGGGAGCAAGTAATCTCACCATTGACTGTCCCATAGAGTTGGTTAGTGACCACCTTCCTAATAATCCATAGGAAGTCCTCTCCATATTATCCACTGGCCAATGGTCAAGTTGAATCCACAAACAAGATCTTAGTGGGTATTCTAACGAAAATTGTCTCTACCTCACGAAGTGACTAGGACAACAAACTTATGGTAGTTCTATGGGCCTACTGAACCGTGAGATTAATTGCTCCCACAGAAACATGGCTATGGTCATTGTGTACTTTTGCAAGTTGCTCAAGCTTCCACCCACTTGGTGAGATAGTCTGTGGGGCAACAATGATGTATTTGACCTGGGAGTATTGCACTGCAGGACTCACTAGGCCAATGAAATTGAGTCTCAACTTCTCAAACGGTTGGCGCACAATCATTGGGGTCAACTCCATTTTCTCCTTATGAGTAGGGAATTTAGTTCATTGTTGGCACTCATCGCAATGCTTTAAAAACTTAGGTGCATCGCAGAATAATGTTGGCCACCACAATTGGGACTAGAGCACTTTGCATACGGTACTATCCCTGCTAAAATGCCCTATGGCTATTCCACCATGTGCTTCTTTGATTACATCATACATTTTGTGCTCGTAGATAGATCTCCTTAGTAATCCATCATGTCCTACTCAATATAGTTGACCTGCAATCAACTGATACGATTGGATCTTCAAGATGAGTCTTTTTAATCTAGCTTTCTCTATTGGCCATTTTGGTAGTTCATTTTCGAGTATGTGGACTATGTCGTCTGCCCAATATGGCATGAACTCTGCCTTGAATAGTTCTCATTTGCTAGACATTTTAAAAAGGTGTGCATCTGGTAGGTTGTCATCATTGATCCCTTGTCCAGCGGCCTCTCCTGTGGTGGGTACGCGGGACATATGATCTGCCATATAATGTTGTTTGCCATTGCGTACAACCACAGAGAAGTCAAATTCAAAGAGAAAAAGTAACCATCGAGCAATGCATCCCATTGCACAAGGTTTATTCACAAGATAAAGCAACACTTGATGGTCCACAAAGAAGGTGAAGGGTGTTGCTAGAAGATAGTGTTTGAACTTCTTAGCGGCAAACACCATGGCTAACCCTTCTTGGAGAGTCTCAAGGAGTTATATGATGAAGAGAGGAAAAATCACATCTCCTTGGAAAATATGTGCGCCTTCAACTCTCGTGAAAATGAACACATAAACTAGAAATAAAGGAGCTGAAGAAGCAAAAAGAACATGCTATGAAGGAATTGCAAGATGCATGGAATCAATGAGATGAGGACAATAAGAGGAAACTAATCAAGCTGCACAATGAGCTGCAATCAATTCTCCATGAGCAAGGCATACTAAAAGAGCAGGTGATGAGAAAAACCCAAGAGCTCGAGCAAATGAATACACTATGGCAAGAGCAAGAGCAAGTAATTGCCACTCTAGCCCAATACCAAAACCAAGGATTAGAGCAGATGAAGAAAATGGCAGAAGAATGGGCAGCCAAAAACAAAGATTGAATCAAAAACTTGACCTACAAGTTGGCCCATGTCGAGAGTGAGCACCTTCTAATAACAGAAAGCAAAGCCATGGTTATTGAGACAGGAATGTTGGAGCAACGTGTATTCTTATAAACAATGTTGAATGTCACACAACCAAAGAGGAGAAGAGATGGCAGAGCAACTCAAGAGAAAATTAGAATTGACGAGGAGGGCTCTACAGCCTGGACTACATGACAGGGCACACCTGGGACTAGCACCAGTTTGGGACTAGAGGAGCAACATGCTCACCTACTCTCAATTGGCTTAATCGCACAATAACTCACTTTGCTAGGGCTCAGGGAGCCAGAATAGCCAATACAACCACTGCAGGAGCCACTAGAGCTAGTCCAAGAGGAGCAAGGACCAAATTTTGAAATGGATCATCAAGAGAGGAGGAGAAGATGGAGGAATCAAACTCCCCTTTGCCACCACAAGAGAAAATGGAATAGCAAAGGGAGGAAGTAGGGCCACCCAAAAAAATGGTGAAAGCAAGGCACATGTGAAAGGAGCAAGTGGAAACTGCACATAGAAAATTTTAAGTTGGGACACCGAAAGTTCCTCAAGTGGCCATCCCTCAAAATGAGGAGTGTGATCCCATCAACATCTGGGGCCACGAACTTGCAGTGTGGGAGCAATGGGAGAACCAAAACATCTGGGGCCACAAACTTGCAGTGTGGGAGCAATGGGAGAACCACAACCCCTTCAAGTTTTCTTTCACCTTCTTTCACTCATTGGATAGAGTACTATCTCCTAGGGTGGTGGAGGATGTGATCAAGATTTTTGCTAGTCTAGGAAGAAGATGGCTAGAGGACTGAAGGAGGCATCCCACAAGGTGGCAACAAGAACCTGCCAACTGTTGGGAAGACAAGGTGGCAAAGGTACCCTCAGAGGGTGGAGGGATATGAGGCACAACCAAGGTGGCGCTAGAACATATGGGACTCTAGCTTGGAGGCCTGGATCGCTTTTTACAGCACCCTACCTTATGGGTAGGATGAGAGCAGAGTTTTGAGCTCGGGATGTGCCTAAAATTTGCAAAAAAATCTAGAATTTAGGGGAAAAATATTTAACATCGAAGGTGGCGGCTCTAGCTAGGACGATTTTAAGCACCAAGTGAAATACAACTTTTAAAAGGCGCCCGAGCGACACTTGTTGATTTTTGATAAATTTTCAGACTATCATGCGGGTTGTCAGGAGTTGCCAGCCGATGCAGGATGTCAAGCCGGACGTGCAAAAATTTACAGCACTCAAATCGGAGCCTGGACGGGGAAATGGCCACAAGATGGGCAAGATTTGAAAAGGTGGATTTATTTTGGGCCAAATGGGATGTGCCTTTTGGAGTCTTTGACCCCTCCTTCAAAATTTTAAGGATACAAGATGAAAAAACATGGAGAGAGAAGATGAAGAAGGTGGAGATGGAGGCGCCAACATCATGCCGAAATTTGCGCCCTCTCTCATCATGGGGGTGATGGCAGGTTACAAACACCCTATCCAACCGATGATACCACTGATCTTCTCCCTCTTTGCCGGTCTTATCGCCTGTCTTCACCCCTGAAATGGCTGTGGGAATGAGAAGAACCGAATCTAGTATTTCTCTCTCCTCCATCTCTCTCCCCTAAGGGGCTGTTCTTGTGTGCAAGAGGAAAATGAAGAATGGTGAAGGAAAGCTTGTCTGGATGAGACCGGATTGCTCCTGGATCAATGTAGACATGAAGATTGCTGATCTTGAAGGTGCTAGATATTGAATTAGGGCTGTCACGCAGTCCCATAGCAAAACCAAGATCCTGAGACATAAAGCCTAAGCGGTAATTCTTTATGAAGAAAAAATGGTTTTTTATGCTATTTGGTTGATGAAATATTGTTCCCATGGGCTAATTATGCATAATAATGTTGTTTGCTATGAGTTTGATCAATTTATGCTCTGAAAATCAGAAAATCATAGGTGATATGACTGAAATCAATGGTATAAAACCCGTAAAATACGCGTTTAAGGGGTAAAATGGAGGTTTTTTGCAAAATAAAGGGAAAATATGAGATATAACATCAATAAAACTTGGAAATTTGCTGTCAAGAAACCTAAGGGCCACAGCCCACAATCAATCTTAATTTCTAGTCATTTTTTATTGTAAAAAATAGAGGAAAAACACCAAAAAATGGTAAAAAATGGGTTTTAAATGGGAGAAAATTAGGAAACGATAAAAAGAAAATTCCAAAAAATTGCATAAATGTTTGTGCAATGTATAAGGAAGTTAGAGCATGAGGTTGGCCTCGGTTTATCCTCGTTTCTATGTCTCCGTTTGTGTTTATCGATTTCTTTGTAAGAAATACACATAAAATGACTCTTACACCTATCAATGATTGCAAAACATTAAACGGTAGGGTGAGAGGGGAGTTTGAGCATCAAAGTATGATTTTAAATCAGATTTATGTGTTGCATCATGCCTATAGGCCGTTGTTTTAAAATAAAGGAAAAGGCAGCATGAGCATAAGGCTCAGTGTCTCTCCTCGTTTCAATACATAAACGTTAGTATGGAAATCATGGAAAGTTTAGTTTTGTATGATACACAATGCTGATTTCCTTTTGTTTGTGCACTAAACCATTCACATTATGCACTATGCATGGTTCATGGTATCAAAGAAAAATCTCCTGGACTGCATAGCAATTGTTTTCTTAGGACTTTGACCCATGATTGAGAGTGTGAGGTTATCCCTTACTGTAGGATAGAGGGGCGGTTTCCTAAGGGACTGTTTGGTGAGGAAGCATGGTATATCTCCTAGAAATAGGAGAAATATAAAAGAGAGGAGTTTGTGTTCGATTGTTCTATATGTTTAGCAGCGCATCAAAGGGCCAATCCCTGCGATGTAGGAGAGCCGTAGTGGGACTGCAGTGTTTCCACCGAGAGGTTGCCTACATATGTGTGTGACGAGGCATTATGCCTATGTACTTTGGGTTCTCCCTCTGAGGAGTTTAAGGGAATGTTGGACTATAAACTATAAACGCATGAATTAAGCTTTAGGGCAGTTTGTCCTTTAGCATTAGATTGACGCTCCTGGTCCACGAGGCCGTGAGGGTGTTTGTGTGTCATGAGCATGAGGTCCGGCTAGTGCCATAGCCATTGCCGGCCCATTTTAGGTCCCATTGTCAGTGGTGCATCTGCCGGGAGCTACCAATAAGTGGTGGTTTTCGGATCTAGGGTTTGTAGGGACAAAAAAAGAAGAAGTTGGTTTATGTCCCCTGACAAGGACCGTCAAGCCGAAATCCAGAAAGCAAAACGTGCTAAGAGGGCTAGACGGCGGTTAGAGATCATAGGTCATTATTCTCCTCAAAGGAGTAGTCCGATACGTATAAGAGGCAGTGGTCTTAGTCATCCAACTGCTTCACATAGTCCGTTAGGAGTAGGAGGAAGCGCAAGTTCTTCCTCTTTTCCACCAAGTCTACCCACTTCAAGTGGGGGTGTGAGTCCATCAGTTCAAGCTCCTATTGTTAATCCGATTGTCACCATGGCACAATCCATTGCAATTCCTGCAGGGACGCCGGATTTGCCAGCTTTAGGAGTTCATTTTGAGAGCGGAATCTTGGTGCCGGAAAGTGCTTAAAAATAGCTAAAAATTATGAATATTAAGGGAAAAATATTCAACATCGAAGGCGGCGGCTCGATCTAGGACGATTTTAAGTGCCAAAGTGCTTTAAAGGTGCCCGAGCGATGCTTGTTGATTTTTCATAAATTTTCAGACAAACTTGCGGGTTGACACGAGCTACTGGCCAATGCGGGATGCCAAGCTGGACGCCCAGGATTTTTCAGAGCTCAATTCGGAGTCCGGACAGGGAAATGGCCACAAAATGGTCAAGATATGAAAAGGTGGACACTTGGGAGGCCAAATTTGAGCATGCCTTTTGAGGTTGGACTCCCCCCCCCCCCCAAAATTTTATGCACCTTATGAAGCAAAAAACGTGGAGAGAGAATGAAAAGGGATGAAAAAACGTGGAGGAAGATGGGGCCCGAAAAATGCGCCATGGAGGATGGAGAGGCAACTTGCTTGCTGCAAACAACCCCCCCAATGGATTATGGGGCTTCATTCCCTCTTGAATGCTGACTCTATCGCCGCCCTTCGCCCGCCAATTGATGGCCTAAATGCTGAGATGGAAATTTAGTCTTTCTCTCTCCTCCCTCTCTCTCTTCTAAAGGCAAGTTCATGTGGGAAGAGGAAGGAAGAAGAAAGAATGATGGAGGCTTGTCCGGCATTGATTGGATTGCTCCACGGGCTGGGAATGGTGACTTGTGATTGTCATGAGCATGAAGTGCTATTGATTTTCAGATTTGCAGCCATGGACATGAAACCCGAAACACGCAAATAAGCGGTAATTCAAATTTTTTCAAAGGAAATTTGAGATTTCATGGCTTTTGATTGATGAAATGTTGTTCATGTGGGCTAAAAATTGTTTATGTTGCTGTTTTCCATGAGTACTTGCTGTTCATAATCAGAAAATCAGAAAAATATGCATCTTGTGACTCAAAATAATACACTAAAACACGTAAAATATGAAAAATCAAGGGAAAATGATGTTTTTGGGCATAAAAATGGAAGAATGAATAGGAACACCAACTAAATTTTCATTTTTCTGCAAGAAGGAACTAAGGGCCACAGCCCATAACCTATTTTGAATTTTCAGTAATTAAGTAATGCAGAAAAGAAGGGAAAATACAAGAAAAATAGAGAAAAATCACTAAAAATAGGGGAAAAATGTATTTTGGGTGCGGAAAATTAATGAAAATTAAGAACAATGTTTGTGAATGTTTGTGGGGACTGAAGCATGAGGATTTGCCTCAGTTCAACCCCACCTTCTTATTCTAGTGTGTGTTCCTCGCTTTTTACACATAAAATGATGGCAAAATACCCTATAAATCCATACAACAATACAACATTTCATCGATGGGAGGGTAGAGTGGTCAAAATGTGTCTAAATGTGGAGTAAAATGATGAAAAGATTGCTGGTTTTTGTTTGCATGCCATATAGGTCGGTGAATAATTATAAAATAAGAGCCTAGTAGCACGAGGGTTTCCTTGGTTTTAGGTTCGTGCAATGCCGCATAAGAACGGTAGTTGAAAATCATTGAAAGGAGCACAATATTGATTTCATAATTGTTTGAGCACTTGGCATCCACGCTATGCATAAATCATGGAAATATTTAAAGGTATCAGAAATCCTGGATGCACAGCAATTGTTTTCATTAGGACCTTGACCCACGTTGAGTGAGAGACATGACACCCTAAGCCATAGGCTAGTCGTGGGGTCTAGGGAAAAGAGAAGTAAGGATAATGGTACATTTCTGTATACGATTAAATGGTACCTTGAGTGGATTTTGTGCGAAATGTTTATATGTTGAGCGACGCATTAAGGGGCCAATCCCCAAGGTGTAGGAGAGTCACGGAGGGGTGGCGGCACTCAGCCCCGTTGGAGGACCCCCTATGTCTGTGCTTCGTGCCATTAGGCAATGTGTAAGGGACTCCCTTTGAGGAGTAGTGGGTGAGAGAAGGCTGGACTACAAACGACGTAATACAAACGCAAGATGTCTAGGAAGGCAATGTATATGTCATCAACGCTCTTGGCCGCGAGGCCGTGGGGTTGTTGAGCGCGTGTGATAGAGGTCTCGCTAGTGCACGAGCCAATGCCGGCCTGTTCTAGGTTCCATCAGTGGTGCGTCTGTCGGGAGCCGCTTAAAAGTGGCGGTCCTCGAATCCTGGTTGTCTAGGAACCAACTAGCAGTTTATGCCAAAGGATACTGTGATTGATCCGTTATTTAGCGATAAGCATCGTCTAGTAGAAATCCAAAAACAAGAAAGAGACGAAAGAGCTAGGCGACGTGTTGACATTTTTAGGAGATATTCCCCTAAGCATAGCGGTGCTGAACCCTTACGAGGGAGTGGATCTAGTGGTCTTGGGGCCACAAGCAGTAAGTTAGGAGAAGGTGGAAGCTCTAATGCTCCCCTTTCTTCCATAAGCCAGTCTACATCAAGTGCGGGAGGTGTAACCCCACCGTCCCTTATTCCTAGTGCAAATCCAATTTTTGTTATGGCGCAGCCTATTGCAATTCCAGCAGGAACGACGGATTTGCTAGCTCTAGGTTACCCGCTACCCATTTTTAATGGGCTAGTTGAGGAAGATGCAAAACTCCACATTAGGGAGTTTCAAAAGCTGATGTTTAACTGTCGTATCCAAGAAGAAGGACATTTAATGATGTTCTTCAACATGACTCTCAAAGGAAGAGCCGCTATATGGTATCATGGTTTAGAAGCCAGAACCATATTGAATATTGATTCATTTTATGGAGCTTTTCGAAGGGAGTTTGCCCCTGAAAGGGGCGGGCAATATTGGTTGCGTGTACTCAACGTGACCCGCCAAGAACCACACGAGGATATTCGTGCTTATGTGAAGAAAATAAAAGAGGTTTTCCGTAAGTTGGACACCTCTATTCCTATCCCCGCAGCTGCCCAATTGCAATATTTCCTACATGGTTTGGACTTTAATATCCAGTTGCAGTTGAGTAATGTCCCCTTGGGGGATATAGATACTGCCATTACACGAGCACAAGAGGTGGAATCCCGACTACAAGCAGCCTATGCTTCTCGAGGCAATTCGAATATGGGTTTAGTATTGGGAAACAATATGGCGATGGCCAATGGCAATAGTGGCCAAGGGATAGCGATGGCTAACCCTAATGGGAGAGGGAACATGATGCAGAATGTGCCTTTATTACCAGCTCCCCCTAGCATGTCAATGCCTACGGGCAGTCAAATGACTCCAAATGGTGGAGGCCAGGCAGTCAATTCTAATACCATGCCTGTGGCTCAACAACCAGTGCCTAATCGAATTGTTAGGCCGATGGAACGACATGGTAATGACCAAGGCTATGAGTCGAGCGCTTCCAATGTTCTTGGCGAGGTTAAGGACATGATGAAGCATTATACCGACATAATTACGGAGCAGTATCGGCAAATAGCCGTTGATGTCAACTTCCTTAAAAAACAACAAAATTTGATAGGAAGTAGATACCCAGATGAGGGTGCACCTTCGAGGTTTAGTTGCAAATGGTATGGTGGGCAACACTATCCAAGAAATTTCCCAAATGTTAAGTGCGACATCTGTGGAAAATCCGGCCATTTAGCAGCTACTTGCTGGAGTAAGATCAGTTCCCTCCAGCGCAGTAGTCGACAACCAGGGCCTGTTAATCATCTATGTAAGAAAATGATTCCCAGTGAGAAGATGGGCCTAAACAAATACTTCAACGACCAAAGACTACAGTGGAGGAGCTACCCAGTGGGAGTGGGGTTAGTTTGATTGAGGTTGTACGCATTAATGATGCTGAAACCTCTAATCTGCGAGCTGTTCTTACAAGAGGTCAAAAGGGTAGAGAAGCCGACAAGGATAAGCCTGTCGACGGAAACCCTATACAAGGCGACAAAGGAACGCAAGTTTTGGATCCTGCCATGGAAGGGGGACCTTTGAAGCCCGTAGAGAGTAAAGCCGATAAGGAACCACCAAAAAAGAAGGTGAAAGTTAAGAAAGAGGCAATAAAGCCGGTTCAGCGACCTAAAGAGCGGATGGTTTGGCGTGAAAAGCGAGCTCTATCGAACTATCATGAATTCGATTTGGCGAGCTCTCTTTGTGAAGTCAAGCCAGATGTGAACCTCTTACAGCTTATTAAGCTTTCCCCAAGAGTACGCAAGGAATTTAGAAAGATCCTACATACCGGGTATATCGTAGAACCTTTGGGTATTGCGCGAGTTGGTGATGATTGGTTCGAGCATGCTGAGAAGCATTGCCCAAGGGTTGCAGCCTATGTCGATGGGATATTAGTAGATTATGCCATTGTCGACACGGGATCATCTATTAACATTATGAGTTCTGAACTGATGGAAAGGTTGGGTCTTGCGATCCAGAAAGATACCTCCACAATCCTCAGGATGGCAGATGATAGTTTGAGACAGCCAGAAGGCTGCATTACTAAGGTCCATGTCACTGTTGCAAATGTAGAATGCCTGTTGGATTTTAGGGTGATTCGTTTTGTAGGCCGTCCAAGTTACCAAGTATTACTTGGACGACCTTGGATCTTGCAAGCGGACTGCCAAGTAGATATACCCGCCGGTCGACTAATATTCGGCAGAGGTGCCCAGCGTGTGGTGGTTGATGCTTATCCTGAGTCTCCGCAGAGTGAGAGAGCTCCTCTATCTTCTACAGAATTGGAGACATTAGAAGATTTATCTGCCAGTGAGACATCATCGAGTGATGAGTCCAAAGAGGGATCCACCACGGAAGACATCTATCAGATTACTTTGAACGAGCTGATAGAGGGCCAAGATCGTATAAGAGATGCAGATGTTATCGAGCTAGACCTTGGTACGCCTGATGATTCGCGGCCAATCAAATTAGGTTCTATGCTCAGCACAGCAGAAAGGGAGGACTATGTGGCCTTGGTCCAGGAATTCCGTGATATCTTTGCCTGGAGTTATGATGAGCTGAGAGGCATTCCTCCTAGTCTTGCTGTTCATACAATTCCGTTGAAAGAGGGCAGTCGTCCTGTACGACAGAAAGTAAGGCGTATGCCTTTCGAACTGAGGGACGGGCTGTTTGAAGAATTACAGAAGCTTTGAAAAGTGGGTTTGATTTTTCCTGTGCAACACACGGAATGGTGTTCGCCGGTTGTGATAAGAAAGAAGAAGAATAATCAAATCCGATTATGTGTAGACTTTAGGGAGCTGAATAAGCAAACAGTTAAGGACTACTACCCATTGCCATTTATTGACCAGATTTTGGATCAATTAGCGGGTAGGGAGATATATTCATTCATGGATTGCTTTACAAGATATAACCAGATGGCAATTGCAGAAGAGGACAAGTTGAAAACAACTTTTATTACTGTATTTGGTACTTTTGCGTACCATGTGATGGCCTTTGGTTTATGCAATGCGCTTGGTTCGTGGCAACGAACAGCAGATAAGACATTCGGTGACATATCCCCTGAAGAGTTGAAGGTGTTTATTGATGACTTAGGGGCCGCCACCGTGAGAGGAAGGCAGTTGATCATTTTAAGAAAATGCTTTGAGCGCTGTAGACAATTCTGTATCGCCCTAAACCTACGGAAGTGTGTTTTTGGAGTACCTTATGGGCTATTGCTGGGTCATGTGGTCAGTTCAGTAGGAGTTGCGACAGACCCTGAGAAGGTCAAAGTTATAGTTGCCATGGGTCCACCATGCACTCCGAAGGAAGTTCATAGCTTTCTGTCTTCGGTTGGTTAATACGAAGGCGGAGGGACTTCGATTATTGATGAATAAGCTACAGCCGCCTGATCGTCTAGCAAAGTGGTTGATCACTTTGCAGGAATTTGATTATGAAATCAGGAGTAAGCCACCAAGGTTGCAGGGCATCGTGGAATGTCTTGTGGACTTTGGGGAGCAGAAAGAATCTGTGGCTGAAGGTAGTGACATGAAGTTGTTATTTAAAATAGATATGGCATCTATTTCCTCCTGGTATGCTGCAATAACGCATTATTTATCGATAGGAGAGGCAGGATCCGAATTATCTAAAGCTGAGAGAAGGAAAATTAAGCAGCAAGCGTTAAAGTTTGCCTTGATCGCAGGTACATTATATCGGCAAGGGGTTGATGATATCTATCGCCGGTGTGTGATGCCTGACGAGGTGCCATTCATTTTGGAAGGTGCCATGATTCTGCTTGCGGTGGCCATTTTGCTGGATGGCTTACAGCACAAAAGGCTTTAAGAGCAGGTTATTGGTGGCCTGCCATCTTCCAGGATGCGTTTGCGTATGTTAAGAGATGCGATATTTGTCAACGACATGATAGTCAAGAGAATAGGAAACGACCACTCACCCCTATTATGGCGATACTTCCATTTGAGAAGTGGGGAATAGACTTTGTGGGTCCTATTACTCCGTCGTCGACTACACAAAAGAGGTACATCATTGTAGCAACTGACTACTTCACAAAGTGGTCAGAAGCACGTGCAACAAGGAAAGATGATACTAAAGAAACTACTAGTTTCCTTTTAGAGCAGATAATATGCCGTTTTGGTCCGCTGAAAGAATTAGTGTCGGACCGCGGAACCCATTTCCTGAATAAGGTGATCAAAGGTTTGACAGAGATGTGGCAAATCAAGCATAACAAGACAACCCCATATAACCCGCAAGCCAATGGGCAAGTTGAAAGCACCAACAAGCAGCTTGTGGGCATCCTGTCCAAAATTGTATCGGAAAAGAAACGGGATTGGGATAAAAAGTTATACGTGGCAGTGTGGGCCTATAATACGACCTTCAAACGAGCCACTGGCCATACCCCGTTCAAGTTAGTATATGGGGAGGAGTGTGTCTTGCCTTTAGAGATTGAGCTGCCGACTATTCGGTTTGCCATCAATCATTCTTTGAGTGATGAAGACGCACTTTTTGAGCGCTTGACGACACTGGCACATTTAGATGAGCTTAAGCTATATAGCTTATTGCACCAAGAAGTGGCGAAGCGCCGAATGAAGCAGCTACACGACCTTAAAGCCAATAAATACACCTTCAAGAAAGGACAGCTTGTTCTGTATTATGACGCACGACGTGAATTATTTCCAGGCAAGCTAGAGCCCAAATGGGACGGGCCCTATAGGATCGTTAGAATAGGAAAGAATAAATCCACAGTCTTGTTAGCTGACCTTGAGAGGATAGAATTTAAAAATAAAGTTAATCTTAATAAGATTAAACCTTATTATTTCTGATTGCACTAATATTATGACTGCCTTGCAGGTCTAGGAGAGATCGATCAAATATCTGCAAGGAAATCGTGATAGAGGTTGATGGGTCGTCTGTTCCCTTATTTAGAACACCCATATTTAGAACAGAGGTATCATCAGGGAAAGCTCATTTGGTGGAGCAAAGGATATAAGGTGACTGAGCAAGAAGGCGGGACATTTATTTGGGAGATCAAGGTCTTCTGCCATCACTGCCTACAAATGTTGACGAGCATCCCTGTTGAATTCAATGATGATGGAGGGATGGAGCCTACAGTCCACCCGTTGAATATGCTGAATTTCGATTACCATAATTACGAGTAGAGTTCCGGATGGCGGGATATGTAAACCCTTTATGGACGTACACCTTGTACTTTGATGGGGCGTCGAGGGGTGCATGCAAAAAAGGAAGTGTAGGAGTTGTCATCTGAGACCCTCGACGACGCATTGTCATGAAGTTAGCTGCTTATCTCGGGGTGAATTTTACCAATAACATGGCCGAATACAAAGCCCTGATTATGGGTTTGAACATTGCAAAGAAGGGTGGTATCCGCCAGTTATTGGTAAAAGGGGACTCCCAGTTGGTTTTAAATCAACTCAATGGGACGTACATGGTACGAAACCCCATCTTTTGCATGTACCATCATATTGCCATAGCCCTGCTAGACGAATTTGATAGAGTGTCTTTTTAGCTGATTCCACGAAATTGGAATCAGTTTGCCGATTCGTTGGCTAATTTTGCGTATGAAGAAGACCTCTTCTTTAATTGTGGCCCTTGTTCCGATATATCTATTGATGGTGAGACAGGACCTGGTCGTTTGTGGGGTATGCTTTCTGAACATGCCCTCTTTGGCAGACGATGGTTGATCTGGGTGATGCAGAGGGTAGGCGAGACTCATCTGCCTTTATTATCTTGGATCCACAGACTGATTAGATGACATGTGATGCGAACACCTCTTGCGATATACGCAGGACAGATGGGTCATAATTTAATGCACCTAGTTTATGGCTACGAGCCTCTGTTCCCCTGGAAATGGTATGCTTTGATGTCTATCATAGTTGTTTCCAGGAGGATGTTATGTGAAGTCATGTTTTATTTCATTAGGCCAAGAGGGCCGATTCAGTTTTGTAGTGAAGTGTTTTATTTCATTAGGCCAAGAGGGCCATTTCCCTGTCTAGTGTGGGTGTGTTTAATCGGGTTTTTGTTTTAAGTGTTGTGCTGGACAGGTTTCGTGTTCGTGAATGTTGGTGGATCCTGGAGGAGCCTTTGCTGCGATGGAAGCTTCTTGTGGCCAATCCAGGTGATACCTCTCCTTTACGAGTACCTTTCTTTCCTGTTATATGTGTATTTGTACTTGTCAAGGGATACATTTTTTGTTGGGGACCGGCAACCAAGGCATGAAGTCCCAGGTTTAGGCTAAGTACGTTTGAGGGAGGTCGGAGTAGTCATTGCCTCCTGTAAAGTCATTGTCAGGCATCGAAAGACCTGTTTTAGAAGGGAGTCATAGTGGCCCTGTTCTGCTAGCCTGCTAGGCAGCCGTTCTAGGAGTTCTTGTTAGTAGTGAGGCAGTTAGAGAAGCCTGCCAGAAGTTAATAATGATGATGCCAAGAAACCCTGAACATCCTGTAAGATGAATAAAAATACGAAGGTGTGTAAAAAGGGGTTCTGACCCCTATCAAAGAAAAGAAAAGAAATGAAAATGTATAGGCAGTTGATCATCGCCTTGCGAAGGCCTGGTAGGTTCTTGGGGACGAGTTAGACCCGGGGCCGATATCTTGTCTTCCTAGGGGTGTCTTCTTGCTGAAGAATGAATGACAAAACAAGGAAGGTTGGAGCGAAAATAAAAGTGAGCGTTAGAAAAGGATTAAGTGTCGCCTTGCGAGGGCTTGGTAGGTTCTTGGGTGCCGAGACAGGTCCTGAGACCGATGCCCTGTTCTCCTTGGGTCACTACGCTCAGCTCCCTCCTTTTTACATGCCCAAGTATATCAATAAAATAAAAACCCTAAAAGAAGAAATGTACTGAAAGCAAATACTCCTTGATCAGGCTATAGGAGTCCTCGCCTTGTAGGAGCTCCTAGTTGTGTTGTCTTTAGTTGGTAAGTAGTTCAGACTACCATTTAGGGCAACCTCTTTGACAAGGTTTTTAGTTTGGCTGTGTTGGAGCAGTTGGTCAGTCACTCGCTTCAGATCTTCTATTAGATGATGCTAGGCCTACTCCTTGTGGATGTCATGCCTTGGTTCTGTCCAGGGATAGGGGGAGGATTGTGCTAAGTTTTATTATATATTTGTTTTGTATCAGTTTGATGCTTCTTTGGTTGTTTATGTGCAGATATGTTCGTGGATTCGACGGGCTGAGTCGCCCTATCTCGTGGTCGCCAATGAGAGAGGAATTTTGGTGCCAGAATATGCTTAAAAATAGCTAAAAATTATGAATATCAAGGGAAAAATATTCAACGTCGAAGGCGGCGACTCGATCTAGGACGATTTTAAGCGCCAAAGTGCTTTAAAGGTGCCCGAGCGATGCTTGTTGATTTTTCATAAATTTTCAAACTATCCTGCGGGTTGACACGAGCTACTGGCCAATGCGGGATGCCAAGCCAGACGCCCAGGATTTTTTAGAGCTCAATTCCGAGTCCGGACGGGGAAATGGCCACAAAATGGTCAAGATATGAAAAGGTGGACACTTGGGAGGCCAAATTTGAGCATGCCTTTTGAGTTTGGACCCCCCCCCCCCCCCCCCAAAAATTTATGCACCTTATGAAGCAAAAAACGTGGAGAGAGAATGAAGATGGATGAAAAAACGTGGAGGAAGATGGCGCCCGAAAAATGCGCCATGGAGGATGGAGAGGCAACTTGCATGTTGCAAACAACCCCCCCAATGGATAATGGGGCTTCATTCCCTCCTGAATGCTGACTCTATCGCCGCCCTTCGCCCGTCAATTGATGGCCTGAATGTTGAGATGGAAATCTAGTCTTTCTCTCTCCTCCCTCTCTCTCTTCTAAAGGCAAGTTCATGTGGGAAGAGAAAGGAAGAAGAAAGAATGATGGAGGCTTGTCCAGCATTGATCGGATTGCTCCACGGGCTGGGAATGGTGACTTGTGATCATCATGAGCATGAAGTGCTGCTGATTTTCAGATTTGCAGCCATGGACATGAAACCCGAAACACGCAAATAAGCGGTAATTCAAATTTTTTCAAAGGAAATTTGAGATTTCATGGCTTTTGATTGATGAAATGTTGTTCATGTGGCTAAAAATTGTTTATGTTGTTGTTTTCCATGAGTACTTGCTGTTCATAATCAGAAAATCAGAAAAATATGCATCTTGTGACTCAAAATAATACACTAAAACACGTAAAATATGGAAAATCAAGGGAAAATGATGTTTTTGGGCATAAAAATGGAAGAATGAATAGGAACACCAACTAAATTTTTATTTTTCTGCAAGAAGGAACTAAGGGCCACAGCCCATAACCTATTTTGAATTTTCAGTAATTAAGTAATGCAAAAAAGAAGGGAAAATAAAAGGAAAATAGAGGAAAATTACTAAAAATAGGGAAAAAATGTATTTTGGGTGCGAAAAATTAATGAAAATCAAGAACAATGTTTGTGAATGTTTGTGGAGACTGAAGCATGAGGATTTGCCTCAGTTCAACCCCACCTTCTTGTTCTAGTGTGTGTTCCCCGCTTTTTACACATAAAATGATGGCAAAATACACTATAAATCCATACAACAATACAACATTTCATCGATGGGAGGGTAGAGTGGTCAAAATGTGTCTAAATGCGGAGTAAAATGATGAAAAGATTGCTGGTTTTTGTTTGCATGCCATATAGGTCGGTAAATAATTATAAAATAAGAGACTAGTAGCACGAGGGTTTCCTTGGTGCTAGGTTAGTGCAACGCCACATAAGAACGGTAGTTGAAAATCATTGAAAGGATGTTTTCCACATGTGCACAATATTGATTTCATAATTGTTTGAGCACTTGACATCCACACTATGCATAAATCATGGAAATATTTAAAGGTATCAGAAATCCTGGATGCACAGCAATTGTTTTCATTAGAACCTTGACCCACGTTGAGTGAGAGACAGGACACCCTAAGTGGAGAGAGAAGATGAAGAAGGTGGAGATGGAGGCGCCAACATCACACCGAAATTTGCGCCCTCTCTCATCATAGGGGTGATGGCAGGTTACAAACACCCTATCCAACTGATGATACCCCTGATCTTCTCTCTCTTTGCCGGTCTTATCATCGGTCTTCGCCCGTGAAATGGCTGTGGGAATGAGAAGAACCAAATCTAGTCTTTCTCTCTCCTCCCTCTCTCTCCCCTAAGGTGTTGTTCTTGTGTGCAAAAGGAAAATGAAGAATGGTGAAGGAAAGCTTGTCTGGATGAGATCGGATTGCTCCCGGATCAATGTAGACATGAAGATTGCTGATCTTGAAGGTGCTGGATATTGAATGAGGGCTGTCACGCAGTCCCATAGCAAAACCAAGATCCCGAGACACAAAGCCTAAGCGGTAATTCAATTTTTATGAAGAAAAAATGGTTTTTTATGCTATTTGGTTGATGAAATATTGTTCCCATGGGCTGATTATGCATAATAATGTTGTTTGCTATGAGTTTGATCAGATTATGCTCTGAAAATTAGAAAATCATAAGTGATATGGCTTAAATTAATGGTATAAAACCCGTAAAATACGCATTTAAGGGGTAAAATGGGATTTTTTTGCAAAATAAAGGGAAAATATGAGATATAACATCAATAAAACCTAGAATTTTGCTGTCAAGAAACCTAAGGGCCATCTTAATTTCTAGTCATTTTTATTGAAAAAAATAGAGGAAAAATACCAAAAAATGGTGAAAATTGGGTTTTAAATGGGAGAAAATTAGGAAACGATAAAAAGAAAATTCCAAAAAATTACATAAGTGTTTGTGCAATGTATAAGGAAGATAGAGCATGAGGTTGGCCTCGGTTTATCCTCGTTTCTATGTCTCCATTTGTGTTTATCGATTTCTTTGTAAGAAATACACATAAAATGACTCTTACACCTATCAACGATTGCAAAACATTAAACGGTAGGGTGAGAGGGGAGTTTGAGCATCAAAGTATGATTTTAAATCTAATTTATGTGTTGCATCATGCCTATAGGCCATTGTTTTAAAATAAAGGAAAAGGTAGCATGAGCGTAAGGCTCAGTGTCTCTCCTCGTTTCAATACATAAACGTTAGTATGGAAATCATGGAAAGATTGGTTTCGCACAATACACAATACTGATTTCCTTTTGTTTGTGCACTGAACCATTCACATTATGCACTATGCATGGTTCATGGTATCAAAGGAAAATCTCATGGATTGCATAGCAATTGTTTTCTTAGGACTTTGACCCACGATTGAGAGTGTGAGGTTATCCCTTGCTGTAGGATAGAGGGGCAGTTTCCTAAGGGACTGTTTGGTGAGGAAGCATGGTATATCTCCTGGAAATAGGAGAAATATAAAAGAGAGGAGTTTGTGTTCGATTATTCTATATGTTTAGCAGCGCATCAAAGGGCCAATCCCACGATGTAGGAAAGCTGCAGTGGGGCCGCGGTGTTTCCACCGAGAGGTTGCCTCCATATGTGTGTGACGAGGCGTTATGCCTATGTACTTTTGGTTCTCCCTCTGAGGAGTTTAAGGGAACGTTGGACTATAAACTATAAACGCATGAATTAAGCTTTAGGGCAGTTTGTCCTTTAGCATTAGATTGACGCTCCTGGTCCACGAGGCCGTGAGAGTGTTTGTGTGTCATGAGCATGAGGTCCGGCTAGTGCCATAGCCAGTGCCGGCCCATTTTAGGTCCCATCATAGGATAATGCCATCTATATACCCTACCTATGAAGATTTGGAGTTGATTTTAACTCGGAGGTGCATTGTAGATACGACTTTCCTTTTATCTATAATGTAAATGCCTCAATCCTTGAAGAGAGCCATATTTTTACCGAAAGGGACCTCCACCCCTTTATGACAAGTTTCCTTAAGGATTTCTCCTCATGCCCTGACCCTACTTTCATCACTGCATGTAATTACCTCCGCTTACTATATGAGTGTTATTAAAACAAAAACCTACTTTAGAGGAAGAGCGCTACTACCCCTCTTTTTTGACCACAATGCTGGGATTGATAGTTGTGCGATGGTGCATCGCATGATGAGATCCACTCTCCTACCAACACTTTGCATGAACCTCTTAGAGGACATGAGTGACAGTAGATTCACTGGGTGTAGCCACCAATTTTTGTCATGTACTCCACTCAATGTAAAAACCAGCTTAAAGGGGTATCTACAAAGTAGGCATTCCTTAGCAAAGCCCTCAAGCCACCATGCAGTTTGGCCCCTCCTCTGAAAACAAGATGCCTCTTAGTGTGCTCCCTTATTAAATTTCTAATAAGGGAGCACACTAAGAGACATCTTGTTTTCAGAGGAGGGGCCAAATTGTGTGGTGGCTTCTTGAGGGCTTTGTTGAGGAATGCCTACTTTGTAGATACCCCTTTAAGATAATTTTTACATTGAGTGGAGTACATGACAAAAATGGCTGGTTACACCCAGTGAATAATCTACTATCACTCATGTCCTCTAAGAGGATCATGCAAAATGTTGGTAGGAGAGTGGCTCTCATCATGAGACACACCATCGCCACAACTATCAATCCCAACATTGTGGTAAAAAAAGAGGGGTAGTAGCCGCTCTTCCTCTAAAGTAGGTTTTTGTTTTAATAACACTCATATAGTAAGCAGAGGTAATTACATGCAGTGATGAAAGTAGGGTCAGGGCATGAGGAGAAATCATTCAGGAAACTTGTCATGGAGGGGTGGAGGTCCCTTTCGGTAAAAATTAGACTCTCTTCAAGGATTGAGGCATTTACATTATAGATAAAAGGAAAGTCATATCTACCATGCACCTCCAGGTTGAAATCAACTCCAACTCTTCTTAGATAGGGCATGTAGATGGGTCATCCCACTCATAAGGTAGGGTGTTGCAGAAAGCAGTCCAGGACTCCAAGCTAGAGTCCCAGATGTTTTGGCACCACCTTGGTTGTGCCTCATGTCCCTCCATCCTCTGAGGGTACCTCTGCCATCTTGTCTTCCCAATAGTTGGTAGGTTCTTGTTGCCACCTTGTGGGATGCCTCCTTTGGTCCTCTAGCCATCTCCTTCCCACAGAGACTAGCTAAAAGCTTGATGACAATTTCCACCACAGTAGGAGATAGTACTCTATCCAATGAGTGAGGGAAGGTGAAAGAAATCTCAAAGGGGTTGTGGTTCTCCCATTGCTCCCACACTACAAGTTCCTGGCCCTAGTTGATGGGATCACACTCCTCACTTTGAGCGACGGCCATTTGAGGAATTTGTAGTCTCCTAGCTTGAAACTTTCTGCAAGCAGTTTCCACTTGCTCCCTACACTTGTGCCTTACCTCCACCATTTGCTCAAGTGGTCCTGCTTCCTCCCCTTGCTCTTCTATTTGCTCTTATGGTGGCAAAGGGGGGGTTTGATTCCTCCATTTGCTCCTCCTCCTGATGGTCTGTTTTGAAATCAGGTCCTTTCTCCTAAACCGGCTCTAGTGGCTCCTATTGTGGTGGTTATATTGATTGTTCTGGCTTCTTGAGACCTAGCAAAGTGAGTTCTTGTGTGGTTAAGCCAATCGAGAGTAGATGAGTGCGTTGCTACTCTAGTATCCCAAATTGGTGCTAGTCCTAGGTGCCCTGTCATGTAGTCCATGCTATAGAGCCCTCCTCATCGATTCTACTTTTCTCTTGAGATGATCCATCATCTCTTCTCCTTCTGGTTGCGTGACATTCAACATTGTTTGTAAGAATACACGTTGTTGCTCAAGCATTCCTATCTCAACAACCACAGCTTTGCTTTATGTTAGAAGACTCTCACTCTTCGCATGGGCCATATTGTAGGCCAAGTTTCTGATTCGATCTTTGTTTTTGGCCACCCATTTTTTTGCTTTTTCCTTCATTTTCTCTAACCCCCCTTGGTTTTGGTACTGGGCTAGAGTGGCAATTACTTTCTCTTTCTCCTGCCACATTATATTCATTTGCTCGAGCTCATGGGTTTTTCTCATCACTTGCTCTTTAAGTATGCCTTGCTCATGGAGAATTGATTGTAGCTAGTTGTGGATCTCGATTAGTTTCCTCTTGTTCTCCTCATCCTATTGGTTCCGTGCATCTTGCAGCTCCTTCATAGCCTGCCCTTTTTGCCTCTCTTAAGCTCCTTTATTTCTAGTTCTAGGCATTTATTTTCGTGGGAGTTGAAGGCGCACACATTTTCCAAGGAGATGCAATTTTCCCTCTCTTCATCATATAACTCATTGAGACTCTCCTCTCCCTCTCTTGCCTTTAGGGCCTCCTTTAATGAAATCGTTTCCCTATTAATGATCATAATCACTTTTGCTTGTTCCATCCTGTAGTCTGCAAATTTAGCCTTTTCTTTTTTGAGCTCAATGACAAGTGCGGCCTTTTTGTCTTTAGTTGCCTTGCGGAGTTGGCTTTGAAATTCCTTCACCAATCTTGAACTTCATTATGGCGCATGGCTGAAGGTATTGAAGTGGTTGATACTTCTATGTAGGGTACCTTTGGCCCTTGGCATGACTTGGCATCAGCTACACCCGTTGGTCTCTCAATTCCTACAAGAGGGGCTCCTTTGATGGGTGTAGGTGCAGTATCTTGTACTTTGCCAACTAGGTACTGCACCCATGCCATGAGGTTGCTTTCATTGACCAGCCCCTTTTTGCAACACCATGTGTTGGGGTGATTGTTGGTGTGTATCCAAGACTAGTGGGATGGGGTACATTGGAGTTTTAACCTTGCCCTCCACCATCTGTCTTGGTCTATTTTCCTCCGTTGTTGTGCTTGTACTTGGCATGTCCTCCCTTACTAGGCTCATCATCGCCAATTCCTAAGATTAGGAGGGTTATTCCACTGATCTCTAAATGGCAAGGGAAATCTCCTCCTCTTCTTATTTCCTCAGCCTTTCTTGCTCCTCTTCTTGCCTCCTTTGGTGCTCTTGTTCTAGCCTTTTTGACTCCTCTACCCTTTGCAATCCTCTATTTTCTTCAATGGTGAAGCAGGCCTTCACCACAAGAAAGAGGGGGTGTTAGAGACACAACAAAAAAGGACAGACATTCGTTAAGCGATGCCAAAGTGTCGCTTATGTGAATCCCATTTTTTTAAATTTTAATTTTTGGTGGGCATCACTTAAGTGACCTTCGAAGTGTCATATAAGCAATGCAATTTTACGTCAAAAATGAAGTCGCTTAAGCAATGCGTTAAGCGACATTTGAAATATGGATGGCATCGATTAAGCGATAGCGTCGCTTAAGCGATGCTTTGTACATTTTAATTTCTTTGTGGGCCTAGAGAGAGAGAGAGAGAGAGAGAGAGAGAGAGAGAGAGAGAGAGAGAGAGAGAGAGAGAGAGAGAGAGAGAGAGAGAGAGAGAGAGAGAGAGAGAGAGAGAGAGAGAGAGAGAGAGAGAGAGAGAGAGAGAGAGAGAGAGAGAGAGAGAGAGAGAGAGAGAGAGAGAGATGTTGAGATTTACAATCACACCCAATGTAGCCTCTTTGTATGAGGCAGTTCTGGGCTTAGGACATGCATGAGACTGAATCCCATATGCATAGAAAGGGAAATTGCTATCCATCCAACAACTATAAAGCATTGTACTTGACCACCACTTTTACACATATATGATGAATACAATGCCATGATGCTTTTCCATCTCAGTTAGTGTCTTGGGCATTGTCAATATCATACTCAAGATTGTGTTTATGAGTCCAAGCTTTCATCTTGGAACATAATTCACTTGAGTAATAGTTGGTCAAGTCTTTAGTCTATGTCATCATGAACTTAATCTTCATCTTCCATCCGCCATAGCCATGCTCTAGATATGTGTGTTTTTCAACATGGTATTAGAGCCTAGTTAGGCATGGCTTAGCTCGGCTTAGCTCTTCTTTGATCTCTCTCAATCCCTTTTCAGCTCTAAAATGGCATAGTGTTGCATTGCTGTTACATGCCTTTCTTGTAGACAGAGGCTATTGATCGTGCAGAGGGGTTGCAGAGGTAATAGCAAGTTTGGCATTGGTATGCTATGTAGCCAGTTGAATGCATTTTTGCTCTGCTGCATTGCACCTATTCCATTTGAAGGAGAGGGATCTTTTGTGCCTGCTAAAGGCCCACACAAGATAGCCATTGAATCGGACAGAAGCAAACCTTCCAAGAACTCTATGTCAAGCAGAAGTGTTTCTCTCACCTTCCCTGTGACAAATCACAAACGTAGTGCTCCTTCCTTTAATGCATTGTAAGAGATAATGTCTTGATCACAATATATTCTATGAATAAGAAATTGAAAGGTACCACTCATGAGGTATCATTCAGGACAAGCACAATTTTCAGGTGAAATTGTAGATAGCAAGGAGAATATGGTCATAGGAAAGGATACCCGTATTACGTGCACTGTTGGATCAAACATGGCTGGATCTTGGACAAGTGGGTCAACTTTGGAAAAGGTTAGAGGCCACATTGGTTTGTATTGAAAGATGGAGTTCTATCTTGTTACAAGGTGCACGGGCCAGAAAAGATCACAATGAACCATGAAGAGCAAAAAGGCTGGCGAGTTGTTGGAGATGTATCTCAGAGGTTTCTGAAAAGCATAGGAATTCACCACCCGATGACACTCGACAACAGAAAATATAAGGAGAAATTCATCTGAAGGTATCTTCAATAAGGAAAAGCAAATCAAATGTGACAAGAAATTTTACATCTTCATTGGCACAAAGACATTGCATTTTTGGGCAGAGACAAGGGACGATCATGCAATTTGGTTAGATTCTCTTCAAGTTGCCAAGGACCTATTTCCTAAGGCTCCACTAGCAAATAGTCTCTTGCTACCCTTTGAAGAGATATCCTTGTCAACAAATAAATTAAGACCCGACTTTTAGAAGAAGATGTTAGGGATGATGTTGTGAAGGACTGTGAAAATATCATGATGCCATAGTTTATGGTCCTACAAGACCAGCTGAAAGCTTTGCAAGAGAACCATGTTAGCATGATTGACATACTAAGAATCCTTGAGGCTCAGAAAGTGGAGCTGAAAACTACAGTTGTTGATGAAGTCCAATAGCCAAATGAGAAGAAGATACTAGAAGACTTGGGCATGAGAAGGATTGTGGGAAAAATGGGGTTGTGAGCATTCAAGTCCCATCCATGTTTCCATTTGAAGAACTTGAAGATATGCTTGCTACCTTGGAGATAGTGCAAGAGTTTGAAGAACTTGAAGATATGCTTGCTACCTTGGAGATAGTGCAAGAGTTTGAAGTCATTTCCGCTCCCTCAAAGATAATGATATCTTTGCTTGAGGGGGACATGAACATGAAGATTGATGCAACTGTTGCAAGAAAAGAGGACCTAGAAGAAGAGGACCAAAAGATCAAAGCGATGGACACTGAAGTTGCAAGAAAAGTGAAGAACAAGTACAAGATCAAAAAGAGAAAGTTAGACTACATTAACAAGAAGACCTACAATGAATTGAAGATCTATGTAAGAAGAAATGCTGAAAATTGCAAGGGCCTGCCTGTCCTTGACCCAAATGTTTACTAACTTTTTTAGTCTTGTATTGCCTAGCCCAAAATTCTCCTGTTATAAGCTTGTAAACTCCTCATGTAGCTTTGTACTATAGCCTCTGTACACTTAATGAGGCTCTTGTTACAACCTCTGGATGTCCTCCATGTTTGTGGTACCCACACTTAGCCTTTTGTGCGACAGCCTCTGGTGTTTTGCCGTGTTTATAGTGTGCCCACACTTTGCAGGTGTTGCTCTCACTAAAGCCTCTACACACTTTGTACTTTCTGGTTGTGATTGAGGAGAGGTGTTGAGATTTACAATCACACCCACTGTAGCCTCTTTGTATGAGGAAATTTTGGGCTTAGAACCTGCAAGAAGACTGAATCCCATATGCATAGAAAGGGAAACTGCTACCCATCCAACAACTATAAAGCATTGTACTTGACTACCACTTTTACACATATATGATGAATACAATATCATGATGCTTTTCCACCTCAGTTAGTGTCTTGTTCATTGTCAGTCTCATACTCAAGATTGTGTTTTTGAGTCCAAGCTTTCATCTTGGAACCTAATTCACTTGAGTAACAGTTGGTTAAGTCTTTAGTCTATGTCATCATGAACTTAATCTTCATCTTCAATCCGCCATACCCATTCTCTAGATCCATGTCTTTTCATGAGAGAGAGAGAGAGAGAGAGAGAGAGAGATATCTTCTTCCTTTGGCCATGCCCCGTGTCTGATGAGCATTGCCTTGAATACGTTGTGCCGGTCACTTGACACGGTCACCTGACGAGCACCTCATAAACATTCCAGATAAGTGTCTTCTCACAAGAACATTGCAACATACTATGGTTGAACACCCTAGGACCCATCACCTGATACTAATTGAAGAGAAAGAGGGAAAGAGAGAGAGAGAGATAAGTGATAAAATAAGATAAGATCTATTAACATCTCTAAAAGGCCAGAATGGCATATGAGACCATAACCAATACAACTGGTATCATCATCTCTCATTAGAGAAGAAGAGATAGAGATAGATGTGTAGATCTACATGGTGGATTGGGATGAGAGGTATGAGAAGTATGGAGAACTGAAGAAGCTGAAAAAACTAGGTTTACAAAAATTAAAAGAGTGTAAAGTATCCCCTCCTATTTTGACTGTGTCAATGAGCCAATCTGCATCTGTGATGAGAATGTGACACGTATGGGCATGCCTATGTCATCGAGTAGGTACTCTAGGGCATGGTGCTTTGCGTAATGCTGTAGCTCTGTCAACTGTGATACCACCTGATGATGTCTCTCGATGATGCCTATCAGTAAGAGATGTAGTGTTTGGGGTGGCAACGGTTGGGGGTTCAACTATATTGAAAAAGCCTATAATTTCTCTGTGGAGGGGTGGATGAGACTGGGGTCTCCTCCTACCCCGTAACAATACTACTATGTGCCGCTGGAGCTCCAATAAGAAAAGGCCAAAACATCTTTGGTCCTCATAGTCCATCACCCGTCTTAGTAGTCCGAAGGCCTCCTAAAAAAGGCAATTATAACGACCTCGGATATCATAGTATATAGTACATCTGCAGATGTAGTGCTCCTCCATTTCTGGCTCCCATCCACAAAGCTGGCACGTCTTCTCATTGGCTGCAATATGGCTCCATTGACTTGTCTCAATCAACAATTGATGCGATGAGGTGCAAATGTGGCCAATAGCAAATTAGAGTCCATGGGAGAGTTGAATGTCCATGCATCTCGGCATCACTATGAAACCATCATGAGAGAGTTGCAAGAAGTGGCATTGGTATTGTGCCTTTTTCATGCCTAATGGAAAAGGGGACTTGGACCAAGTCCTTCTTGTCTCCACTTTAGTGATATCTGCTCTGATCACACTATTCATCTCTACATGGCTGAGACTCTGTTGCAAGCTATCTTGAAGACTCCAGGGCTAGTCTAGGGTATCGATCTTTAGGGAGCTACCATATCCTCTAGAGGAAAGTAATTGCTTGGAATAATGCCTCAACTACCATGGATGCAACACCAAATTCTGCTCGGATGATCTCTTGTGGTACAAAGACTTTTTCCCTTATCATACATGCTATCATCATGACCAACGGTCTTTTCATATGTTCTCAACCATCATAATCTGGTCCATAAGTGGCATCCGCCTAGTATGATAAAGGCTTGGGCCCCAAATGGCTTCCCCTTAGAGTAGTCTGAGCATAACTAAAGTGTCAAAAAGCCACAACTTAGTACAAGACTCTTGAAACTGTATGTGTGCATACTATTGCTCTAGGGTACCCAAAGCTACATATGCCTGTGGAAGCCTAGCCTCTGAAGTTTCCTTCCATGAAAACTGTGGCCCTTTGAAAGTGACCCCAAGGTATGCATATTGTCTAACCATTTCCATAGGCTGACTGTCATACATAAAGTGATGCTTTGAACGTGTCACTCGAGCTACTGAGGTGTTAAATACCATAATTTTAGTCTTTCCAAGATTAACCTTGAGACCTTTATCTTCACAGAACACATGCAATGTATCTAGATGTCATCATAGTCCCTTGGGTGAATTTGAGATGAGCACCATACGTTTGCATATAACAAAATTGGTATCAGTACCCTAGCCAAGCTAGCTCCCATACCACCCCATCTTTGTATGTAATCAAAAATGTCATCAATGTACAATCCAAATAGCAGAGGAGAGAGGGGACAACCTTGCTTTACACCAACCATGCTAGACACTGAGTTTGTTGTACCTCCAAGCACTCGTGCTCTCCCTATTGGAGTTTCATACAATGCATAAATAAACCCCTGCATATCCTCTAGGGGACAATATCAAAAGCCTTGTGAAAATCCACAAAACAGCAATAGATTTTTTGTCTTTGTGATCATCCCTCCTGAATCAAGTCCCTTAGTGTGAATATATGGTCTAGTGTGTTGTATCCGCAACGGAAGCTAGCTTGTCCTGCAAATCATATTTTCTTTGTTTCAGCCCACCAACTCAACTCATGTTCCACAAAAGGTCTTTGCTAGTATATGATAAATCATAATAGTATGGTAGTTGTTAGCAACCAATGGATCTCCACTCTTAAAAATTGGCACTATTGTGTGGTCACACCAACTTACTGGAAATCCCTCACATATGGCTATATTGAAGAGATTTACCAAGATAGGGGCCATTGCATAATATGCATGTGCAAAATGCTCTGCCATAAGGCCATCTTGATCATGTGTTCTCCCATTCTTCAATCTCCAAACAACATATCTCACCATCTTTTTTGTAAAGAAACCACATTGTGTTGGCCTAGAGTTTGATGTATAGGGTATGTGCTCTTGTGATGGAACATCATACAGTGCCCTACCATGTTCATGCCATACCATAGGTGATGTCAATTGAATTGGGAGTTGTTTGCCATGAAATTTCCTCCATGCCTTCTTGTTGTCTCTGCTCAAAAACAGTTGATACATCTCTGACTCTAGTTTGGCTAAATAGTCTCTCTTCTTTTTCCACACAAGACAATGAAAGATATTCCTTGCCTGTTTGTGTGTGTATGTCTCTAGGGTAATATCCCTCTGTAGGTTTGTGTCTGCACTCATCATCATACCAAGCATTTTGAGGGGTAGTACATGTGTGTATTTCTATAGAGCCCATCTTACATGGGAATGCCTCTAAAGCTGTAGCATGTAAAACCTTTGCTAGAGATCTAGTGACATCTTCCAATGGTTCATGTTGGTCTAGTTGGATTAAGCCATCTTGTATTGCATCACTATAGATATGCGATGTTTGCTCTAGTAATTCATAATGCGGGAATGTGTGTAATTGTGTGCATGTTTCTTGTCTTTGACCACATGTTAGAGTAAATTTTAGGATTGCATCGTCGGTTGCTATACCAGTCGGCTTATCAAATATCTCCAAATGCTTAATTTCTAGGATTAACGTTGACGAGCCCATTACATAGTCCACAACACTGGCCCCTTTTTTGTTGTTCCAACAAGTGAAAGCATCCACCCCCAACCATCTTAATAGGCCATTGAATATAGCCAATTCGTGAGCACTTCCTAAATCTAGT